>NC_138551.1:127444157-127793207 GCF_964273705.1 Natrix helvetica | reverse complement strand
GGGTGCTCCTGGTGGATCACGAGTGGACCCCTCTGGATCTCTTTTATGTTCTATCTTGGAGGAGGAACCGTCCAAAATCCTCATTGAAATGCCAGTACTTAAACCAGTGGAACAACGCGTTACTAGATCTACGACTAGACAAATGCTAGAATCTCACAAGCAGGGGAAGCCCCAAGTACAATGTGCCAAGAAGGAAGGTAAGAAGCAAATCGGAGCCATGGGAGGAGCAGGGCCGAAGATTAGTCTTGTGGAAAGAGACCTTCAGCAAATGCTCTCAACGCTCCAGATTAGGCCAAAAGATGTTTAAATTATTATCATGGAATGTGAATGGATTGAATTCCCCACAAAAAAGGAAAAAAATATTTTATTATTTGAAGCAATTTAATAATGACGTTGTTTGTCTTCAAGAGACTCATATTAGGTTGCAAGATCAGAAGTATTTAGTGAATTCAAAATTGGGAACATCTTACGCTGCCTCTAACTTGGTAAAGAAAAATGGAGTGGTGATATACATAAATAAAAGATTTTCAACCAAAGTCATAGAGGTGGATGATACTGGTAGATATATAGCAATTGAACTTGATACAGACCTTGGTCCTATTTTGGTGCTAGGAATATATGCTCCCAACCAACAACAAGAAAGCTTTTATAAGATGCTTCATTTAAAAATTTTAGATTGGAATTTTAAGAGTATTCTAATAATGGGAGATTGGAATGGAGTGATTTCTCCAAGGATAGATAAGAGTACAAAGACTAAACTCTCTACCAAATTACCAAAGGCCTTTTTTGACTTACAAGACGACTTGAAATTAAAAGATGTTTGGAGGACACAACATCCAAATGAGAAGGACTTTTCTTTTTACTCAGATAGACATAAATCCTTTTCAAGGATTGATTTCTTTTTATTAACACCGGATTTACTTCCTAAAGCTAAGAAAACGAAGATATTCTCCAGGACACTAACGGACCACAGCCCGGTGTGGTTACAAATTGAGTTAGGGAAGAGGCCAAGAAGGTCCTGGAGAGTAAATGAGAATTTATTTAGATATGAAAAAAATGTTGATGAACTTAAAAAACATATGAAGGAATTTTTCAGTTTTAATATGAATAAGGGTACTCCCATTGAAACAGTTTGGGATGCAAGTAAAGCTTACATGCGTGGGGTCCTGATACATATGAACTTTAAACATAAACAAACTAGACAGAAAAGGAGAATGGAATTGGAAGATGAAATAAAAAATAAGGAACAGTTGCTTATAACAAACCCGAATGACCAGGCGCTCCAGATGGCGCTAAAGCTGTTGAAAGATCAATTTCAGATGCTTATAGCAGAACAAACAGCAACTAACTTACAATTTGCCAAACATAACACCTTTGCTAACGCTAATAAACCTGGTAGGTGGTTGGCTTATACTTTGAGAAGGAATACGAATGATAGAATTATTGATAAAATTGAGTATGGAGGGAAGATGGTATATCAACAAGATCTGATTAAAAAATCATTTGTGGACTATTATACTAAGCTATATATACAGGATAATATACAGAACAAGTCAATAGATGATTTTTTGCAAGGAAAAAGGGTTGCTAAAATTTCTGTGCTTCAAAAGGCAAATCTGGAACGTCTGATAACTGCTGACGAGATCACTTTAGTTATAAATGAACTTAAATTAGCTAAGGCGCCAGGGACTGATGGTTTGACTGCAATGTACTATAAAACTTTACAACTGGAAATGATTGAATATCTTACACAACTATTTTGTAATATACAACAAGGAGGTAAAATACCCTCCTCATGGAAAGCGGCTTTTATCTCATTGATACCTAAAGACAAAGAGGGCCCTAAGAAACCAGAGGATTACAGGCCGATATCTCTTCTGAACACAGATTATAAAATATTTGCTAAGGTACTAGCCAACAGATTGATGCCGGTTATTCAAGAGATTATTCATCATGATCAAGCAGGATTTATTGAAGGCAGACATATGAAGGAGAATGTAAGGCAACTCATAGATTTAATTGACTATCTTGATAAAAATAAGCAGATCTCTGCAGTGCTGGTTTTCTTGGATGCAGAGAAGGCCTTCGATCGAGTGAATTGGAACTTTCTAACCAAGACTTTGGAAAAGATGGATAAGGGACCACGATTGCGGCAGGCGATTGGAGCAATTTATCAGCAACAAAATGCACAACTTATTATTAATGGAGATTTGTCAACAATTTTCGAGATACAAAAAGGCACAAGACAAGGTTGCCCATTATCCCCATTGTTATTTATTTTAACTTTGGAAGTCTTGTTGAACGCAATTCGGGACTCAAAATCCTTAGAGGGCATAGCTATCAGGCAAAAGGAATACAGAACTAGAGCATTCGCCGATGATCTGGTTGTTACCCTTTCACATCCTTTGAAATCGATAATCCAGATGAAAAATATCATAATAGAATTTGGCATGGTGTCTGGGTTTAGACTAAATCAAAACAAAACGAAAATGATGGTTAAAAACATGACAGAGACTCAAAGAAAGAGACTTGTAAGTTTAGCAGGTTTTGAAATAGTTTCTAAAGTTAAATATTTAGGAATACAAATTTCAGAATCAAACACAAAACTTTTCTCAAATAACTATGAAGTGTTGTGGCAAAAGATACAGAAAGATCTTGAAGCGTGGAAAAAGTTAC
The DNA here is from genome assembly GCF_964273705.1 of Natrix helvetica. Taxonomy (NCBI): domain Eukaryota; kingdom Metazoa; phylum Chordata; class Lepidosauria; order Squamata; family Natricidae; genus Natrix; species Natrix helvetica. The sequence goes on along the minus strand of NC_138551.1, from coordinate 127,790,531 downwards.
AATTGTCTTTGCTTGGAAGGATCTCAGCAATTAAAATGAACATTCTACCTAGATTTATCTTTCTATTTCAGATGATTCCGGTGCTTAAGTCAGATAAAACCTTGTTAAATTGGCAAATAACATTAAATAAATTTGTTTGGAAGGAGAAAAAACCGAGAGTAAAGATGAAGATTATGCAAGATACACGTGAAAGAGGCGGCCTCAGACTCCCAAACCTTCGATTGTATTATGAAGCTGCGGTATTAACGCATGTAGCAGATTGGTTCGGGAAAACAAAAATGGATTTGCTGAATATAGAAGGCCATGATCTTGCTCTGGGATGGCATGCATATCTTTTTTATGAAGACAGGGTGGATAAAGTGTTCAACACCCATGCTCTCCGTAGTGCCTTGATGAGAATATGGAAGAAGCACCGGCCCAATTGGGATTATAAAATACCGCTTTGGTTGGATCTTGCAGACACCATGGGGATTATGAATATTAAGTCACTCGGGGGTTGTTTATATAAAGATGTGCTTATTGCTGATGGGGGCGAATGGAAGTTAAAAACTTTGGAACAGCTGTTGGAAGAAGGAATTACCTTAAATTGGTTACATTATATACAGCTTCAGAAGAGATGGGAAGAAGATCGCAGGGTCGGTTTTATGGATAAAGAAGTGGAACTGATTAAGCAGATAAAAGAGACTGGTCCAAAACAAGTTAAAAGAATATATAATGTACTGTTAGAAAGAGACTCAGAAAATGAATTGGTTAAGGATTGTATGATTAAATGGGCTCAGAATTTTGGTGAAGTGGTTATGTTGGAAACGTGGGAAAAAATATGGATTCAGAATGTTAAATTTACACAGTCACAGAATTTAAGGGAGAATTTTTATAAAATGTTTTACAGATGGTATTTAGATCCTAAAAAATTATCATGCATGTACCCAAATGTTCAACCAAAATGCTGGAGATGCGGGTGTCTAGATGCTACTTTTTTTCATGTATGGTGGACTTGTAACAAGGTTAAAGCTTTTTGGATAAAGATATGGTGGGTTATGCAGAATGTATTTAAGAAAAGAATACAATTCACTCCGCAAATGTTTTTATTGGGTATAGTTAAGGATTTTACCAAAGGGGAAACAAAATTGGCCTTGTATATGGTTACAGCAGCTAGGTTGTTGATTGCGCAACATTGGAAAAAAGATTTTTTACCGACAATTGATCAATGGATTCAGAAGGTGGCGGGGTTCGCCGAAATGGCAAAAATCTCAGCTTTCTTAAAAGCTCAGAAACAGGAGGAATATACACAGGAGTGGGCAAAATGGATTGATTATATACAGAATAAATATCAGACTAGGAGTTATTATCTAGTCTTTAGGTAAGAATGTTTAGACCGATAGATGATCAGAGTAAATAGTATATGGGATGTTTGGAATTGTTAGAGTGGTATACAGCGGAAGTCAGGGGGGTGGGTTTGTGTGGGAGGTGGGGGAGGGTTAGGGTGGAGGGTGGGGCAATATATATATATGAATAAATTAGAAGATGGGATTAATGAAACATTGTTAGGCTAGGAGAAATTTATATTAAGAGTTATAGATGTTAAATTAGCTTAGAAAATGATCAATGTGTTATTATTAATTTAAGAGAAATTTATATAGTGTTTGTTGGGAGGAGAGGGGTTATGAGTAATCTATTTTAAGATGGGGAACGGGAGGGGGTAAAGTGTTTGGTATAATATATGAATGTGAATTTTTGCGGGGGGGTTGGGGGGGTATAGCATTTGTATGAGATTTATATTGTGTGGAGGGGGGGTGAAAACGGGGAAAATTTGTTTGTACAAAACTCTTTTAATAAAAAAAAAAATGCTGTTTTTTCGGTCTGGATGAGATTATTAAAAGAAATCGTGCTTTTCTAAAGGTGGAGGTGGAAGTTGAGGAAATGGGGGGGGGTTAAGTGGCGTGTCCTCCGCAGGGGGGAGGTTGAAGGGGCGGCGAGAGGCGAAGGTTGCGAGACATGGCTCCTCTATTTTCTATTCCATTACCCTTTCCCTTCTTCCAATTTCCCTTCTCTTTCCTCTTTCCATTCAGCTGACACAGAGTTAATGCAAATTCCTCATTCATTAGGAAAACCTGGATTATCTACTTGGACGGAGACCACACAGAAATGACACCTTCACTTTATTTAACAGAGTAATACCCATCATCGGACAGTTATAAAAATATGTATCAGATATAAAAAAGGAGCAGCAAGACGCCCCACACGGGCCCCCAGGGCTATTTCCATATCACTATGACTCCATGACTCCCATTCAGACGCCCCCCCCCCCCGCCCCCCGTGCCCAGAGGCTGGAAGTGTCCAGATGGAGAGGAACCAGCTCCGGGTCTCTTTGAAGGCTAAGAAAGGGCCAAGAACGGGATACTTGCCAGCCGCCACGGATGCTCCCCACAAAGAGCCCTGAGACAGAGGACTCCCTCTGGGGAGGGCAGAGCATCCCTCTGGCTGAATGAGAGGGCGGGGGGGGGCAAGTGGGAGCAGTCCTGGTGGGAGAGTTTCGGGACCGTTGGGCAAAGCGAAGGGGAAAAGGAGGAGCTGGGATTTTGGCAGAGTAGCGGGTAAGTAAGGGAGGGGCCTCTCTTATTCTTTGGGGGAACAAAAAGGCAGGAAAATCCTTCCTTGCTGGCCGGCTTTTCCGCAGCGCTCGCCCGGGACACCCATCCAGGTGACACCCTCAGCATCCTGCTCACTTCTCACTTCTCTCGCAGCTTCTCTGCCGCCTTTCTTCGGCGCTTGGCTACGGCCACCCCCGCCGAGGAGCGCAACACGGGGAACCTCAGCAGGCGGCCGGTCTCGACCTGATGCGAGACCCGTCTGGAGCTGCAGGGGGAGCCTCGCTCGGCTTCTTCCCGCCGAACTCGCCAGCCCGGCTGAGGCGGAGGCGGAGGAAGTTTTCTCGGAGGCTGCGGAACGGCCGCCGCCGAAATCCACGAATCATCGGCAAATTTCTCTCCCTTCCAGCCTGCGCTGCGTCTGGCTGGAACAAAACCGCGTCCAGCTCTGCGCTTGACTCCCGGCAGTTCTGGGGGGGGCGAGGAGCAGCAGTGGCCGCGCAAAGCTACAGATGGCGGGAGGGAAACCTTCTCTTGCTGGTGGTGGTGGGGAATAGGGGGAGGAGCAACATCCCCCCCCCCCTTTTACCTGTTTCCAGGCGAGGCCATAAAGAGCCTTAAGGCGGAGCTTTGACAGAGTTGAGCTCTCAACTTCCCTCTTCCAGGATCTCCACCCACAGCCCGGCTTTCTTGGCCCCCTTAGTCGCCCCCCCCCCTCTTGGCTCGACCCCTCCGAGGGCGGCGCTGCTTCTGCCTGGCAGTTGCTTGTGGAGAAGAAGCCTGGCCGATCAGGCGATGCTACTCACGGGATACTAAAGGCTGTGAAGATGAGGATGGGGAGGAATCGGGCTCCACTTCGACCCTAACAAAAGGCAGGTTTCGGCTCCCCTCGATCTGGAGCGGTCGCGCAGGTTCTCTTTTTCAGGCCCCATGCTCCAAGGAGCTCCCTCCCCCGGGGGCCAAAAACAAAGGGTGGGGGAATCACCTTTCAAGCCACCAATAGCCCAGAGCCGGGATATTTGCAAGGCTTCCGCTATCAGGGGTGGGGTGGGTCCCTGCCCCTCTCTCCCCCTGAGCCAGGCAGGGTGGCTTACTCCAAGCCCTCTGGGTCAGACGTTGCCCTCCTAAGAGACGAGCGGGCACCCATTTCCCAGAGCTGTCCCTGCCAGGTGGAAGAGGCTGAAGCCCAGCCTCCCCCTGGCGTCCCCTTCCTTCTTGGGGGACGAGGACGCCCCAAACAGCTGGTTGTTGTCCCCAAATCCAGAGGGGAGGTTGAGACTGGAGTCCCAGAGATGTCGGGAAGGATGGCACCGTAGAGCCCAGGCTTTGTGGTTGATGCCATTTTGTTGGGTTTTATCTTTTATTCTCCTGCACTGACCCTCCCAAGGATGTTGTCATTGGATGGGAGTCCACCTCGGTCTCTCAAATAAATAAAGAGGGGATGGTCGCTTCTGGGTGGCCTCCTGTCCAGGTGATCCCAATGAAGGAGGAGCCTGCATTCATTCTGGGTCAGCTGCCTGAAAAAAAGGAGGGGGATATAAACCCCCTCCCCTCTCTTTTCCTTTGGATGAGTTTGTAACTGCAAACAACCGAAGAGGAATCAGCCTGACCTGCTCAAAGCTTCAGAGATCAAAGCAGTGAGAACGTTTCCCTCTTCAGAAGGGACCCCAAGTCTTCTGGCCAGTCGTTGATCTCTCTCCCCCTCTTCCCCTCCCTCTCCGGCTCTCTCCCGTCTCTCCTGTTCATGGACTCTTCCTCCCTCCTCACCTGCCACCAGGTGTCCCCATCATATTTGCGATGTTTCCTTATGCAGCTCTTACACAGCAAAGCAGAGCCCACCCAGCCAGGCTACCTCAAAACCAACCCAAAATATCGAGGAGGTGTCAATCAGCCATGGCCAGATCGAGGTCCCTGTTACATTTGAAGAGGAAGGGATCCAGCCAGTCGGAGAAGTTTGACGGAGAAAAAGAGGGTCTCCGGGGACTGAATGGCCATTGTGAAGGGGTGTCTGCAGATCCCCAGAGCCAGAAGGTCTGAAGGGGAAGGAACTGGGTCAATCTGAACTCGAACAAAAGATGGATTTTGGCCCCCTTGAATCTGGGCACCTGCCATCTTTTCTCTCCTCCCCCAAGGCAGAGGAAGCCCCTCCTCCAGATGTTGCTGTCTACAGTTGTGGGAGTGAAGAAGAGCTGAGCTGCCATCTTTTCTATAACCCCCCCCCCCCACCTGCAGCCTCTCAATAAACCCCACCACGAGATTGGGCTGGGGGGGGAGGGGACTTTCAGGAGCCCCCAGGGCTCAGCCCAGGCACCCGACAAAGGCAGAGGCGAAAGGGTGGAGGTGTTCTCCCCTCGCCAGCCCTCCCCTCACTTTGCTTCTCAGAGAGCAGCTATTATTATCCCATGATTCTTTCTCTCCTGACTTCGAAGTGAATCTGCTTTTGCCTCACTGTGGCTTTTTTACCAGCACTTTGAGTTCTTTGGCTGAGTTGCCAGAGGCCTCCCAGAGTTGAAGCCGGCTTGTCTTTTGCCACAGAATAGACAGAAACCTGCCTTTCTCTTCTGACCCCAGAGACGACCCTCGTGATGTGGGAATGAGTTTGAAAGTAGTCACCTAGCCTGGGTGGAGAGGAAGAGGATGGCTCTGGGAGGCTCCCCAGGATCTGCCTGGGGAAACATTCTCGAGGGGGCCAAAGCCCACCAGGGTCCCCTCTGCTCCTGAACCCCTCCCCCATCCAGATCTGAGCTCCTGGGGGTTCAGGGAGGAAACGGAAGGGGACGAAAGGGGGGGGCAGAGGCTGTTCCCCTCTCTCCAGGCTCATGTCTAGCATTCCCCTCCCAGCTTAAGGGGTCCTTAGCCTGGTGGGGAGGAGCTATTCTTCCTCCAGAGGAACCTTAATGCTCACAATCTACAGGTTGGTTTCCTCCCCCAGGAATTGAACCACTGGGAGCTTCTTCTTGAGGCTGCAGAAGAAGGCCTCCTCTGCAGGAGTCTGGCCCCTCCTCCTTCCGCTCCAGCCGAAGCCCCTCTGCCCCAGAGAGAAGCCCACCCTCGCTTAGGAAAGGCGGCTGGTCTATTGGGGAGGACGGTGGGGGTCTCTCAGGGGAAGGCTGGCCAAGGACCCACCTGGGCAGGGCTAGTAGCATGGAGGGATGTCTGAAGTGGGAGGAATCGGGGTCTTAGTGTGTTTTTAAAGCACTAGGAAGCGGAGTTAGGGGGTCGGAAGTCATGGAAGCTCCTCTTAATACAGAGGACTAGAAACTTTGTCCTCACCATAGCTCAAGCCAGTTTCTATCACCCCTTCCTGAGTTTTGCTTTCTGTCACCCCCTGCAAAATTCTTGTGGTTGGGTGGGAGAGTTCTCCGTGTTGGGGGGCTTCATAACTGCAGAGGGCTTGGTTACCCTTAGATTCTGAGGAAATATACCCCATCTCGCATACAGGCTTACAATGATTCATTTAGTGACCATTGGGAGTTATAATGGCTCTGAAAAAAGTAAATTGTTACCATTTTTCACACCTATGACCGTCACATCATCCCCATGGGCAGGTATTCAAAATTCAGAGGCTTGGCAACTGGCATGTACTTATGACGGTTGCAGTGTCCCGGAGTCATTGATCCCCTTTTGCGAGTTTCTGACAAGCAAAATCAATGGGGAAGTCTGCTTCACTTAACAACCGTGTTACTAGCCTAAGAACTTTAATGAATCACTTAATGACTGTGGCAAGAAATGTCATAAAATGGGGGAAAACTCAACAACTGTCTCGCTTAGTAACAGAAATTTTGGGCTCGGCTGTGGTCGTAAGGCAAGGACTTCCTGCCTTTCAGTTCCGTGTCAGCTCTGCTTGCGAAGGGCAACCTGGAGATTAGACACAATGTGGAAACCTTCCAAATTTGTCAATTAATGCCGTTGATGGTCTTTAAAGTAGAGGCAGTCCGCAATTTACGATGGCAATTTGGCCCAGAATTCCCACAGCTAAGCAGAGTGGTTGTTAAAAAAGTCCGCACCACTCAGCAATGGCAATCCCTGCAGTCACGGTTGTTGTCATTAAGCGAATCCCACTGTCATTAGTTGAGGCAACTTGGTCAGTGGGGAAGCCAGTGGGAAGTCTCAGGACTGCAGGCAGGGAAGTGGGGGAGGGGAGAAGGCTCAGAAAAGTTCCTAAAAGCCCAGATGTTCCCAAACTTACTCAGCCCCTTCTTGGACCTGGATGAATGCTCGGGATTTAGCGCTCTTGCCAAAGTCAACGATGCGGCTGCTTTCAAACAGGATCCCTTCAATCTCGTCCCAGGGGAGAGTCTCAAGGTCCCCTTTCTCTGAACATCACCCAAGCCTTCACAGACAAGCCAAGCTTGGAAGAGGAGCAGATAAAATGCTTTAGGTAGAAATTGTAGAGTGGAAAAATAAGGCACCTGAATGTCATTAGATGTTGCTCTTTTATTTCTCTGGGCAATGAAAAAAAAATAACAGTGGGAATTTCTTAAAGGTGGGCATATAAACAACAACAACTTGAAATCCTAGAGTACTGTTGTGATCAACACTTTCTGTACAGAGGATTTTACCAGAAAATCAAGAAGGAACCATATAATAGTAATGGATATTTGCTTCCCCAGCTGAGAAGAGGGAACCATTTCAGGGGAATCTGCCACTCCAATGGTTTTCATGGATATGATCAAACAAGCTGTTTGGAGTTTTGTTCCCACAGCATCCTTCTTATCTCTTTCCTATTCGTTCTCTCACACATAAACTCATTTAGCCACTGTCAGTAGCAATAATTGCTCCAATGACTTCTTAAAAGGTGTCACGTTCATTGGCAGTTGCTGAAAAGCAAATTCCTCTGAATGATTTTCACAGAGTACTCTTTAGCAAGATTTATTGAGATGAAAGGGAAGTGAGTTACAAGAATTCAGGTCATTCTACCATTTTCTATTTGGAAACAAGTAGACATGATTATATTTTCTTTCAAATTAAAGGAAATCCTACAATTATTTAAATGTCATAATTGACTTATGTCTGATGTTTTTATATTTACTCTGGCTGTGAGATGCTCCTTTGTGTTCAGGTCTGGCCTCAGAAGGATAATGTAGCACTTGGGGATGAAGATGCAGCCCAGCAGACCAACACTGGAGGCCAGGATGGAGAAGACCTGAACAGCCACCATGTATTTTCCTTTGGTGCTCAGGTAGGTGGGCACAAAAGTCACCCAGACACTGCAGAAGACCAGCATGCTGAAGCTGATCAGCTTGGCTTCGTTGAAGGCCCCAGGCAGATTCCTGGCCAGGAAAGCCATCGTGAAGCAGATGGCAGCCAGGAAGCCCATGTAGCTGAGGGTGAAGTAGAACATGACAACAGCCCCTTCGTTGCATTGCAGGATGATCTCTCCAGGCTGGGAGTGGAGGTCAGAGTCAGGGAAGGGGGGAGAAATTCCCAGCCAGATGGAGCAGATGATAATTTGGACAACAGAACAAGAGAGGATGATGGAGTTGTCCAAGCTCTTCCCCAACCATCTCTTCACCAGATTTCCTGGTTTTGTGGCCAGGAAAGCCAGCACCACCGTGATGGTTTTGGCCAAGAGAGAAGAAACAGCAACTGAGAAGATGATGCTGAAAACCGTTTGTCGGAGAAGGCAGGTGGCTTTCCTTGGTTGACCAATGAAGAGAGAAGGAGACAAGAAGCAAAGCAGGAGGGAGACCAGGAGGATGTAGGAGAGGTCCCGGTTGTTGGCTTTGACAATGGGAGTTTCTCGGTATTTAATGAAGATGATTAAAACAAGTCCTGTGGTTAGGAAGAAGAGTAGGGCAAAAGAGACAAGGGTGACGCCCAGATGTTCTTCATAAGACAGGAAGGTTACAACTTTGGGCTTACATCGGACTCTGTTCTCATTTGGATATTTGCCATCTGTACACTTGATGCATTTATGTGTGTCTAAGAAAGCCAAAAAGCAACATTTCTTTAATATTCTTATTGTCTACATTTGAAGAAATACCTTTTTTGGACAATGCCTGATTCCCGGAACATTTTCCAAGATTACCATTCCAAAGGGGAAAAAAGGATAATATAATTTACTAATGCCTACACAAGGTATATGAAATTGGAGGATTTCTAGTGTATTTTGAATAAACAAAAAAGAGTTGAGTTTCAATGCATGTTTTAATTGCACATTCATCAAAATGCTGTGAATTAATCCTGTTCCACCAGGCCTTCCTTTCCTCTGGTGTGACCCACCTTCCTGAGTGGAGAAGGTCCCCTCCGGACAAGGAACACAGTCGTAGCAGCAAACTGGCTCTCCTTCTCGAGCCCTCTTGACAAATCCAGGACGACAACTTTCCACACATTTGGACTCAGGCAGGGACTGAGCAGAAAAAGAAGAAATGACAAAGAAAAGATTTTAGGACTCTCCGTCCATGGAAAATGGGGGGTGAAATGGACATTAGATAAGTAGATTCTGGGTTTCACGTAGGTATAGTGAAATCTCTGACTTCTTCCAAATAGGTGTAGGAGATGTGACTCTGGCAGGTTTTTTCTTTAGTTCCTCCCTTCTGCTTCTGATATAACACATTGCAATAAAGGACTTTTCTACTTAATAAAGTCTGGAGGGATGGAATTGAGAAAAGATTCAAGCATTAAGTGACAAACAATAAGTTCCTCCTATTGGCTGAATTTAAATGCATTCGTCCACTCTTCATCTATCCATGGTTATGATGATCCCATATTAGATTTTTGAACAAATTCATTGTCAAAGATTTATTAAATTGTTATTTTATTAGATTTATTTAAGTAGGGTAAAATGTGATTGAAAAGGAAACTTCTGACCAGAAGGATCTGGAAAGGTTTCTTCTGACAACAGAAAGCCTTGTAAAATTGCTCCCCTTTGACACGAGTTCCAAACAGTCTCCCAGTTAAGAGATAAAGGAAAAATCCTCATAAATTATAGCTGATGATGTTTCCTAGTTTGGGTAATGAAACGTCTGCATGAAAACAAGGAAGCTTAGAGAACACCAAGGAGCCCCCATGTCAACCCTGATCTACAAATATTCTCCTTTATTAAGACTAAAGGTTTCTGCATAGTTTCTGCAACTGTAGTGAGACTGAGAGGAGATCATGAGAAGGTGTCCCTGAAAAAGATTAAGTCTCAAATCTTTGACTGCAACAGATGGGAGATGAGTGTGAGTCCTGGGTCAGAAGGAGATATTTCTAAGGCCCATCCAGTTATCCAAGAAAAAAGTCCTACAATTAGGAGACTCTGCCTGGCATGGAAAGACAGACCCACATTTAATATTGGTTAAATTTAGAGACTCTCTTTCGCCCAGAGGGACTAAAGGTACCATAGCTAACACTCAGGATAAACAAGGCCATTCAAGGTATTTTCAGATGAAGAGCCCTCTTAAGAGCCAAAGGCCAAATCTAAGTACTGTTTCCTGTCACAATCTCTCTCATTCCTTCTGATATCAGGAAGACCTTTTCCTTGAATCAAAGTTGTGTTTCAGGGTTTCAGATTCCCGGGTCAAGGGATTGTCTCACTGGTCATTGTCATTTTATGGGAGCTGAAAGTCTGGGATCTCCTTCCTAGAGGCAGAAGGTCAATTGCTCTTCCCAGTTGGGAGAAAGACAGATGTGGCTAACTTTGACCAGATCTGGACTACTTAAAACTATCACAGACTATGGACCTGCCCTTTCAAGGAACCATTTCCCAATGGCCTTTCCCTAAGCAAGACAAGAGGAAGCTTCTCTCCCAATGGGACCACCAGGAGCTCCATCCAGTCATGATCCAATTTCATCACATTCAGTCCAAACCTCAATTCAGGGTCTGTTCAACAGAATTCCCTTTTGCTTTGCTATTTCAGGACAAGGAAATCTGAGGCTACTAACAAACAACCTCCAGCACTTGAGGGTTTCTCATCCCAGATTGGATGGCTGAATCAGCTAAAAACAGTCTACAGTATTACAGCATCTGAAGAAGACCTTGGTCAATAGTGCTGAAGTCTTCCAAGAGGTCTATAGAAAGAAAACTACAAGGTTTCTACTCCCCGTGTTCAATTCTCAGTGAAGGTCATGGACCCTGGAAACTAGGCTTAGTCCACATGTACATAATGGGCCCTAAATCTTTGGAAAAAAAGAGGAAAGACACCAAAGTTTCTCCTACCTTGTTGAGCACCTTTAGCCGTGAAAGAGCTTCTTGATAGATAATAACTCTCTGTCTTTCCAAAGTCCCCATATATTGTCCAATAGGATCCTTCTTGGGGAGAATCAAAGAGCTCATAATTCCCAGATCTGCGGCTACATCTCCATTTTGATCCAAAAACAGATCCTTATCAGAAATATTACAAAACTCATTCTTCTGCAGGAAAGGATGGAACTAGAGGGGAACATCCAGGAATTTTAAAATCTGAAACCTTTTTTTAAAAATCCCATTTAGCTTTTGAATATTTGAATCTTTCGTCTGCAGTTGTCTAACATCAAAATATGCTTATTTAGAAAAAATAGGTGTTATTGCTATATTCATGAATGTAAAAAAAAGAGTCTGCAAAATTTCTCAACCATATATTGACAAAATATATATTATCAAAATATAATTCATGCAATTGGTAAGTTATAGTGACAAATATAGAGCAGGTGACAAATAAAACAAATCATAGAAAAAAGATTCATAAATAAAGGCCTAGAAAAAATCAAGTTGATTATGAGAAACTGCTCATTTAGTGACCGTATAAAGTTACAACGCACTGAAATAGTCACATGATAGTTTTTCCCACAATCATGGCAGCATCTCCAGCGTCTCCAGGGGATCAAAATCAGAATTCTTTGCATCTACTTATGATGGTTAGAGAGTTTTAGGGACACCTGATCTCCTTTTGTGACTTCTGACAAGCATAATCAAGCCACATTCACTTAACAACTGTGTTATCAACTTATGTTATGATTCACAACAAAATAGGAAATAAAGGTCATAAAATAGGGCAAAACTCAACAACTGTCTTGCTTAGCAACAGAAATGTTGGACTCAGTTGTGGTCATAAATCCCCTCCTGCCTCCTGCAACCCACTTCCAATAACTGGAAGAAGTTGCCCAGAAGCTCCACACCTTCTCAATGATGTTCCGGAGGGAGGGAAATGGGGAAATTAGCTGTCAGAAAAGAGGGGAAAAACACCCTGAATAGAGGAGCAATTTCAGAGCTGAGCCCTCAAAGCAGAGAACTTCAGCCTCTCCTTCACTGGGGATGCAAAGACTGAGCAGCCATGAGTCAGAGAAGCTTGGACTGGGATTCCTGCAGTGAGGAGGGGTTGGGTTGGATGGTCTCTGGATCTCCTTCAAAGTTACAACTGTAAAATTCTACTTTGCTAATCACAAACTCATAAAGACATGAATGTATTTAAAATGCATACATCCTTTTAAAATTAGCAGTGTTTAAAGCCAAAACATATCTGTCATGCTGCCTGCTGTTTAGATTATGTCTCAAGCAATTAGATTGGCCAAACTGTTGACATTTTGAAGCAGAATTTTGTTGAGAAGGTTCCCCTCCTTCTCCTCTGGGTTCCTTCTCCAAAGGGACTGAGATTAATGGATCCATATCGGGACCCCTTACCTGCCAGAGCTGCAGCCTTGGAGTCCCCAACCTCTTTTCGCCCTCCTTCCTTCCCCTCCTCGATCTGGAGGAATAGGCAGCATTCAAGGCCTGGGCCAGAGTCTTCATGATACTGTACCAATGAGGGTGAGTTGGGATCCACCTTCTGTTCCTTTTCCATTGGATCTCCAGTGGGGCTTTCTGGGTGCATCTTCTGCGGCCTTTGATAGAAAAGACATTCTTTGAAAGAGAACAGAGAAAATAATGATCTTGAAATGGATCTTCCACAAAGAAATGAGGTTCAAAGGCAGAATCTTTTGGTCTTTCTTTTGTCAGAAAAGTAAAGGTCCAAATACTATGGACGTATTTATAAAGTCTGTGCTTTTTCAATGCAAACCCTCCCAAACTTGTAATGATCCAGACTTTCCCTTCAATGGATCCTGGCAAATGCATAAGTGTTTCATGGAAAGGAAGGATTCTGTCCCAAAGGGAAACAGCTTCCATGAAGTGAACAAAGATGTTGACTTGTCTCCACTTAGAGAGGGCATCCCTGAGGGGGACTGTATGTTCAGTTGCTAAGAACTGTTGTGATATAACAACACAAATGCCATTCCTGACAAGCGTAGGAGTAAAAATCCTCATGAAATCCTCTCCCTTCTCCGTGTCTGAAGCAAAGAGGCCAATTAGGGTCCATCTGAAATGGAGGAGCAGTTGGACAATCGCTGGGTACTGGAATCCTTCTTTGGGGAACATCGGGTAGAAAAAGGGAAATTGACTTTTATCACTCAGAACCTTGGAAACAATTTTATCACTGATCTGAAAAAAACAATGAAGAAAGCTGTGTTATATTGGGGGTCAAATAAAGTCTAAAATGTCAGTTTTTAAGAAATTCAACTTGGTTTTGATGAGCAAATTAAATAGACTTTTGCTGATTAACCAGTAGGCCATATCAAGAAATAGAATATTAAATACAAAACATTAGCAACAATGTATATGAAAATTGAATAAAAGAAAGAAATGAAATAAAAAAGAATAAAAACATAAATCATATTTCTGTATCATCCCTACAATGTATTACAATCAGACCCACCAATGCAGATGTCAAATGAATGTTTTGTTCCAATAAAAGTCTGTATATATTTAATTCTGACTGAAGAGCAAATGTGTTGCTTTAACACAAGTATCCCAATAGGCTGTTTGTCAAATGTGCAGTCCAAGACTCTGATCTCTCTTATGCAGTTGACATTCAATATTCCAGATTCTTGGTGAAGCAATCTTTTGATTTTTTTTATTTGTTTGTTTTTATTTATTTCCGTCTCACCAAGTTACATGAGAGATAAGGAGACCACCGCTCCTAATAGAATTTGTCAGTTGCATAATCCAAGAGGGCTTTATTTGAAATTCTGCATCTTCTAACACAGAGAACTTTGGGACTCTTGTCAGGTTCCAGATGTTTAATTGTACACTGAGAATTTCAGTCATGTGGAAAAGGAAGGAGACCCTCTGTCAGTTCTATGGTTTCACGTATCAGGACATAGAAAAAAGCATCTGGACTTAAGCAGTTCTTAAAAGTAGATAAATGCAAACTCTGATGAATAACAACAGAGAACATATTACACCCTGTCATCATTTATTTTGCATAAAGAGAGCCAAAATGGAGAAGCCAGGTGTGAAAGGCCAAGGATGCCCTGACTGCTTCCATAGGTGTGAAGAGGCTAAGAGGGAGCCTGGAGCTGCTGATTAAGGGACCTGGATCATTGGATCATAATTGATCATCACAAGTGTAACTGCCTCTATAAAAGCCAAAGTTTCAGGTGTTTGCTGGTCTCCAGCATTGAGATGTGTGTTAACACAATGCCAAAGGGTAAAGACACCTGCAGTGACCTTAGAGAAGCCATTGTTGCTGCCTATCAATCTGGGAAGGGTTACAGGGCCATTGCCAAACAATTTAAAGTCCATCCTTCTACAGCAGGAGTTCTACGTCAGACTCTACAGGCCTCAGTGAGCCTGTTAAATGTTCCAGTTCATGATGGTAAAATCAGAAAAAGACTGAAGAAGTATGATTGGGAGGGTTGCCAGGAGGAAACCTCTCTCTAAAAAGAACATGGCAGCACGGCTGAGGTTGGCCGAGTCGCACCTGGACAGAAACCAGTCTTCTGGAATATTCTCCTTTGGAGAGACGAAACCAGAGTGGAGAAGTTTGGCCATGATGCACAGCCACGTTTGGTGAAAACCATATACAGCACATCAGCATCAACATGCCACACCAACCACCAAGCACGAGGGTGGAGGGTGAGGATTTTGGCTTCTTTTGCAGCCAGAGGACCTGGGCATCTTATGGTCATTGACTGGACCATGAACTCCCCTATGTACCAAAATGTTCCAGAGTCCAAGGTGAGGCCATCTGTCTGACAACTGAAGCCTGGAGGACTTTGGGTCATGCAAGAGGCCGATGACCCCAAACACACCAGCAAGTGGCTGAAAAAAGGAAAGAATCCAGGCGTTGCAATGGCCCAGTCAGAGTCCAGACCCCACCCTGATCGAAATGCGGTGGTGGGACCTCAAGAGAGCTGAAACCATGTTATAGAGAAGAAGAGGCCAAAATTCATCTCACAATTATGTGAGAGGCTGATTAAGTCCTACAGAAAACAATTACTTCATGTTGTTGCTGCTAAAGGTGGTTCTACAAGCTATTGTATTACAAGGTGCATTTAGTTTTTCAACGGCTTCTCCATTTTGGCTTTCTTTTTGTAAAATAAATGAAGACAATGGTGTAATATGCCGGGTGTTGTTGTTCCTCTGAGAAGAATTAGGGGTGACATGATAGTACTTCAGTATTTGAGAGGCTCCCACAAAGAAGAGGGCACCAGAGGGCAGGACAAGAAATAACAGTTGGAAATTAATCAAAGAGGGAAGAAACCTGGAATTAGGGAGTAACTTCCTAACATTGAGGACAATTAACCAGTGGAAGGCCTTGCTTTCAAAGGTTGTGGGGGCTCCATCACTGGAGGTCTTTAAGAAGAAACTGGACAGCCACTTCTCTGAGATAGTATAAGTTCTTCTGCTTGAGCAGGGGGCTGGACTAGAAGACCTCCACTGTCCCTTCCAGCTCTG
The DNA here is from genome assembly GCF_964273705.1 of Natrix helvetica. Classification (NCBI taxonomy): domain Eukaryota; kingdom Metazoa; phylum Chordata; class Lepidosauria; order Squamata; family Natricidae; genus Natrix; species Natrix helvetica. Next base: position 127,775,267 of record NC_138551.1, on the reverse strand, counting down.
TTCTACTTTTAAGAGCTGCCAAGGACCAGGTAATTTTTATCAGATGTCCTGATACATAAAATCATACAACTGAAAGAGGGTGGACTTTCCTTTTCTCATGACTGTATTTCCCCTGATTTTAGACAAAGATGAAATTGTGTAAATTCTGAAGTCCTTTTATCCATCCCCCCCCCCCCCCAAATACTCCTCAGGTGCTGTGATTGGGTTTGTTCCAGTAGAGGTAGATATTAAGCCCTAAACTTCAGTTCAATAGAAGGGCTTGGGGGTAACTTTGGCATTATATACCCTAATAATTGGGAAGAAAGCTGGATAGCTATGATTTTTTCTAAGTTTAAGCAGTAAATTCAATCCTGCCATTGCTCTAAGTGGGTTCCTTTGATGATGGCAGATCCAAAGTTCAGTCTCAGAGAAAAGTAATTCTAGATAAGGTGTTATTTACTATATTAGTTCATCATTTGTTTTCCAAAGACCACAACATTTGACTTTGATTTATCAATAATCAGAATTATTATGTCAGTAGGAGCCAAGTTTTCTCCAGAGTCTACACAATCTAACCCACAGGATAATAGTACTGCATTATCAGTTAAAACCAACATACTGTATATTTAGCATGTACTGTAAGAGACTCGGGGATTAAAGATGCTGGAGATGGTCTCTGTTCTGGCAGTTCGAGTTCTACCACTGCATGGTGGGGTGAGCTCCCATCACTTGCCTCAGCTTTTGCCCACCTGGCAGTTTGAAAGCATGTGACAACGCTAGTAGAGGTACCACTTTGGTGGGAAATGTGGCATTTTTTGTGCAGATGGTTGGGCCCCTGCCAGTGCTGGACTTGCTCGGATGTGACACCCAACTGCAAGGCGATATCAGTGGTGAGAGAAGCCCGGATGATGCCACAGGACACCTCCCGTCTTTCTGGTGCGGAGCTAATTCACCCCCTGTGGTGCACCTTGGAGAAGCTCGTGAGCACAAACTGAATGGACTTTGGTGGTGAAACAAATACTATGTATTAACTTCGTAGACTCTTGGCTAATTATACCTTTGCCACATGCTAAACAAATAAATAGCTTAGCACGTTAGGTATGTACATGAGAATCGTTCCTTAGTCTGGTTAATTCACAAATATCTACACTGAAGAACAAGGGTTGCAATATGCACCCTTCTGTGTTACCTGTTGGTAAGCATTGATCCTTCTTCTTGTGGCTCCATTGAGCCCAAAGCTCCCTCTCAGACAAGGGCTTGGATCAGGGCCAACAGACTGAGCTCTATTTTAAGGGCAATCAATTTCCTCCATCATATCATCTGTATGCTGATGATACTCAGCTATACATTTCCACCCCGAACCACCCCAATGAGGCCGTCGAAATGATGTCCCGGTGTTTGGAGGCCGTACGGGTCTGGATGGATGGCAACCGACTAAAACTCAACCCTTCCAAGACGGAGTGGCTGTGGCTTCCGGCCCCCCGGTTCAACCAGGTGTTTCCATCTCTGGCCATTGGGGGCGTGCAACTAGCCCCCATGGAACAGGTGCGCAATTTGGGCGTCCTCCTGGATGCCCGGCTGTCCATGGATGACCATGTAACAGCCGTGGCTAGGGGGGCGTTCCATCAGGTCCGCCTGATGCGCCAATTGCGCCCCTTATTGGACCGGGATGCCCTACGCACAGTCACCCATGCGCTAGTGACGTCTCGCCTGGACTACTGCAATGCTCTCTACATGGGGCTTCCCTTGAGATGCACTCGGAGACTACAGTTGGTCCAGAACGCGGCCGCGCGGGTGATTATGGGGAGGTCTAGATACTCCCCTGTAACACCTCTCCTGCGCGAGCTGCACTGGCTTCCTGTGGTCTACCGAGTGCGTTTCAAGGTTTTGATTATGATCTTTAAAGCGCTTCATGGCATAGGACCTAGTTACATGCAGGATCGCATCCTGCCCCACACATCCCTACGACCAATTCGCTCACACAGAGAGGGACTTCTCCGGGTGCCGTCCGCCAAACAGTGTCGGGGGGCGACACCCAGGAGCAGAGCCTTCTCTGTGATGGGCCCAGCCCTGTGGAATGACCTCCCCCGTGACATCAGGATTATTTCCGATCTCCGCTCCTTCCGTGTACAGTTGAAGACCCACCTCTTTCAATTATCTGGCCTGGCTCAATCGTAATCTTTTCATATTCCTCCTGACTGTCTTTTTTAAATTTTAAATTTTTATTGTATATTGGGTTTTTTTATTAGATGGGGCATGTTAATGGTTTTAATTTGTCTTAATGTTTTAATCTATTACCTCCTCCATGCATGTATGTTTGTGTATAGATGTATGTTGATATATGTCTTAGTGTACGCCGCCCCGAGTCCTGCCCGGAAAGGGAGCGGCTAATAAATCTAAATTTATTATTATTATTATATTTCTCTGTTCTCTGTGTCCAATGTTGATCTAACATCTATAAAGTCAGAAAACTGTAGTTTACCTGACTGATATATTGTGTAATTCGACATTCTTAGATTAGAAAACAAATCTGTTGCCAACATTAGAGTATTAATTTATTGATTAATTATTATACAACTTTATGAAACTTTTTACTCTATTTAAAACCTTCTTGTACATCTGCAGGGAGGGCACTTTTGTTATACCAAAACTCAAGTTTACTTAAGAGGAACATGGCATATATTTGAGCCACAATATCTATTAGATTAACTGGCTTGTAATTGCTAGAGTCCTTTTTATTCCATTTTTAATATGCATAGAGACGCTACTCTTGCCAACTTGAATCCAACTGGATATGGCAGGTATTATTTCTATGTGGAAATGGACAGCCAGGAGAAAGTCCTCTCCAGGGACCTTATTACTCTTCAGGCCTTTAATGAGGCATTTGAGCATGAACATAATAGGGAAAAAAACAATAATTAAAACATTCACTAATATGGAGAAAAGCAGCTCTTGAATTCCATGGAGAATATAAGGTTGTACCTGTTGCTGACCCACCAACACCCACCACTCACTTTATCCGAGAGAAAACACACACACAAACCTGTGGGACTTTGTAAAGTGCTGCTAATGTTGATGCCTGAACGGAGATGTCCCTGTTAGCTGCATCCAGAAGAGCCAGAAGGTTCTCCTTCCTTCCACAGCCGTAGTTGGGGACATTGGCTTCTCCAGTGGAGAGAATGTCCAGCAAGGCATCTGAAGTGCGGAAAGTGTTCAGAAAGTTGTCATGGATGTTGTAGCCCAGTGTGAGGTTGTGCAGGAACTGGGAATTCTTGTTGACCACTTGAATGGCAAAAATTAATTGTAGGGTGTATAAAAAATCATAAGAAATCTCACTGTAAAAAAATGTTCATGTTATTCTCATCAACAGTAACAAGTATCTTTTCAAAAGAATTTATTCCTTTTTGCCTCCACAAGCCTACTGAGTCTTAAGCCAATATTGATCCAAAACCAATAATCGGTTATACGAGTATGGGAATGGGTTGGGCAGAGGCAACTACAACTGTTTCAATCACTCCTTTAAACAAAATTAATTCAAGTGATGAATTGAGGAGTGAATGGGGAGAGGAAAATAATCTGGATTTCCTTCAGGATTTTATAACCCCATCTTTGGATTTGAGTCTCTTCTACAAAATAAGAAAAAAGAGGCAAGTTATGGAAATCAAAATCATTCAGAAAAATAAAGAATTTCTGTAATATAGAAGTAAGTGAAATAAGAAGAAAAGGAGAGTGTTAGAGCCGCAAATGGAGGGAATGCAACTCCATCACCCTGAATGACTTACGCATGAGAAGTTATAGAAGGAGGGCTGCTGAAAGGCAACATTATAGGCAATATTGTTGTTTCAGTTGTGAATATACCAATGAGATGGTCTCCTGGCCTGTAAAAGCTCCATGGATTTTTTCTGTCCTGGTGCTCCAAACTAAGCAGGCATTTCATTCCAAGCTTCCCAGAGACCGGCTGGGACATCAGCAGCATTAGAAGCAGAAGCAGGAGGTCCATAATTCATGGAGCTTTATTAATCCTCTTCCTGTTTCTAACACCAACAGCAGGAACAGTTGGAAGACTTCAAAGCACTCTCAGAAGATGGACATGCCAGCGGCTTTCCTAATACAAACAGAGAAACACTCAGCTTCACCTGGAAAGGAGAGAGAGGTACAATCAAGAGCACAGATCCTGCCTGTCCCAAAACTTGTTTCAACAGTGCTTGACTTAAATAATTTATCCTTTTCTGATAGAAGATCCTTTTCATAAGGCTTAAATCTGATGTCTCTATCACAGGTACGGAGAACTCAAAGGACCAGATGGTCATAATTACAGTGAGAAGCAACTTCTCCTCTTGGGATCCTGAGCTTCTTCTGGGCTCCATGTGTGCAGAGGAGAGGCTGGAGAAAAACATGTTAGTGAAAAGCTACAACTACACTCCTGGGGTCAATTTCTGTGGTCTTTCATGTCAGAACATGTCAGGAAAAGGATGCTGGAAAAAGAAACTTCAAACACCATGGGATTGACTTCAATTGGGTCTCTTTGTCTCCAGAGTCTGTTGGAAGAGATCGCCCAGAGCTATGGAGTTTGATGTCACTTGAGGTTGATGACCCTTAACTCTGGTGCTGCCTGACTTCTAATGCCAAGGAAGCAATCAGTCCCCTTGGATTCTGCCTGTTTGGGATTTTCTGTTTTGTTTTGATTGATTTTTAAACCTGCCACATCACCAAATTCTTCTATCCTTTGAATTAATTTAAATCCAGATTCCAATGGGTCTTCCAATATGAAAACTTGATCATCAGCAAAAGCTTGGATTTTATATTCTTCCTTTTGGATTTTTAGTCCCATTATCTCCTGATCCTTCCTAACTCTGGTTAGGAGTATTTCTAAGGTTAGAATAAAAAGAAGTGGAGAGAGAGAGGACATCCTTGTCTTACTTTTTTTGTTATCTCATTTTTTTCTGTTGTATCCCCATTCATAAGCACTTTTGCTGTTTGGTTTGTGTATATTTTTTCTATCATTTTAATGATTTTTTCTCCAAATTTCATAATTTCTAATTGTAACATTATGAATTTCCAATTTACCTTGTCAAATGCCTTTTGGGCATCAAGGAAAACCAGTGCAGTTTGTTTCTCCAGATGTGTTTCATAATATTCTAGGATGTTTATTATAATCCTCATGTTATTTTTAATCTATCTATGTGGAAGTAAACCATTTTGATCTGGGTGAATCTGTTCATTTAGAGTCTGTTTAATCCTCTCTGACATAACTGAGGCAAATATTTTATAATCCGAGTTCAGTAACAAGATGGGTATATAGTTTTGAATTTTCTGAAGGTCTGAATTTTCTTTTGGTATGAGAGTTACAGTTGCTTCTGTCCATGATGCTGGTATTTTAGCTTCTTCTAGTGCTTCATTGAATACTTCTAATAGAGGTTCTTCCAATATTTCTTGTGCATTTTTGTATAGTTCCACCGGGATTCCATCTGGACCTGGAGTTTTGTTATTTTTGTTTTTTCAATGCCATCCCTAACTCTTTTATTGTACTTGGTCTATTAATAATTTCTCTGTGTTCATCTGAGATTGGATTTATGGTTGCAAAATTTAGGTATTGTTTGATCTTGTCTTCTGGTATGTTATCTTGTAAATAGAGTTTTGTAAAATATTTTTGGATTATACTCTTTATCTCTTCCAGTCTGTGTTGTATGACTCCATCCTTGTCTTGTAGTTGATATATTGTCTTTTTTCCTTTGTCTTTTTAAAATTTATGTACTAACCAACATCCAGATTTATTTGCATGTTCGAAGTAGTTTTGTTTAGCCAATTTAATCTTCTGGGCTAATTCTTTCTGTACTGTTAAGTTGTACTTTTGTTTTATGATCTCTCTTTTTTCTTTCTTAGTCCTGTTTTGTGGGTCTTTCTGTAGTTCTAATTCCGCCTCCTTAAGTTCCTTCTGTAATATCTCTTGTTGTACCTTTTTTTCTTTGTTTTTCCTTGCCATATAGGCTATTGTTAATCCCCTGACATATGCTTTTGTGGTGACCCAAAAATTTTGTAACGATGTATCTTCTTTTTTGTTCATCATAAAAAAATACTTTCAGTTCTTTCTCTAACATTTGTATGTATTCTTTTTCTTTTACCAGATTTTGCCTCATCATCCATCTTTTTTTTTCTTTTTATGGCCTTTCCACCCTATTTTAATTCGGGATTTTCTTTTATATCAGAATTCCATATATTATTCCTAAATTGGAGCTGTTTTTTAAAAGTGGGAGACTACTGACATTCCCATCTCTGAGACTGTGGGGTGAAACCCTTCCCCCCCAAACCTCCAAGTGCTTTGAAGCTGCTCTTGGGGCATCAGTGTCCCTGGTTTATTTGGATCCATTGTTGAGGGATTGTGTCTCTTATCTCACTGATGCCCCCGCCCTTTGCCTAGAAGGGAGAACTGGGGAGGGGGATGAGTGAGGGATATGACAGAATAGGCAGGTCCCTCCTTATGGTGAGCAACAGAGGATGGCCCATATCCCAGGTCCTCCTCTCAGGGCCTGCCTATAAGATCCCTGGTGGCTCTGGGTTCAAGCTGTGTCTTTTGAGAGGCTTCTCTCCACCATGTGGGTCTCTGCCGTGTCTCCCTGAAGCCTGGATGGGCCCAGAGGGGAGGAAGTTCCTTTTCAGTCAGAAATGAGCCCACCTCGATTTCTGGGTTCACCCCAGGAGACCACAGGGGAGAGGGGGAAGGGCAGCTCTGACCATCAGTGGTTTCCTATCGGCTCTCAAGAGGCTGCAGATAAACCTGGGTTTGGTCTCAGGGTGGCTGTGAGAACGTTTCCCCACACTTGGTGGTGTGTTGTGTGAACAGGATCCTCGCAGAAAGAAAAAGTTATTTTCCCCATCTTATCTTCAGTTATAATCGATTGTCCAACCTGTCTTCCCTGAATTAATAGACTTTGGGGTTCCCGTGCTTCATTAACTCTTCGGCCAGCAGGTTCAACCTCAGAAAACAAACCAGGATTAAGAGTTGCAAGTGGGAATGCAGGCATGGCTGAAGTCACTGGGCAAAGCAGGTTGTGTAGATGTCACAAGAGACAGTTTGTCCCTCCTCAGCTGACTGTCTGTCCCCCGCCCCAGCTCTACCAAGTCTATTTCTAGTTTCTAGCAATAAATTAAAAGAATGTAGTTGATTTATATTCTCTGCTGATGGATAAGTAAAATAAATCTTTATATATAAAAAGAGGGAAAACTCCTTGATTTCCTAGGACCCTCTAGTGTTCAATAACCCACTCCTGCCCCCATGAAATCAGGGAAAATGGCCTCCGTCTGTGTGGGAAAAGATCCTGGCCCTTTTGACCTCCTTCTGCAACCCTCTCCCTTTGTGACCCCCAGTTCTCTCCCCCCTCAACCAGCCCTCTGGGGACCAGGAGAGGATTGGAGGGGAGACCCTCCCCATCCAGCTCTGTCTTTGGGAGTCAGGAGCTCAGGAAGCTGAGGAGGGGGCAATGAGGCCAAAGGGAAACTCCAGGACTTAAACCAAAATGGACTTTATTAAATGTGGCAAAAAGTATAAGGTTTCACACACACAACACAGTTAAGAAAGGATGAAAAATAAACAATCCTAACAACTCTAGCTACATAATACTAATTCTATGAGCTGCGGTTGTGCAGTGTCAGGGGAAAAAACACCCTGTTAGAGACCGATGGACCGTGGCTGATTCCCTTCTGCATATCTTTTGAGATATTGAGAAAAATAAGTCTTTAAAAGTATTCTAATTAATAAACAAACTTTAATAATAAAATAAAACAGAAAATAACTAATTGGTTACATTTTGATAATGAAAAGCTTCGTTAGCCAAAGTTGGCTGCCGAACAAAGAAGAGAGGAATTTTGGAATGTGTAACGCGTGCGCAATAAATCACTTTCAGATAAGAACCCTTTTTTTTGTTTTATGACCTGCGCAATAAAGCTTTCTTAGTTTAACTCTTGAATGTCAGTTTAGGCAGTTCAGGCCTAGCAAACTTTTTAACATCGTGACACCCCTTCTTTTGCTAGTCTGGGCTGACGTCATCAAATCATCAATTAAGGCACATCTTCTTTCGCAGATACTCGTGTTGATTTGCGGCAAGTGGTTTGTTAAGCATGTCTGCGATCTGATCATGTGTAGAAACATATTGCAATTTAACAAAACCTTGCTTAACTAATTGCTTTGTGTTTTGATAACGAATGTCAATGTGTCTGGACCTAGAACCTGTAAAATGTGACTCAGAAATATAAACAACAGATACATTATCTTCCATCACGGTGATTGGTCGAATCGGACGTGTCCAGATATCTGTGATCAAAGCATCAAACCACGTTAGAGAATTACAAGCATCTGAAACACAAGCATATTCAGCTTCAGTAGATGAACATGAAACAAAACTCTGTTTTCTCACTTGCCAGTAAACAGGACAACCATTTAGGAACATCATGTAACCAGAAGTGCTTTTGCGTGACTTCTTGTCGCTCGCCCAGTCGGCGTCGGCAAAACAAATCAACTTTGGTTGATCAGTGTGTGTTGGTTCTAGCAATAACTTCATGTGTTTAGTGTGTTTTAAGTATTTCAACAACTTCTTAATGCATGACCAATGAAATTGTGTTGCCTTACCTACGTGTCGTGATAAAAGATTAACACTAAGTGCGATGTCAGGTCTGGTCCAACTACTAATGTATAATAGTGAACCAATGACTGAACGATAAAGTGTTTGATCCTCGAACTCAGGACTTGGTTCATGTGTTAAGTTGTGAAAATCTGTTTGCATGGGTGTCTTTGTTGTGCTAGCATCTTTCATGTTGCAATGATGTAGAATGTGGTCAATTTTCTCCTCTTGTGAAAGACTAAACCCCTTCTGTGTCTTTTCAATTTGAACACCTAAATAAGTGCTAATGTGTCCTAAAGATTTTAGTGTGAAGTATCTCTGCAAACTTTTGGCAAAAATCTCACTCATTTTCTTATTTGGACCAATATAAACAATATCATCAACATAAACAAGAATTATCTCATATGCATTGTTAGATCTTTTTGTGAACACGCATTCATCAGTTTCGGACTTAATAAAGCCCATTGAATTTAGTTTGTCAGTAAGACATAAATACCACATTAAACCTGACTGTTTCAGACCATAAAGACTTTTGTTCAGGAACCAGGTATCCCCTTCTTGCTTTCGGAATCCTGGAGGGCTTCTCACGTAGATCTCTTCATCTAGGTCTGCATGTAGATAAGCTGTGTCCACATCAAATTGGAAAACTTCTAAACCAAGAATAGTTGCAGTGGTTAAAGCAATTTTTACACTTTCAGTTCTGACTGTTGGTGAGTAAGTGTTTGTGTAGTCCTCAGGATAACGTTGAGCGAAACCCTGAGCTACCAGTCTGGCTTTGTATAAAGACTCACCATTCGGTTTCTTCTTGATTCTGTAGACCCATCGGGTGCCAATGACTTTCTTGTTTGCTGGAGGTTTTGCAGGTGTGAATACATTAAGTTTCTTTAAACTGTCCATTTCATCCTGCATTGCATCATACCACTTGTCTTGTTCTGAATCAGGAAGCTGTTTGATTTGTGTGAATGTCTCTGGAGGAAGAGTAACGTTGCAAATCAAAGGTAATGGTGATTTTGTCAGTTGCCATGAATAACGTTGTGGAGGGATTCCTTTTGTGGCCCTCTTGGAGCGTCTAGGAACATCAGTCCAGTCTTCTTCTTCTTCATCATCATCATCCTCGTCCTCACGTTCGTCGCTAGCATCAGCATCCGCGGCTTGAGAAGACGGAACATCAGGTTGTGAAGAACTGGTAGAAGGAATATCTGCCTGCGAATTATCATCAGGCTGCGTGGCATCTGGAACACCATCTCTAGGAAAATAAACTTCAGGATCATTGGAATGAATCCTGGACCAGTCAATATCTTCCTCAAAATTAGCAGATTGTGAAATGACAATCACATGTTTAGTATCAATGAATTTGTACCATTTTGAATTATCATCAATACCCATAAATCTCAGTCTCTTTGCTACTGTACCTCCCTTTCTTCTTTGACTTAAGGGAGTGTTCACCATAGCATATGAACCAAAAATGTGGAGGTTCTTGAGATCAGGCTTGTAGCCATACAGCATGTAGAAAGGAGTTTGATTGATTACACTGCTCCAAGTACGGTTGACAATGTAATTTGCATATTTGATTGCTTCACCCCAGTATGCGTTACTGAGATTGGCATCTTCTAGAAGACAACGCATCATGGTTTGTAGAACCCCTTGTCTTCTTTCTACGACTCCGTTATGAGCCGGTGTATATGGAGCAGATGTCTGATGAAGAATTCCATTTTTACGCATCCAGTCCTGGAAACGCTGAGACATGAATTCTGCACCACGGTCACTCTGGATTCTGGCGATGCGAACTTGGTATTGTGTAGAAACAAACGCTGCAAAGTCTTTAAAGATCTGAAAGGTCTCAGATTTCTCTCTCATAGGATATACAAATCCATATCTAGAATGATTATCTACAATTGTTAAAAAATACTTTCTGCCACCAAGTGTTGGTGGGAAAGGACCCACTATGTCAGTGTGTACCAAATCAAAAATGCGTGTTGACCGGCGTGTAGCGTGTTTTGGAACTGGAGCCGCCTTGGATTTAGCCTTTTTGCAAACGGCACAATCCAAAAACACCTTACACCCCTTTAGATCCAAACCTTTTGCGAACTCCGGCATCTTTCTAAGAACACGGAAACTGGCATGCCCCAATCTTCTGTGCCACTTGTGAATACACCTGGAATGCAAAGGTTTACCAGTTAGTGAATTCTCAACATTAACAGTTTCATGAGGACCCTCAGGCTTGCTTTGAGCAATCTGTTTCTGTTTTCTTTTTTTGTTGGCTTTAGGAGCCTTTGGCACAGTAACGCTTTCTCTCTCTGGGACAACTCTCTCTGGGTTTGCGTTGTGCCTTTTTGGAGTTTGCATACTTGCCTGTGCTTGCCCTTTAGGCTTTGGCTTTAAGTAATAAACACCACCAATCAGCATGGTTTCAGCAACAATATCACCATCTTTAACTAAGTAACTTGCTTTTTCGAGGTGGTGAACCTGGAACTTTAACTCTCTAGACAAGTGACTTTGACTAAGCAAATTACTGGTTGCTGAAGGTATGTAATAAACATCAGGGATGTGTGTATCGAGCTCTTCAATGTAAACAGTTCCTTTTCCCATGACCTTGCAAGTGTGGTTGGTGAAGGAATACAGTTCTCGATACTCGGGCTCTGGTTCGCCCATCTCTGTGAAAAGTTCCCTTCTGTGGGTAACGTGCACAGCTGCTCCACTATCTAAAGTCCACAAAAGACGTCTGTCGAACTTTGGATCAGGTTGTGGAATGTTGGTTATGGCCAGTGTTGCAAGTGGAGCTTGTGAATCACGCCTTGGACCACGACGACCTTGTCTTCCGCCTCTACCTCTGCCTCTGGAATCTGTTCCTCTGGGCTGGTACGTGGCGGGAGCTGGAACTCGTTGGGGACAATCCCGGGTGTCATGTCCCACACGGTTGCAGGTGTAGCATTTTGGCATCCTTGGAGCGTAGCCTCTTCCTCGGAAGGGACGTCTGGCTGGAGCCTTCGACGTTGGAGGTCGTTGCAGATGTGGGGTAGCTAACCTGATAGCTTCGTCTTCCACTAAAAGTCTGCAAACGTGGTTAACTGTGCGTTGAGCAATAGGCACGTAGTTAATCTTTGCAACAGCATCTTTCCATTCATAATTCAATGAGTTAATGATGATGCTAATCATTTGGATATCATCGATTACATGGCCATTTTGTCTCAATTCACTTCTCATTCTTTTCAGTTTGGTCAAATGTCCACCAATTCGTTCACCAGGTTTCAACTTCGAACCATGGAACTCAGACATGAGCAAACATGAGGATTCAATTGAAACGGGCCTGTAGCAATCTTCCAAAATAGCCCATATTTCTTGGGCAGTTGCATCAGGTGGAAAGATACCTTGGATCTCAATTTCCATTGACATGAGTAAAGTCGTGATAGCTCTGTTTTCGAGGTTTCTTATTGCAGGTGTCCAGGGTTGACGGGGAGGATCAAAAACCATGGAATGTGTGCCTTCTCTTCGAAGCAAGAGCGCAATTTCACTGACCCAGGCTTTATAATTCTCTCCTGACTCCTTTAATTTGGACTCACCAGTCAAGGGGGTGACTGTGAATACCTGCTGAGGAACAATTTGTTGCTCTGGTTGCAAATCTGGTTGTTGAACCAGGGGATGCTGGGGTTGCATCATTGGCCTTTGCGTGGCAACATCAAATTGGCTTCCTCGAATTCGCCTTTGGCTTTGCCTTATTCCATCTAGGGAGAATTCCACACCGCCAGGAGGTGTTGAAGACTTAACCTTTGGAGACAAAGTTTTGGCTTCTAAAGGACTCATAGACATATCTCTGAAAATCTGGTCCAATTGCTTAATCTTTTGCTGTAATAATTTTTCTCCGCCAGCAGATGGCAGTGCAGCTTCACTTTTTGACTGCAGCCCTCTATACATATGCTGAAGTTCAATGGGCTCAAAGGGACCACGTGACCTCGGTGACGTGTACATGTCTCTTTGTTCTAATTGACCAGTGAACTCTGTGGGGTGTGTCTTAGGCTGTTGTTTTGAAGAAGACAAGATGGCGTCCTCAGACATTTTGGGAGTGGGGGAGCTTCTTCTACTTCGCCTTATCTCTTCAAAACACACTCTCGCCTCCCTAGCATATTTTTCAAACAGTTCTATTTGATATAGATAGCTTTGCATTTCTTGCTCATCTGGGGAGATGTCATAAACTTTGCTTTCTGCGTGGGAGGAATTTTCCTCTGCCGGCAGTTGCCGTTTAGACTTTTGCCGTTCATTAATTGTATCTTGATAATGAGGGACATTTACTGACCTCAGTCCGTAGATCTTGCCTTCTGTAACTCCTTCCCCCATTTCTGGCTCAGCACCTTGTTGCTCCTGGAATACGTTTTGATCTTGCTTCTCTGTGTCCGAGGGAGCCTCTTTGTCAGAGGAAGCTGATTCATCTGTGTTCGCCCCATCTTTCTTTTTCTTTCTCTTCTTCGACATGGCTAATTAGGCTTAGTCGGTTATCTTAAGATAGCGCGAAGAGAAAATACAGCCATAAATTGTAGTCATCTCAGCTTGTATCATCAAAAAGCCAAAACTCTGCTACCAAGGTGTCGACCAAACCTCTGCTACCAAGTTGTCAAGGGGAAAAAACACCCTGTTAGAGACCGATGGACCGTGGCTGATTCCCTTCTGCATATCTTTTGAGATATTGAGAAAAATAAGTCTTTAAAAGTATTCTAATTAATAAACAAACTTTAATAATAAAATAAAACAGAAAATAACTAATTGGTTACATTTTGATAATGAAAAGCTTCGTTAGCCAAAGTTGGCTGCCGAACAAAGAAGAGAGGAATTTTGGAATGTGTAACGCGTGCGCAATAAATCACTTTCAGATAAGAACCCTTTTTTTTGTTTTATGACCTGCGCAATAAAGCTTTCTTAGTTTAACTCTTGAATGTCAGTTTAGGCAGTTCAGGCCTAGCAAACTTTTTAACATCGTGACATGCAGAGGTTAGGATCTATTGATAAGCCAATCCTGAAGAGGCTTTGAGCCCCAAATTCTCTGCAGCCAGAGAGGCTCCCTCTGAAGGGGGAATCCTTTGTCGCCTGGAGAGGTCTGGGAGCCCCAGATTCTGCCCCTTCTCTGGAAGTGGAGTCCAGATTAGCAGTCTTGTCCCTTGGATCTGGAATCTGGTTTTAGAGATCCACAGAATCCAGATTTTCCTGCACCTGCCCAGAGGATGAAAGGGAAATATGCATAAAATATTAGATATTATTCCTCTTTAAAAGGCCTTCTGGGAATGTGCCTGAAGAAACAATGGATCCAATGAAGTACAATCCCTAACCAAGTATCCTACACATAGTCCTCAATTTATATCCATTCATTTAGTGACAGTTCCACGTTCCAAAGCCATTGAAAAAGCACTTTATGATGGGTCCTCATACTTACGACTATTGCAGCACACAATTGGCACTTGGGTGCCTGGCAATCAACATGGATTTATGACTAGGAAAATCAGTGGGCGAAATGGTGTTTGTTTCATGACTGTAAGATTCACTCAACAACTGCAGTGATTCGCTTAACAACTGTGGCAATAAACATTTTAAAATTCAGCACAACTCACTTAACAACCATCTAGCTTAGCAATGGCATTTCTGGTCCCAATTCTGGTCGTAAGTCGAGAGGTAGCTGTTGGGTGCAGCAGCAGGCTGGTTTGGAAAAGCTTAAGCAGGGCTGGATTTAATCAGGGATGGGAGACCATCAGGAAATGCCAGAGTTAGATTGAAAAAAAGGCAGTGGCCAATCTATCTTGCTATGAAGAAAATTAGGTGGGGCCCCTTAGTGACTTTGAGACAAACAGTAAGTGACTCTGAGTTCTAGTCCCACCTTAGGCATCAGATGCAGCTGGGGGCTTTGAGCCAATCACCAGGAGGCTCTGATTTCAATTTCCAGGGCCCAGCTAGGACTTCATGGCCAATTTGTAAGGGCTCCTCTCTTAACTTAAGAAAGTGAAGACTCTTGAAACTGATTATTTCTAAAGGAACCTTTAATTAAGAAGAATGGAAACTGTTAAGGCAAAGCAACATCTTTAGGCAATGCAAGTGGAATTAAAGTGATAGTGACCCCTCTCCTTTGTCAGAATGCAGTTTCTAGCCAATACACAAGTGTGAAAATGTTTCCTTCATCAACTGCCCTGAGAGCCAAATAAACATACATTCCCATGGCTATCTCTGGTTAGACATTAAAGTAAGATATCCCACATGGCTATCATAAACATCCCTCCAGAGGTGCTGAGATCTCCGGCCTTCCCGCTTCAGGAAAGCAGTTGTAAAATATCAGTTGTCATGGGCACCTCCAATAAATTGACTCCAAGGCCCCCCTCCTCCCAATTGAATGACAGTATCATGTTTAGGGATCTGACACAATGTCTAATGTCCATTTCTCCCCCCATTTTCCATGGATGGAGAGTTCTAACATTTCTTTGCCATTCCTTGTTTTTTTGCTCAGTCCCTGCCTCAGTCCAACTGTGTGGAAATTTGTCATCCTAGATTTGTGTTCCCTCTAAAGTGCGTGCCTGCGCAGCCGTGCACATAACAAGAAAACACCACGCACCATTTTCCAACTGTCGCAAAGTGTTTTTTAATGTGTTAAAATGATTTAAAATATTCGCCCTCCCTCCCTCCTCTCTCTGCACCGAACTCTCTCCTGAAGTCAAGGAAGACTCTGCCCGGAGACTGATGACGCTAAAGAAGGGAGAATTCCCATTGGTTCTCTGGGGCTTCGTTGGTTCCTGGGAAAATGCGATTCGCTGGTTGTAGCCGGCGTTTCTCAGGCATTGCGTCTTCTGAAGCCCCGTTCTGGGCTCTGCAGCCTTTCTGTGATCCCTTCGCTTTGTAGAGAGAAGGAAGCAGCTTGGAATTGGAATGCCTGAGCCAAAGGGTTCCACGGGATCTTGAGACTTGATTTTTGAGCAGTACCAATCCATTCCACTCTTTCCTTTCCCTTTCTGTCCTTCTTCTATCTTCCTTTCATTTTCATTTCCTTTCTTTTCTTTTCCTTTTCTTATTTCCTTTCCCTTCTTTTTTCTTTTCCCTTCCCTTCCCTTCCCTCCCTTCTTCATCTTTTCCTTTCTTCTTTCCTTTTTCCTTTCCCATTTCCTTCCCTTTCTCCTTTCCTTTCTTTTTTCCTTCCCTTTCTCCTTTCCTTTCCTTTCTTTTCCTTTCCTTTTCTTATTTCCTTTCCCTTCTTATTTCTTTTCCCTTCCCTTCCCTTTCCCTCCCTTCTTCATCCTTTCCTTTCTTCTTTGCCATTTCCTTTCCTTTTTCCTTTCCTTCTTTTCTATTTCCTTTCCTTTTTCCTTTCCTTTTTCCTTTCCTTTTTCCTTTCCTTTTCCTTTCCTTTTTCCTTTCCTTTTTCCTTTCCTTTTTCCTTTCCTTTTTCCTTTCCTTTTTCCTTCCCTTTCTCCTTTCCTTTCTTTTTTCCTTCCCTTTCTCCTTTCCTTTCCTTTCTTTTCTTTTCCTTTTCTTATTTCCTTTCCCTTCTTTTTTCTTTCCCTTCCCTTCCTTTTCCCTCCCTTCTTCATCCTTTCCTTTCTTCTTTGCCATTTCCTTTCCTTTCCCTCCCCCTCCCTTACCTTCCTTCCTTCCTGGGGGTCTGAGGGAGAGTGAGGGGACCCTTTTCCTCCTTTCCCCCCTCCCCAACATCTGCTCTGATGGCAATTATGGCTAAAAAAATATCAGGTGTTCAAGCATGAAAATGTGCCGCTCAAACACTATACTTTTCCGCACACACTGAAAAAAATAGAGGGAACATTGTCGAGAAGGAGAGCCAGTTTGCTGCTAAAACTGCGTTCCTTGTCTGGAGGGGACCATTTCCACTGAGGAAGGTGGGTGACACTGGAGGAAAGGAAGGCTTGGTGGAAATGGATTTATCCACAGCATTTTGATGAAAGTATAACTTTAAAAATTCATTGAAGCTCAACTCTTGCCTTATGAAGAATATCTGGGAACCATTGTGGTCTCTTTTGCTCTACTATTGTTCCTAACTACAGTCCTTGTTTTAATCATCTTCATTAAATAAATCTATACCCAATATTATAAATTTCTTGTCTTATGAAGAAGATCTGGGCATCATCCTAGTCTCTTTTGCCCTACTATTGTTCTTAATCACAGGCCTTGTTTTAATCATCTTCATTAAAGACAGAGAAACTCCCCTTGTCAAAGCCCATAACAGGGACCTCTCCTACGTCCTCCTGGTCTCCCTCCTGCTTTGCTTCTTGTCTCCTTCTCTCTTCATTGGTCAACCAAGGAAAGCCACCTGCCTCCTCTGACAAACGGTTTTCAGCATCATCTTCTCAGTTGCCATTTCTTCTCTCTTGGTCAAAACCATCATGGTGGTGCTGGCTTTCCTGGCCGCAAAACCAGGAAACTGAGTGAAGTGATGGTTGGGGAAGAACTTGGCCAACTCCATCATCCTTTCTTGTGCTGCAGTCCAAATTGTCATCTGCTCCATCAGCTACATTATCCTTCTGAGGCCAGACCTGAACACAAAGGAGCATCTCACAGCCAGAACAACTGAAAAGGCATGATATTTAATACCATTATGATATTAGAATAATTGTTAAAGTTTATTTTATTTGAAAGGTGATATTATTTCCACTTCAATAGTAGGCAAAAGCCAAAGAAAAGCAAATCTACTTGCTTCAGAATGGGAAATGATTGAATGACTGTATTTCTTGTATCTCCCTATTCAACCCAATAAATCTTGCTAAAGAGAACTCTGGGAAAGTCATTCAGAGGAATGTAATATTCAGCAACTACCAATGAATCAGACAAGTTATGAAAAATAATTGAGGCACTTGTTCCTACTAACAGCAACTAAAGATGTTTGAGTGTGTGTGAGAGAGAAAGATCATAAGATGGGAGTTGTAGGAGCCCTGCTCTAAGCGTGTTGTTGGATCATCTCCATGAGAAGCCTTGGAATGGCAGAATGACCTGGAATGCGGGGATTGACCTGCTCTCCATCACTATTATGTCCTTCTTTCTTTTTTCTTTCTTTGTTTGAAAAGCTTTTTATTTCAATTGAACAAAAACACAAAAAAAGAATCACCCTTCATTACATCTTGAAGAAAGCGTGTCGATTGGTTACAAATAACTTTCGTGCATTTCTTCCACAGTCATTACTTATAGTTCATATTAGATTATACACTTTAAATCAAAAATTTTGGTATATCTTACTATCAATGTACCACAATTCTCATTTGACTGCAATTATTTGAACATGCTTTTACCTCAAATCATTCATACTTAAAGACACAACCACATAATCGCATTCATTAGCTATTTCAAAAAAAATCTTCCAATAACATTACACTTTTATGAATCTTTTAAGTAAAAGTCAATTAATAAAGTTTTTAAAACTTCCCCCCTTCCCACCCCAACCTCATTGTTTAGAATTTATATCCAAGTTACTTTTGCCAATACCATAGCATGTATATATTATTAAACAATGTCCATTGACATTTCCTTGTTGTTATTATAATTGGCTAAAAATCATTTACTATTTATGTCCCATCTCCTCTTGTCAGACCCCCCCCAAAAGAAAAAAAACCTTACACCTTTATGACACGATCTAAATAAAAATTTGTTGATAAAATTTATAGGTCTTTTTCCCAAGTCACAATTTGCAATTTATATCCAAATTGCTTTTACTAGTTTGCCAGTACATGTATATATCGTTAATCGTTAATATCCATTATCATTTCATTATTGTTATTATAGTTAATTATTTGTTAACGAATAAACATTTAATAACAATCTAACAATCTAAGAGTTACTAAATTCCTACTTATTGATCACCAAAATCAACTAATTTTTTATTATCAACTTTCATTGTCAACCTGTATCTTTCCAGTAATGAAACAGTCTTATCTCTTTTGCCAATTGTGGTGTCAGTCTTCTTTTTATCTCCTTTATAAGATTTTTATAGACTTCTCTCTGCACTTTGTCTCAAGATCTCATGGATCACTTTGGCTCAGGCAGTGGAATCCCCCACTGGTTCCCTCTCTCTGCCAAGCGAAGGAATCGCAGACTCTATGGAGCCCAGAATGGGGCTTCCTCGAACTTCGGGATTGGGAGGGTCCAGAAAGAAGGAGGACCAATGGGAAACCTCCCTTCTGCAGCATCATCGGTCTCCGGGCAGAGTCCCCCTTGACTTCACCCAGTGCAGAAGAGCATTCCAAGCAGAGAAGAAACCCCAGTAGGTTCTTCAGGCCAAGATCCCCCCTCCCACTTTCCCCGCCTCTCTCTCCCCGCAGAACTGGCTCTCCTCCTCTGCCAGGAGACCGATGACACTGTGGGGGAAAATTCTCATTGGTGCTGCCCCTCGTTCTGGACCCTCCCATCTCAAAAGTCCGAGATAAAGGCTCCCCCCTCCCCAATGCAGAACCGCGGATTCCTCCTCTGGGTCTGGAAGCATCAGGCCAGACACACAGGCATAGGCGCACGCTTCATTTCACAGATGAAGTTTCTGCCGAAGGAAGAGTTACTGCACTAGATAACAAGTGGGGAGGGGAAGCCCCGCAGCCAGCTAAGACGTGGGGGTCACAGACACCCTGCCAATCCGAAGGGAAGCTAAATCAGGAAGAGGCTGAGAGGATCTGCAGGAATCCCTCCTAGCCCAGCCGGACCGTCCGATTCTCCACCCCTCAACCCCAAACATGAAGGAATCCCCACCCCTCTTTTGTTGGGCCAGGAAGAAATTTTGCCAGTGTAAAAGTGCAGATGGAGAGTGGAATTGTGATGAGTTTTCCCCCCACAGGAATTTGCATATTTCAGCTGTGGAACAAGAAGTGCTCCTAAAACAAAAGGCTCCTTTTTATTATTATTATATTAAGATTATCATGGCATAAAATAGAAAATAAAGTTAGTATAGAAGCGGGAAAGGAAAAGAAAGAGAGAGGAGAAGGGTGGAATAAAGGGGAAAAGAAAAGAAAGGAAAATGAAAGGAAGATAGAAGAAAAGGAAGGGAAAGGAGTGGAGTGGAATGGTGCAGCTGAAAAATCAAGTCTCAAGATCCCGTTGACCACTTTGGCTCAGGCAGTCCAATTCCACGCTGCTTCCCTCTCTCCGCAAAGCAAAGGGATTGCAGAAAGGCTGCCGAGCCCAGATCGGGGCTTCAGACAATGCAATGCCTGAGAAACACGGGATGTGCAGAGAAATGCAGGCTACAACCAGTAATCAATGAACCGAGGAAGCTCCAACGGACCAATGGGAATTCTCCCTTCTGCAGCGTCACCGGTCTCCGGGCAGAGTCTCCCTTGACTTCACCCGATGGAGGAGAAAGTTAAGTGCAGCGAGACGAGAGGGAGGGGGAGGGGGAATCTTTTCAGTCTTGGGGGCCCGCAGCTCAAGGGGGTTCATGCCAGCCCTGGAGGGGTGGGTGGATTTCCCCCGCCCCCATCCTACATGGAGCGGGGCTGCAGTGGACTTGGAGGTCTCTGGGCAGGCTGGTTGGGGAGTCCTTGGGCGCTTACGCGCGCATGCATGCTCGCACACACACACACTTCATCATTCGGAGTGCCCCTCCCCCAACTCTGTGGGGGCCCTGCCCTCCCTCTCCCTCCCGGAAGCTTCTGCCTTTTATCCCTTCCTGGCAAAGGGGCTGCCGGAGGGCCCCTTGTACCCGCAGCACTATGGGTTTTTCTGACCCTCCGCAAATAACAGCTGGGTTTGGGGTTCAAGAATCGCTGTTGTGGGTGTCAATGTGGGGGATAAGAAGGGGGGAAGCAGGAATCCCTGGCTGAGAATCATGAAGAGAACAAAGGAAGTAGAGGGCCCGCCTGGGGCTGCCATGAACCCCCACCTCCTTGAGCTGCATCACTCCCCCCAAATACCGATCGGGTCCCCCCTCCCAATTTCTCCTCTCTTTGCCACGGACTCCCTCCTCCTTCAGGTGAAGCCACAAAGGACTCTTCCCGGAGACCGATGACACTCAAGCAGGGAGAATTCCCATTGGTGCTGCTGCTGGTTCTGGCCCCTCCCACCTCCAAAGTCTGAGATCAAATCTTCCTCCCCCCAATTCAGAACTGCCGATTCACACATTTCATTTCAGAGACGAAGGTTTCTGCCACAGGAAGAGGCGCTGCACTGGATGAGAAGAGGGGAGGCGCACCCCATAGCCAGGGACGACTTGGGGGTCACAGAACCCCCCCAATCCGAAGGGAAGCTACAGAAAGCCCTCAGCTAAACCAGGAAGAGGCGGAGAGGATTTGCAGGGATCTAATACTGACAGATCCTCTCCCCAGCTCCCCCCACTTCCCGGGGAATCTTCTGCTGGGCTCTCTCCGGAAAGGCGCCGCTTCACTCCATGGAAGAAAAATGTGATTTCCTTCCTTCAAACACGCCCTTTCTGATTCCCCTCCTCAACCCCGATTGTGTCGGTATCTTCCTCTTTCTTTCTGTGGGTCAGGAAGATCCCCCTGTTCCTTGGAAAGCAGCCCCGAATGGAGATCCCGGAATAAAGTTTGGCCATCTCTCTCCCCCCCCCCCCCCCATGCATCCCTTCCCAGGTCCTTCTGGCTGGAGGGACAGAGAGGACCCAACATCTGGCTTTTCCAGAGGTGTCAGTGGATGGAAGCCTCTCTGGGGCTTTCTATGCCCCTTGACAAGCTCCTCTTCGATGTAGGTTTTCTGGCCATGAAAAAGAGCTTTGAGTGTGTTAGTTCAAGGCCAGCTTGACATTCCTTTGAAAGACTCTTTGAATCCATTTATATTGGGAAGGAAAGTTGGGTTCTGCCATCTAGAATGTTTCTGATTTGGCCATTAATAAGTCAATTACAGGGTGGTTTTAATGCTCCAGATGATAATGAGTCTCTTAGAGCCAGACTTTTTCTGTTTTTAACACTTTTATTCATTTTTCAACACTAGACGGTTGCCCTGCCTGGTTGATGCTCTCAGGACAAACCATATAAAACATATCCCATCCTCAGTCTGATACTGTGAAGTCTGCTCTTCTCTGTAACCTTTACACAGATAATAAGATTTGTACTGTCCATGGGATGAGTCAAATGTACAGAAACATAAGCGAGGACGCCAGGTGCCTGCTTTAAAGTAAGGCATCCCCTCCAAAATAAGACTTAATATCGGTTTTTTATACATAAAATCATCATTGGGGCACAGAAACAGTTGTTAAATTATTTGAATCCCACCACTGGGCTGCTGTGCCTTGTTCCGATGTTCCCCAGGTGTGCGGGGACAGGCAAGGGCTGCGCCACGGCTGTATGATTGGGCAAGGCGAGAAGGGAGCATGGGGGGCGACTTACTATCCATCCATGGCATAGGGCCTAGTTACCTGCGGGATCGTGTCCTGCCCCATACATCCCTGCGGCCCATTCACTCACACAGAGAGGGTCTCCTCCGGGTGCCGTCCTCTAGAGATTGTCAGAGGGCAGTGCCCAGGAGTAGGTCCTTCTCTGTGGCGGGCCCTACCCTTTGGAACGACCTCCCCCCAGACATTAGGACAACAACCGATCTCCGCTCCTTCCGCAGTAAACTGAAGACCCACCTGTTTCGGCTAGCTGGCCTGGCATAACTCGACAACTTTTCCACCCCTTGGTCATTTTTAATTGTTAATTTTAGTTTTTAAACTTTTAATGTTATTGGGGTTTTAACCTTTTTGTGTATTGTAATTTATTTATTTATTTTTTACCTCCTCTGTATGACACTGTGCTGACTGTTGCTTGTGTACGTCGCCCCGAGTCCCTGTGGGGAGAGGGGGCGACTAATAAGTTTAAATAAATAAATAATAAATAAATAAATCCATCCATCTCTGTGTGTCTGAGACTAGGTTGAGGGTCCATCTCTCTCCACTAAATAAATCAAGCGAACATGGCATTTCTCTTTAATCTCCTGTCCACCAGCCTCAGGATCATCTGCCAGGGGAAGAAGCGCCCTGGACGGGCAGGCTGCCTAACGAGGTCTTGAACACAAACGGGACCTTTACGCGGAAGGGGAGAGTGGATTGGCACCTCGGGGGGGGGGGGGGAGAGGGTGGATCGGCCCTTCAGCTCCAGAACAGGGCTCATTGAAAGCCTCCTGGATTTCTCGCCCTTCCAAGTTGCGCTGTGCCAGGATGGGGCGGAAGGGCGCTGGGTCTGCAGGCCGTTCAGAGAGGCGTCGTTGTTGGAGGGTGGGATGCGCCACTCCCTGATTGAGTCTCTCGATCCCTTGGAGGGAACCTCCATCCCTTCCAAGACTCCTCTGGCAAGTCTTCCTTTCCCCCAGAAAGAACAAAGAGGGGCTCTTCATTGAAAAACACGCTTTATTGGACTGTCAGCGCAGCTTTTTTTGGGGGGGGAGTGTCCTCTGTCAGCTCTGCCAACCCCAAAACCCCTCAGCCTCAGTTCCTCAGTGGGCAGAGAAGAGCAAGAAAGAGGGTGAGGGGTCTGGAGGCTGAACCAGATGATGGTCGATTAAGACAGCCCCCCCCCCCCCAGGGGCTGGCTCCGTGGAGAGAGGTTTTTTCCTTGGACCAGAGAGGGGGGAGGTTCATGGGCTGTCTGCCTCCTGCGGGTGGGGCTTGCTGGTGTTTGAGGACCAGTTCCTGGCATGCAGGGAGGGGGGGCTGGATTCAGGGACTGGGTGTGTCTGGTGTAAGGAGTAGAAGGTGCATTAACAGATTAACAGAATGGGAAGAGAAAGACGGCACGGGATGGGATGACACCTTCCAATATTTGGCCAACTGTCCCAGAGCAGAGGGGCTCCATTCATTCTCCGGAGCCCCTGAAGGCAGGAAAAAAGAGCAAGGGATGGAAGCCCAGTGAAGAGAGATCCAACCGAGAAGCCAGGAGAAATTTCCTGACAGTGGAAATATATTAATCAGTGGAAGAATTTGCATCCCGGAAGTTCTGGCTACTCCATTGAGGGAAGTTTTCAAGAAGAGATTCGAGAAGTATTTCTCTGAAATCTCCAGCTTGAGAAACAGGTTGGACTAGAGAACCTCCAAGGTCCCTTCCAACTCTGTTGTTTTGTTATTCTGATTCAGGCCAAAGATGAATTCAGAGACTGCTCAACAGAATTGCTTATTAAAAACAATCTTATACACCTTTGACTATTTACTGGGTGTCAAATACCAATAAGAAATCATTTTATAAAAGTTCTCTTTTAAGGTTGTAGTTCAGCATAAATTTTAATATAGACCACATATTTTCCCATTGCTCCAATATTATGACCAAAATTATAACCAGTCCAGTGAATCATGCAACATTTAACATATTCACTGTTAGTGGATTCACCATCTACTTCTTTTTAGCTTCTTATTTTATTCTTCCTCTTCTGATTGGAATTGCATTTGGATTTTGTGAGTTATATTGTTATAGAGTCATTCTGGAATCTGGCCAAATCTAAATGGAATAAACAAAAAATGATAATTTTCTTGACAGGTACTAGATGTTCAACTATTAAATAAAAAATGATTGGGTGTAGATAAATAGACAAATCAATTTTGGGTGTGTCCATGAGGCTTCCTTAGTCAAGATGGATTAAAATAAGGACTTTTTAAGTGTCTGTCTGGAAATGGACTCAAATGAATCTTACTGGACTGATTTGTCACATTTTGAAATAAACCTCTTAAGTGGAAAAGGAGCAGGAGAGTAGAAAGGCCACAGTTGTGCAGTTGTCTCAGGCCAAATCAGTTATTATTGAGGGCAGCAATATAACTTTGCATTGTATTTCTCATTCAGGAGGCTGTTTCCAAGGTGACAGAAAACTTCTTGGAAAGAAAAGAGGAAGAAGAAATCCCCAGGGCTTTCAAAATTATAGGGGAAAGGTGGAACACCTGCTACAATTCCTCTGCAGAGCTAAAAATGAGCCTGTAAATAAGAACTTCCTTCCAAAGACAATGAACATTCTCCTTCCCTCTGTGTATGTGTGGTTTTTGTTTAACTACACAAAGTTCTGATGACAAGTTTTGACTGAGCCTGATTGTTGGAGAATGGCCACACTATTGCATCAACTGTTTTGTGGCAATGCCCCTGAGCATTAACTTTCAAAGTAAAGTAAATTTATTCTGCTTCCTGAAATAACAGAGAGCTATTTCAGATCTGTGACATGCTCAGGCATTAACTGACCCCTGGGATTTTCTCTTTAACTACTGTGTCAACAATAGGTCAGATTTCATTTTCTTCAGCCACAGGTGCCGTGTATTCCCTCGGGGCCAATTTCAGAGATGGAGCTCTTAAACCTCTCAATGCTAGATGACGGATTTAATTCAATCTCTGCCCCTATCATTATGAGCCACGTGGGGATTATTTCCCTTTCATTTCCCTCCAGAGAAACAGCCAACAAACTTTGAGTACAAAAACTAGTTGGAGAATTATGATAAAAGTTTCTGCTCTGCTCTTTGGACAAATCCTCCAGGGGAGACTCTGGGCAGAGACTCAGGGAGTCGGGGGCAGCTTCTCCTCCCACTGACTCCGAATGGAAAGTTTTCCTGCTGGAGAACTTGGCTTCAGGCAAAAAGTGTCTAAGAGTAATTTCAGACTTTGGACTCCCCTCCCCACTGAAGATCAGGGCTGCCTGGATCCCTTCCCATCAAAGCGTCTCCAGGGCAATCATGAAGGATGAGGCCAAAAGCAGAAACTGCTTCTCCCTTTTTGCAGTTTGTGGAAACCTGCAACCGTCTGAATGCTTGAATCAAAAGATGGCTTCCTATTTCATTGTTTCTTAGCTCCACTTTCCCCTTTGCTCTTATTAAATCAGTAAGAGGCCAATTATGGCTTCTCAATACACTGAGATATGTTTTAGAAAAGGGAAATAGATACACAAAATCTTTCTTCTGAAGAAAGCTTTGTACATATCACCCCAACCCCAATTTAGGTTCCTTGAAACATATTAAATTAAATAGCTTAAATTACATTCCTAAAAAAATAATCCCAGAAGAGTAAAATATTCTGCTTTACCTTTATTATTATGATTAGATTGTGCATATGCTCACACAAAGGAAGCCCACTTTTTGCATTGTGGCCCCATCATGTGCACTGGGCTCAGAAAATGACTCCGTGTTAGGTCGCTTGTTTTAAGAACCTTTAACTCACCTCAGTTCACCCCCTGGCTCAGGGCATCTCAACCTTGGCAATTTCAAGATGGCTGGACTTCAACTCCCAGAATTCCCCAGTCCTTAATCTGTGCTGGCTGTGGAATTCTGGGAGTTGAAGTTCACCCATCTTGAAATTGCCAAGATGGAGAAATACTGCTCTACATAGAAGTCAGCACTACCAAAGTGTGTGTGTGTGTGTGTGTGTGTGCAGGAAACCCATCAATGTTCTTTCTCAATCCCTTTGGATTGAGAAAGAACTACCTCTAGAGAGGGAAGGTTCAGAAATGGGGAATTTTCTTGCATGGAATGAAGTTTAAGGAGCAAAATGGGGGCATAAGCAGAGGTTTGAGGCAGCTGTTTCAACCCCTCTGAACGACCCTCAAAACGTTTAGAGTGCAACGGAAATTGTGTACTGTGCAGTCAACTTTCATTTGCTTCCATGTTTCTTAGGTTTAGCTGTCTGGGGAATTCTGGGAGTTGAAGTCCACCCATCTGAAAGTCTCCAGGGTTGAGAAACACTGGTTGACGCTGATTCAGCCCTGAAACCGGCTTTCCCATCTCTCCTAAACTTTCTTCCCTGATGAAGGAGACTTCGGTTTTTCTACCGATTGTTAAGAGGCTTTTGAGCTTCTCCTTGCAGGGTTTTCCAGCTGAGTTTCTGCCTTGGACCTTCCCACTCTGTTTCACGTGGAGTAAGTAAACACACTGCAAACCATCCCTGTGCAGAAGCCATCTGATTGGAGAGGGAATACTACAAGAAGAACCGGAAATGCATCACGGGAACAATAGAGATGAATATGATACAGGAAACAACTGCTTTTCTGACACCACATTTCATGCAGAGAAAGTAAAGGCAACACAAGCCATCCCTGAGCAGAAGCCATCTTGTTAGAGAGTCATACAAGAAGAACAGGAAATGCATCACAGGAACAATAAAGAAGAATCCTAGAGTGGCAATGCGATATAGGAAACAGGTACAATAGAGATGAATGCTGGAGCTGCCTATAAGGTAGACATAACACCGGTAACACTAGTCTGACCACAAGGGATCAAAGTAAAACAGGAACAGAGAGACTCCCAATTAAGTCTTCAAAGCACTTGGATGGTTTTTGGTGTGGAAAAGCATCAGAATTGGGAATGTCAAAGAGGTCCCACCCCCCAAGTGCCTCCACACCACCAGAGAAAGGGAGACCAGGTGCCCCCCAAACCATCTTCTAGGTGGGCATGGCAAGAAATAAAGTTGCTCCATCCATAATGATGTGGGCACCTCTACAAGCTTACCTGCAAACCTCCCAACCCAAGATTCAGTTAATAAATGAAGAGACTTCAAAATATAAAGGATCTCAGTATCTTACATGAACACGGAATGACAACACGGAAAGCATTAAGGGGAAAAAAAATAAACATTTCTATCCACTCTATAACTTTCTCCCCAATGATACAGTCCAGAGGCTTTCAGCTACCAGCTTCTTAGTCGGCTCTCATCCAGAAATTGACATTGCTAGAAAAGATAGGAAATGAAATTTCACAAGGCACAAACAGTGTTAAAATCAGCCCCAATTTAGGATTCATATACGGAGTTCTGATACATAAAAAAAATCACCAACAGGGCCTCCTCTTAACATTAGGGAGGGTTCATGAGTGTTGATTGCTTCCTTGGCATTAGAAGAGAGGCAGCACTAAAGCTATGGGACATGGAGTGGCACCCAACTCTGGGCTCTGGGAGACCTTCCCCAGCAGTCTCTGAAGACAAGAGGCCATGTTGAAGGACAGCAGAAGTCAATCTCTTTGTTATTGATTTTTTCTTCCTGCATCGTCATTTTCTGGACGTGTCCTGACAGGAAGGGTCACAATCCTCAGAATAACGGTGACCAAAGAGGTGTATCCAGTAGTGGGATTCAGCCAGTTCACACCACTTCAGGAGAACCAGTTGTTAACTTTCTGAACAGTTTGGTGAACTGGTTGTTGGAAGAAATCATTAGGGCAGAGAACCAGTTGTTAAATTATTTGAATCCCACCACTGGGTGTATCTGTGATTTTTCTCCCACATGTTTTTCTCCAGCCTCTCCTCTGCACATGGATCCCAGAAGAAGTTCAGGTTCCCAAGAGGAAAAGTTGCTTCTCATTGTAATTATGGCCCTCTGGGCCTTTGAGATTTCTATGCCTTTGATGTAAATGTCATATTGAAGCAACATGGAAGGGATTTTGCATCAGAAAAGGATAAAATCCTTAGGTCAAGCTCTGTGGGAAGAGGTTTTAGGAGAGGCAAGGTCTGTGCTCTTGAATGCACCTTTCTCTTCTTTCCAGGTGAAGCTCTGATTGTCTCTGTCTGAATCAGAAAAGACACTGGCATTTCCACCTTCTGAGAATGGTCTAAATTCTTCCAACTCTTGTTCGTGGTTAGAAGCGGTCAGGGGATTGATTCAGCCCATGAATTATGGGCGTCTTGCTCCTGCTTCTGATGCTGCTCATGTCTCATCCAGTCTCTGGGAAGCTGAGAATGAAGTGTGCGATCAATTTGGATCACCAGGATGGACAGAATACATGGACCTATTACAAGCCAGGAGACCATATCGTTAGTATGATCATAACTGAAAGAATAATATCAGATACAACATTGGTTTTCAACAGTGCTCCTTCTATTCAGTCTGATTTGTAAGTCATTCAGGGTGATGGAGTTGCATCCCTTCCATTTGCAGTTCTAACTCTCCCCTTCTTTTCTTTTTATTTCACTTACTTTCATAGTGCAGGGCCTGTCTAATTGCCTGAATGATTTGATTTCCATGACTTCCCTCTTTTGCCTGATTTTGTGGAAGAGACTCAGATCCAAAGTTGGGGCTGAAAAAAAAGCTGAAATAATTCCTGATGATTTTCCTTTTCCAGTTCAATCTTGAGTTCATCACTTGAATTCCGACTTTTGTTTAAAGTAGTGATAGAAACAGTTGTAATTGCATCAGCCCAGCCCATTTCAATACTTTTATAATTGATCAGAAAGAGGTTTGCATTTTTTAAAAAATATATTTTGTTGCTCTTGATGATAATGATGGACATTTCTTTACAGTAAGCTTTCTTACGGAGTTTCAAAAACCTTACACTTCATTTTCAACATTCAAGAAATCCACAAGAATCCCCAACTCCTGCACAACCTCACACTGGGCTACAACATCCATGACAACAATCTGAACACTTTACGCACTTCAGATGTCCTGCTAGACATGCTTTCCACTGGAGAAGCCAACATCCCCAACTACTGCTGTGGAAGGAAGGAGAACCTTCTGGCTCTTCATGATGGAGCTAAAAGGGAAATCTCCATCCAGGCGTCAACATTAGCAGCCCTTTACAAAGTCGCACAGGTTTGTCTGTGGTTTTCTCTAACTGGTAAAGTGAAGGGTGGAGGGTAGGGGATAAGCAATAGGTCCAATATCTTCTCTACAGAATTCAGGAGGTGTTTTTCTCCATATTAGCAAGCATCTTAACTATTTTTATTCTATTAATGTTCAAATTCATCATAAAAGGCCTGATGAGCAATAATGTTCCAGGAGAAGATTTTCTACCAGTTATTCCACTATTCAAAAAAATATCCCTTGTTGTAGGACCCTCTATTGGCCATTACAGTTAGTCTATCAGATATTGTGGCTAAAATATAAGCCACATTTCTCTTAAGTAAATTTGAGAGTGGGTAGAAGAAGAAGACAGGGCAGAAGAACAAACATATTTTAGGGAGAGTTATATAAATTTGTATAATCAATTAATAATCTAATATTGACAAAAATTGTCTTGAAATAATTACAAAATATGTCAGTCAGATAAACCACTTTTTCTGGCTTTATTTATATTAGTGCAGCATCTGGCACAGTAAATGGAGAAATGTTATGGAGGAAACTGATTGCCCTCAATATGGAGCTCAGCCTGTTGGCCCTGATTCAAGTCCTTTCTCCAAGCCCTTGTTTGAGAGGGAGGTTTGGGCTCAATGGAGCGAAGAGAAGAAGGTTGGATACTTACCAAGGGGAAAGCAAAAGGTGCATATCTGAACCTTTGTTATTCAGTCTAAATATGAATGACTCACCTGCACTAATGAAGGATCCTGGAGTCTTCATGTCTAATGTACTAAATGCATATTGGAATGGCCTGACTTACACTGATAATATGATATTACTATTATATGTTGGATTGTGTAGGCTGTTAAGGAGTCTTTGATCATATTGTCATTGGATCATTAATAAATCAAAGTCCAAAGTTTTGGTCTTGGAAAAGGACATAATGGTGAGCCAATAAAGCAAATTAACACCTTTCCTTACCTGGGGAGGTTTTCTCTGAGACTGAATCTTGGGTCCCTCATCATCAAAGGAGCTCATTTAGAGGAAGGACATGAATGAATCTAGTGCTTAAAGTGAAACCTCTCAGCTCTCCAGCTTCTTTAGCCCCAACTATTAAAGTACATAAGGCCAAAGTTCCCCCATATTCTTATACTGAGCTGATATTTGGGGCTTCAAACAGAATCACTAGTAGAACAAACCTATCACTGCATCTGAGGAGTGCCTTGGGGGTAGATAAAAGGACTTCAGCTGCTGCCCTTAGAGCCGATTTGGGAATTTACATTACTTCTTCTTTGCTTAAAATCAGACTATATTGGTATTGGTTTAAAATTAAAGCTATGGAAAATGACAGTCCCCCCAAATTGTATCTATCAGAACAGACACATCTCAATTAAAGACCAATCTTGGATGGTACAACTGACAATTCTATTGGGAGCTGCAGTTTCTCTAAGTTGGAGAAAAGGGTAAAAAAATGGTTCCACAAAGAATCTGCATTATTGAAGCAGAGAAAGATGTAGCAATCTTCAAAAATATCATACAGCATGGCCCTTTATTGGAATAAAACACTTCATTTGAGATTTGCACATGTAAGTCTAAGCGTGATAACATGTAGGGATGATACAGCAATATGATTTGCATTTTTATGGGATTTTTTTGCTTAATTTTTTCTTATATTTCATTTTTATACACAGTCTTGTTAATATTCTGTTAATATTTTAAACGATGGCAAAACAAACTATTCTAATATGTTCATCAGAACAAAGTTGGATTAATTTAAAGCTAATATTTTGGGCTTGATCTGATCCTCATATAACGCAACATTCCTGAATGTTTTTTTCAGACCAGAGATAACTTTGCTTCAAAGGCTCTGAGTGATAAAAGTCAATTCCCCTTTTTCCAGCACATGTTCCCCAAAGAAGGGTTTCAGTACTCAGCAATTGTCCAGCTGCTCCTCCATTTCAAATGGACCCTGATTGGCCTCTTTGCTTCAGACACAGAAAAGGGAGAGAATTTCATGAGGATTTTTACTCCTATGCTTGTCAGGAATGGAATTTGTGTGGTTCTATCACAACGATTCTCAAAGACTGGACATGCAGCATCACTCAGGGATTCCCTCTCTAAGTGGAGACAAGTCAACATTTTTGTTCACTTCATAGAAATTGTTTCCCCTTTGGACAGAATCCTTCCTTTCCATTTAACACTTATGCATTTGCCAGGACCCATTGAGGGGAAAGTCTGGATCCTCACAAGTCTTATAGTGTATCCAATAGAAAAGCACAGACTTCTCAAATACATACATAGTATTTGGAAGTTTGGTATTGTTTGGAAAGAAAGACCAAACAATGATGCTTTTGAACCCCATTTCTTTGTGGAAGATTCGCTTGAAGACCATTATTTTCATTGTTCCCTTTCAAAGCATATATTTTCTGTCAAAGGCCGGAGAAGATGCACCCAGAAAGCCCCACTGGAGACCCAGGAGAAAAGGGACAGGAGACGGGTCCCAAATCTCTACTATTATTACACTCTCACAAAGACTCTGGCCCATGTCTTGAATGCTGCCTATTCCTCCAGATCGAGGAGGAGAAGGAAGGAGGGAGAAAAGATCTTGGGGTCTCCAAAGCTGCAGCCGTGGCAGGTATGGGGGTCCCGATATGGATCCATTAACCTGAGATCCTTTGGAGAAGGAGTCCAGTGGAGAAGGAGAGGAACCACCTCAACCTACTTATGCTACTAAAGTTGGACAGATTTGACCAAACTAATTGCTATGGGGAAAATGCTCCAAAGAGTAGACACCATGACAGATACATTTTCATATTCAACATAGCTCATTTTAAAAGGCATTTTATTCAATGCATTTTTAAATAAATCCCTGTATATGTGTGGTTTTGTGATCAACATCATGTAACGTTACCCTTATAAATTTGGAGGAAACCCTGAGACCATCTAGCCCAACCCCTTCTCTTTGCAGGAATCCCAGTTAAAGCTTCTCTGACTGATGGCTGCTCAGTCTTTGCCTTAAGACAGACATGTCAAACTCAAGGTCCATGACCCACATTGGGCCCACAATGTGGTTAGATCTGGCCCATGCAGCCATCCTAGAGACAGTGAGGGGCCAGCCCCCCTGCCTCCTGCCCTGCTCCCATGTGCATGCAGCTGACATGTGATGAGCGCCGTCTTGCCCTGCATCCAGCATCGGGTGGCTGCCACGCTGCCATGCTCCCCGCAGAGTGTAGAGCCCCAGCAGCTGTGCGCTGCCTGCCACCAGTGCCTCCGCCACCTCCATGGCTCATTCACCGGCCCAGCCTCACCCACTGGCCCTACAGGCACTTTCCTTTCACTTAGATGCCATTCAGTCAGGACTGGTGTGGGGACCTCCAGGAAGCCACCATGAGCAACCTGGCCAAGGAGAGCAAGCACTGCAGCCGCAGCTGTGAGGAAGAGCTCAGGAGCTTGTGGGCTGGGCTCCACTGCCCTCCACTGCCTGGGGCTCTGGACAGCTTATGGCACCATCTGGAGGGTCCTCTGAGTGGCCTGACAGGGACGGTGAGCTCCTTTGTTGGACAAGGCTTTGGCGCTTGCCCTGGTTTCACCTTTCTCCACTAGAGACCTCTGGATTCCCCCTCGAAGCCTTGCCTGTGTGCCCCCCCCCCCCGGAAGCGGAGGAAGACACTGCTGCGTGTGGAAGCCTGGAGGAGAAAGTTTGCAGGAAGCCGTTTCCTCCGAGTCCAACTTCTGCCTTGAATGGGGATGGCCACAGTGTCAAAGTGCGTGAAGGGGAGACTGAACTTCTCTCCTTGACTGGCTCAGCTCTTTCAGGATATTTTTCCTCTCATTCGGCCAGAATCTCCTCTCTTGTCTCCGAGTTCATGTTACCAGGACTGACTCTCTGGAATAACCCTGAAAAGATTCTAAGCTTTTGTCTCAGCATCTTTCAGTTAGACTGAATCCTCCCTTCTCTCACTGAGAGATTTTGTAAGATGAAGAAGCTGCTCCCAGACTTCTTTATTTTCACTTCTGTAGAGCAAGATGGCTCTTCTCCTCCTCGACTTTCTTTGAGGCCAAGAGCAGCTCCTTTGAGGTCTTTCTTGGCTTCTTTGCCTGACCCAGGTTTTGGGCAAAGTCTTCTCCAAGTATGGGACTCCAAGGGGACCTGGGACTTGAGTTGGGGTCTCTCCAAACCAGGACTTCCTGGGAGTCTGATGGATGCATTTGCCTTCTTTCCTGCTGACTCACATTCAGTTTGCAATCATCTAGTATTTTGATATTGTTTTCGTAAAAAAAACTTAATAATTTTGGTATCCCTCATCTTCCTTCCACTGCTTCATTATATGAGATCCTATAGTTTATCAGGTCATAAAAATCAGATATTTTCCCACTGCATTTTTACTCATGCACTCCTTTCAATTAGGAAATCAGAAATAATTCCTTAGAAATTTAATACTGTTTAAAACATATCAAATTAGCTTCTTCTGAGAACTGTTATAAACACTGCATCAAACTTTGAATTACAGAGATTTATCAATTCTTCTGTACTGACAGCACAGAAAAATGGATCACCCAGGACAAGTTATTATTCATATCTACCCAGTATTATGAGAAATATCAAAAACATTAAAAGTTATTTGAGTACAATTTTTATGACAGTTTTTATCCACTTAATCATACCATTGACCTCTCATTTAACTAAGTTTCTAGTCACATTACAAAAAATGTTATTAGTACTTTACTGAAATCAAGTTATACTACAATCATTGCTATAATCTGTGAGATTTACAGGTTCAGATATACAAACTTTTGTTAAAGTAGCATTACAATAAAGTTGAATTAGTTCATCTCATGATGTTTCCTGTCTGTTCTACCAGGGAGAAGATTAGCCTGACAATTTTCTTACTTTCTGTTAATCAACTTGCTGTTTCCAATGAATGTATGAATAATCTCATTTTATCTGTTATTCATTTTATTTGACACCTGCTCTAGTAGATTTACTATAATTGAGCAATTGTGTCAATTATATTTTCCCAATAGATATCTTCTCAGTATATAATTGACAAATCTTGCTGAATATTCTTTCTTTGCTTATGAAGATAATGTTCTCCTAACTAAGCATATTTGAAAGATAGGAAATTGTAGAAGAAATATTCAAATCTGTGACAAGAAACAGTTTTCTGCATTTCATATTCTTGGATGTTTCAATACTAGTTTCATCCCTTTCTGGACAAGAATGTGTTTTGCAATCTTTCCCACTTAAAACTCTACTTGGACCAAAATGGAGAAATAGCAGCAGATCTGGCCTTCTGGGGCTCCTTGGTTCTCCCCAAGGAAGATGTCAGGAAAGAGATTCTGGCGTCTTTTGAAAGACAGATACTTATTATCAGACAAGATACTCTTACACAGTTTAGGCTGCTCAACAAGGTGGGTGAAATTATGGTGTCTTTGTTTTCCAAAGCCTGAGGTCCCATTTCAAGTGAGCTCAGCCTTGTCCCCAAGGTGGTTGACCTTCGGGTTGAACTGAATGTGGGGAGTAGAAACCTGATGGTTTTCTTAGACTGTTTGGGAGGTTTCCGTGCTATTCCATTTTGTAGCATCTACAATCTAGTATCTTCATCAGAAACCCAGAAGGGCCGGGAAGTATGTAGCTACTTGCATTGATTTTGTTTGCTTCTTGTACACAAATAGCAAAGAAGAAGGCAATTCAGTTGACCAGTGCCTGAGTTTAGGTTTGGAGAGGTAAAATTAAATCATGATTGGATGGAGGTCCTTTGGGTTCCACTGGGAAGAAGCTTCATCTTGTTCTGCTTGGGGAAAGTGTTCATAGTCTGGGAAGTTCTTCCACAGACCAGACTGGTCAGAGTTAATCCATACCTCCCTTTCACACACACACACACCCTGGGATGGAGCGAGTGACCTTCTTCTCCTAAGAAGAACCTCCAAGGCTCTCTGTTCGCATAAAATCACCATGACTGTCATGATGTTCCCAAGGACAGATGATCCCTGACCCAGACAACTGAAGCACTGAAACAAGACTTTGATCCAAAGGAAAGCCATTCCTCATCTATGAAGTTACAAGGGAGAAATTGAAAGGAAACGCTAGATTTGGCCTTTGTCTTGTAAGAGGATCCTTTTTGAGGGACATGTTCTCATGATCTCACACTCATCTCATCTCACTCCAGTTCTAGAAACTAGGCAGTCAGTTTTAGTTTGACTTCTCCAGTATGGCAGACACCAAAATTGAACAATAAATATGCAAATCAACAAAGAATATCTCCTTTAAAATAGACAGTCCTAATTTCTAAGAAATATTTCCTTTGTATTTTAAATTTGAGAGAATTTTGGACTGCTTTCAAAGGAGAGAAGCTTTGCAATGCTTTACATACTTTAGAAGAAAACTTTCCAGATCCTACTGGTCAGAAGTTTCTTTCTTCACCACAGGCCATGATGAGGAATTCCTGGCTTTCACTTACTGCTTAAATCTTTTCTCAATTCCATCCACTCAGATTTTATTAAATAGAAACTTCCTTTATTGCAATGTGATATGCCAGAACCAAAAGGGAGGAATTAAATGAAGAATCTGCAGTAGTTGCATCTCCTAAACTTATTTTGAATCACTTAGAGATTTCAAATTTATCTAAGTGAATTGTAGAGACTACTTGGGAAATGTCTATGCCTACCTCCATTTTCCATGGATGGAGATTCCTAACACATTTTCTTTGGCATTCCTTGTTTTTCTGCTCAGTCCCTGCCTCAGTCCAAATGTGTGGAAAGTTGTCATCCTGGATTTGTCAAGAGGGCTCGAGAAGGAGAGCAAGGTTGCTGCTATGACTGCGTTCCTTGTCCAGAGGGGACCTTCTCCACTCAGGAAGGTGGGTGAGACTGGAGGAAAGAAAGTGGAACTGATTCATTACATACATGAAATAATAAAGTTTCCTATGATGGTTCTGAACATCACACAGGAAATTATTTGGGTCCCAATTCTTTTCTTTGTCATGATCAGTCCAGACCTTGAAAGGCATATCCCCCCCCTTCCAGGAATTGTCTCCAAGTGAAGCAGGGACCACCTGATCACCAACGCCTCTTTCTGCCAAATGGCCCACTTCCTTTCAGTAGCGGTGAGTTTTTTGGAGATGTAAGCGCACAGCAAGAGGTGTCCTTCTTTATTCTTTTGCAGTAGCACTGCAGCTATTGCTACATCACTGGCATCTATCTGGATTATGAATGATCGCTCTGGGTCGGGGTGTTGCAGGTCTTGGGCAAAGAGCCGTTTTAATTTCTCAGAGGCTTTTTGACAGTCCATTGTCCACTTTAGGGGTTGGCTTGCTTTTGGCTTTGTTGGGGAAGGCCCCGTTTTTAATACCTCAGTCAATGGGAGGGCAATTTCTACGAAAGCTGGAATGAACTGCCTGTAGAAATTGGCAAATCCAAGAAAGCTCTGTAGTTGTCTGCGAGTACTTGGAGGTTTCCAGTCTAACACAGCTTTCCCTTTTCCTGAATCCATTTCTATCCCCTCATTGGAGATGCGGTAACCCAGGTAATCTAGTGCGGTTTTGTGAAATTCACACTTCAACAACTTTGCATAGAGCTTGGCAGCTAGAAATTTCTCCAGGACTTGTCGTACCAGTTTCACGTGTTCTGCCAGAGTTTCAGAGAAAATCAAGATGTCATCGAGATAAACGAGTACTCCGTGGTACAGGTGCTCATGTAGCCCCTCATTTAAGTACTGCATGAAGACTGGGGGTGCTCCTTGTAGCCCAAATGGCATAACTTTGTATTGAAAGCTGCCAAGGTGGCAGTTAAAAGCGGTCTTCCACTCATCTCCCTCTCTGATTTGTATGCAGTAATACGCATCTCTCAAGTCCAGCTTGTCCAGCCATGGAAGCCCCAAGATAATTAATTCTGGCATCTTTGGAGCCACAATGAATCTGAGGAGCTAATAGTGACGACCTATTTGTAACTTTACCGGTTTGGTCATTAGCGTGGCTGGGGTTCCCCCAATTAGCGTTCCATCTACCTACTCAACCCGAACGGGATGGGCTAGAGGTCTTGTGCATATGCCCAGTTGCTTTACAATTGACATGCTGATTAAGCATTGGGTGCAGCCTGTGTCCACGACTGCTTCAACTTCCCCTTCCACCCTGCCTTTCATGTGGGAGACAAAGTTTTCATATCTACCAAATACATAAGATTAAGAATGCCTAGTAAGAAATTTGGCCCAAAATTTCTAGGTCATTCCCAATAGTAAAGATAGTTAACCCAGGTACAGTTCAACTCA
The DNA here is from genome assembly GCF_964273705.1 of Natrix helvetica. Lineage (NCBI taxonomy): Eukaryota > Metazoa > Chordata > Lepidosauria > Squamata > Natricidae > Natrix > Natrix helvetica. Next base: position 127,738,025 of record NC_138551.1, on the reverse strand, counting down.
GTCTACCCAGAAGTCTAGGGAAAATTGACCCAGAATTTCCTTGTAGCTTGTTGAAGCCAGTAATTGGGTCCAGCATAAGACCGTCCACCCAAGCTCCCCCTCCTCCTGTAGTGATAGAAGGGGAGACACATTATGAGGTGAAAAGAATCTTAGACTCCAGGCTTTTTAGGGATCGCTTACAGTATTTAGTGCATTGGAAGGGGTGCCCTTTGTCCGAAGCTACTTGCGTGAAAAGCTGGAACCTAAAAGCAGATAAGTTAGTAAAACAATTCCATGATAAGTTTCCCGATAAGCCAAAGGGTCCTCTTGGTGGGGGGGGGGGGGGAGAGGTGGTTAATTCTGTTATGTTAATCGCTATATTATTCTCTTTTCAGGAAACATTTTTCTTCTGAAGAGAGGCTGCTTGTCAGGCCTGTATGCTGTTTCATTAGTGGGGAATTGGGGGTGGGAATCGTAAGGAGTAAAATGTGATGTTGCCAAAATAAAATTCCTTTCTAGAATCCAAGGTCATCCTTTCTCTCTACACCTCTGCACCTGACCGGAAGTGGATGGGTGGAACTGCCAGCATGGCAGTGGAATATTGGACCATGTGATGGGCTTGTGGGTGTGGAGGCAAGAACATGAACTCTCAACTGGGTGGGGAAAACTAGGAAGCTCAGATTCGGGTTTTCACAGATGTGCCAACATGACTCTCTTAATAAATTGGAATTTAGAGAAATACTTTGCCTTGGACTCTGATTTAATTTTGGATATTATTTGGAACCTTGACACTCTTACTTTCATAGATAATTAAACAAAACTTGATTTTTAAAATAAGTCTTATACTTTTTATCTTCTTTCACTAGTGGTAGTAATAAATGTGTCCTGGACAATGCTTCTGGTATCACTTCTTATCCACATAAGGTATTTCTTCAAAGGTAAAAGGAGAGAATAGTAAAGAAATATGTTTTTTTTCTCAGATGCAGGAAAATGCACCAAGTGTCCGAATGATAAATATCCAAATGAGGACAGAATCCAATGTATCCCCAAAGTTATAACCTTCCTATCTTTTGAAGAACATCTGGGCATCATCCTGGCCTCTTTTGCCCTGCTCTTGTTCTTAATCACAGACCTTGTTTTAATCATCTTCATAAAATACCGAGAAACTCCCATTGTCAAAGCCAACAACCGGGATCTCTCCTACATCCTCTTGGTCTCCCTCCTGCTTTGCTTCTTGTCTCCTTCTCTCTTCATTGGTCAACCAAGGAAAACCACCTGCCTTTTCCGACAAACGGTTTTCAGTATCATCTTCTCAGTTGCTGTTTCTTCTCTCTTGGCCAAAACGATCACGGTGGTGTTGGCTTTCCTGGCCACAAAACCAGGAAACCGAGTGAAGAGATGGTTGGGGAAGAGCTTGGCCAACTCCATCATCCTTTCTTCTTCTGCTCTCCAAATTATCATCTGCTCCATCTGGCTGGGAGTTTCTCCCCCCTTCCCTGACTCTGACCTCCACTCCCAGCCTGAAGAGATCATCCTGCAATGCAACGAAGGGGCTGTTGTCATGTTCTATGTCACCCTCAGCTACATGGGCTTCCTGGCTGCCGTCTGCTTCACGGTGGCTTTCCTGGCAAGGAATCTGCCTGGGGCCTTCAACGAAGCCAAGCTGATCACCTTCAGCATGCTGGTCTTCTGCAGTGTCTGGGTGACTTTTGTGCCCACCTACCTGAGCACCAAGGGGAAATACATGGTGGCTGTTCAGGTCTTCTCCATCCTGGCCTCCAGTGCTGGTCTGCTGGGCTGCATCTTCATCCCCAAGTGCTACATTATCCTTCTGAGGCCAGACCTGAATACAAAGGAGCATCTCACAGCCAGAATAAATGTAAAAACATGAGACATAACACCATAATATTGAAATAATTGTAAAATTTCCTTTTCTTTGAAAGAAGACATTAATTATTTCCACTTAAATAGTATGCAGGAGTCAAAGAAAATCATATCAACATGTTTGGAAATGGGAAATGGTTGAATGAGTGTAATTCTTGTAACTCCCTTCCCTTTCAGCTCAATAAATCGTGAAAGTCATTCAGAGGCATCTTCCTTCCCCACTGACTTCGCTTGTCAAAAGGTCAGAAAAGGGGATCACATGACCCAGGGACTCTGCAACCATCATAAGTACATGCCAGTTGCCAAGCATCAAGACTTTTGATCATGTGACCATGGGGATGCTGCAATGGTCATAAGAGAGGAAAATGGTCATAAATCAATTTTCTCAGTGCCATTATAACTTCCAGTGGTCAATAGAGAAACAGTTGTAAGTTAAAGACTCCTTTTACCATTGCTAGGAGTTGGTCCAGGGCTGCTTTGGGGGCCATAAACTCCTGAGCTGCCTCTGACCTCCCACCTGGGGATGGCTGTCTGGAGCCCCCCAGCATCATAAGCTCAGGGGACTCCACTGCCCGCCGAGCCCCAGAGCCCCGGAGGTCAGGCAGGGTGTCTGGTGCAAGAACAGCAACCCTCACTGACCCCTCCTCGTGCCCAACTGAAGAGACAGCCTCTTTTATCTGGCCATCTGTGGGACAAGGGCCCTGCATGTCCCTCAAGCATCCCCCCTCTCCTCCCCTCCTGTCCCCTGGAGTCTCAGCTGGTGCCAAACCCAGAAACCGTCCAGGCAGAGCTCCGTGAGCAGAATCGCCCCCTCCAGTCCCAACCAGGTCTCAGTGATGCAGCCAGAGTAGCCGTTTCCTCCACCATGAAGTCCTGGATGAAGGGAACTTTATTGCAGACTGGCCTGGCATTCACCAATGGTCCAGGGCCTTCAAAACCTGCCATCCAGGACTTGGGTTTGAGTCCTAGAGGCTGGACGGAGCCACAGGAACGAGATCCCTCTGACTCAGTCTCTGTGAGTGGCCCATTTCTCAACTCTCTCCGTGTTTTCCTCTCCCCATCACTATTGGGATCTTCTGACCTGCTCTGACCCCTTTGGAGCCCTCCCCCCTTTCCAATTAATGGCCATGGGTGTCCCAGTCTGTGGCTCTCAATTCCATCACTCAGTCAGGGGAAGGGATGTAAGGGGAGGAAGTCCTGGGGTTCTTCCACGTTAGCCTCGGCACCAGAAGGAGCTCCCATCCACCCCCATCTCTCCCACTCCAGAGGGGGTCTCTCCCACTGGCCAGTTGGGAAGACAGCCAACACACACACACACACACACACACAGAGTCTCTGTCTCTGACCCAGTGAGAGTTGTGTATTCTGGGGGATGGTTCAGAGCTCTGGGGCCATGAGATGTGCCTGAATTGCACATTGGGTTCAGCCTGATCCCCGCAGGAAGAAACGGGCCCTCCTTGAGGTTGGAGTCTGCAGGTATCCAGAAAACCTTTTCCTCAATTAAAAGGAAATTTAAAAAGTAATACATTGTTTAGCACATTGTGTGAACCGATTCCAGGATTGGCATTCAGGCAATAGAGCTGGGATAATGGGAGAGAGACAGAAATGAACCTTTGTGGATGGAGGAAGTCAGAGATTTCCCTCAATGTCTGGACAAAGCTTGATGGAGACTTGCAGAGATCTCTCCATGTGTCTTCAGAGGATCCACTGGGGACTTTGAGGCTCTTTCTCCTGCTTGGAGCCTCACAGAGGTTTTTGGATGCTGGTTTCCAGAATTCCCAGTTGGGCCAGGCCTCAGGATACTGGGGATGCTGACCATAGCAGAAAGGCTGGGTGTTTATGAAGCCAAATGGCTTCAGCTCTCTCTCCTGCCAAGCGTTGGGAGAAATGATGGACGCTGCTTGCTTTAAAGAGTCTTTTTCCAAGTCCTGTTTATGGATGTCTGTCCTGCCTGAACAGCCACCAGCAGCCTTCCCATGTGCACCTTCCAAATGCATGGATTCCAGCTCCCATAATCCTCAGCCACAGCTATGCAGTCAGCAGAGACAATTAGCAGATGCCAAAGATGGAGCTTTAGAAAAGGTTGTTCTTAGCCTCAGTGGTTGCAACCAGATAGAAAGAGCGAAGGAGATGGTCCTGGAAAGGTACGATGTCATTCCTGGTCCAGTGAAGTTTTTAGCATCTGGAATCTGGGAAGGTTTTGTGATTCTGCCCAAGTCTGAAGGGTCAGGAAGGGGCTGGATTCACAGAGCATCCCATGCTTTGCTCAATGTTGGCTTCTCAGAACCAACCAGGATGGCTTCCAAAACCACATCAGGGTCTTAGAGTTATATGTCACTCCAATTAATTGTGGCATGTTTCACTTCTGATGGCCATAACAAATCATGGTTTCCGCATTATGCAAGCTGGCCAATGACTGGTGGTCTCTTCAGTTGTGTTTGTTGTTTTCCAAAATGGAGGTAACATGTGAGGGTTTTTTGGCCTACATCAGTGTTTGTCAAACTTTAAGATGAATGGACCTCAATCCCCAGAATTCCCCACCCAACAATGCATGGACTTCATCTCCCAGGATTCACTGGCCTCTATGCTGGCCAGGAGATTCTGGGAATTAAAGTCCAATCATCTTCAAGTTCCAAATTTGAAAATTACTGGTCGACATTCTTCCCTTCTGTCAGGAATTAAAGCCCTGCACCAAAACTTGGCTAATTCACACATTGCTGAATAAGTCAGAGACAATTTTGCGATGAATCCTAGTTTGTTTGGCTAATCTCTGGTTAGGCTTCCTCCTTTTTAGGCTGTTGTTTTATATCTCTGGGTTGATTAGCAGCCTCAGCAACAAGCCAGGAACAAGCGGAGAAACTGCAGATACACCTCACGGTTCCAAAATAGTCGCTTGAGGCCGACATTGATAATTCTTTGATTCTAAACGCAATATGTATCTCAAGAGTCACTCTTTATAAAGCTGAATTCTTTTTGCTACAGAGTTTGATCTTTTTAATCTGTTTTTAGTTTATGTTTTCTCTTCTTGTTCTCTCAAAGATTTTAATTTTTCTTTCATTTTTTAAATATATCTTTTAAACGTTCCTTCATTTTCTCTGTCTCTTCTCTCCTTCTGATTCTGGGCTTCGTCTGAGCAGGGTTTCCTAAAAGGTGTGTGTGTTTGTGTGTGTGTGTCAAATAAAGGGCAAAATTCAGAGCTTTGGAGCGGATGAGAAAGAGGCAAAACTGTGAGTGAATGTGTGGCTGGCTGCCACACGGTGACCTCGTTTGCTTTGAGTGTGGACCCTTGCAAAGGTGAGCCGGAGCTAGGCATCAAAACCCCTGCAGAGGTGAGCCTGACTGAGCTCGGCTATGGGACCCCAGCTGGGGTGCGCCTAGGTTAGGCGGGCCTGATACTGCCAAGGAAGAACGGACTCCATGATGTGTTGCAACGCATCAACCAGCTCAGCAAGATCCAAAGACCCCGGCTGCCCGATTGAGACGGTATTTATTAAAATCATACAAAAGGTTTCTGTGTTACAGCATGTTATTACATGATTGGTTAAAACATTTGTTACTGGGCAGGCTTTGTTCACTTGTCACGTATACGTGTTACCGGGCAAGCTTGTTCACATGTTACAAAAAGATGTTACAGAAGACTGTTGCATAGAAATGTTGCAAAGCAAAGAATGTTGCATAGAAATGTTGCAAAGCAAAACCTTGAGCAAGCTTTGTGCCGGCTTAGCAGAAATGTGATGCAGCTAGCAACTTTTAAACATGACCGCTACATCTCCTCTGTTTTTACTTTTTTAAAGCTGAAAACATGGAGCTTTTACGTCCATGGAGGTGAGTGCTATTTCAGGTTGCGTGTTGCCCTCCGACCCCAGGCTTCCTGTGTCCGCACCTACCATTCTTTCAGCGTCATCTTCTGAATCATTATCCGGGGAGAAATGTAGCAAGGGTTGCTTACTTTCATCTGTTGGTATCAACATATACGCATTATTCTCAAGCATCATATTAATTTGTGCAGTAGTTTTTGCTTCGGCAATGGCATTCAAACTACGCTTAATCATGAATACAAAAATAGGTAATAAGCAAGGTAATAGTATACATCCCATAGCAATCATTGCAACAAATATAAAAACGGCTTTTAAACCTGGGAATTTGGGTAAAATACCATCGAACATACCTCCAAAATCAAATCCATTCCATGTTTGCACAGGGACATGGGCAATTTTCATATCCAATACAGCCCATTGGGTGCTAACCATGTGAGTGATTGATTGTTTGGGTTTGTCAAAAACCTTTTCATGTGTGTAACTTTAGACAAAGCAGTTTCGTCTTGTCCAGCTGAGCTATTTTTTCCTGACCACCATATCCCATTTTCCCATTTCCCAGTACAAATTATGTTCCCTACTTTTGTACATTTGGAACCAACAGGTCTGGAGAAGCAAACATTTCCCACAAGATTTGTTGTAAGAGTCCAGTCCCCATCTTTCCCTTTTGTGTATGACAAATTACCTAGCTTGTCCATCTCCAATATTTTAGAATAATTCAGTTCTTGGGCTTCCCAGGGCCATTTTTCCCCCATGTTGGTTCCCCCACATACAAAACAATTAGTAACATTCAGTGTGTTAGCAATGTCCTCTGCTAGTTGGACAAAAGTGTTAGTAACATGTTGTGGTATTTCGGGGATATTCAATTAAAATGACCAAAAAAGTCCTTTAGTTGTTCGCAATTGCTTAGTTTGCTTGGTTACTGTCCAGCGCAATGCAATATGTGGGTCTCTACCACTTGCTTCTATGGCCAAGCCATATTCTACTTCCCATGTTTTAGTAGGTGTGCAGGTTATAATAATAATAATAATAATAATAAATTTGGATTTATTAGCCGCTCCCTTTCCAAGTAGGACTCGGGGCGGCGAACAATGGAGCATATAACATAAAATATATAACAACACTAAACGTACATACATATATAACACACATACATATACACGGAGGAGGAAACAAATTACATCAATAGACAGTTAAAAATCTGCTATAAAATACCCCAATTGTAAAAACCCAATAAAATTAATATTTAAGAGCAATTTAAAAACAGTTTGGAGGAATGGGAAAATTACGATTGCGATTGAGCCAGGCCGGATAATTGAAAGAGGTGGGTCTTCAGCTGTACACGGAAGGAGCGGAGATCGGAAGTAATCCTGATGTCACGGGGGAGGTCATTCCATAGGGCTGGGCCCATCACAGAGAAGGCTCTGCTCCTGGGTGTCGCCCCCCGACACTGTTTGGCGGACGGCACCCGGAGAAGTCCCTCTCTGTGTGAGCGAATTGGTCGTAGGGATGTGTGGGGCAGGATGCGATCCTGCATATAACTAGGCCCTGTGCCATGGAGCGCTTTAAAGATCATAATCAAAACCTTGAAACGCACTCGGTAGACCACAGGCAGCCAGTGCAGCTCGCGCAGGAGAGGTGTTACAGGGGAGTATCTGGTCCTCCCCATAATCACCCGCGCGGCCGCGTTCTGGACCAACTGTAGTCTCCGAGTGCATCTCAAGGGAAGCCCCATGTAGAGAGCATTGCAGTAATCCAGGCGAGACGTCACTAGCGCATGGGTGACTGTGCGTAGGGCATCCCGGTCCAATAAGGGGCGCAATTGGCGCATCAGGCGAACCTGATGGAACGCCCCCCTTGCCACGGCTGTTACATGGTTATCCATGGACAGCCGGGTATCCAGGAGGACGCCCAAATTGCGCACCTGTTCCATGGGGGCTAGTTGGACGCCCCCGATGGCCAGAGATGGAAGCACCTGGTTGAACCGGGAGGCCGGAAGCCACAGCCACTCCGTCTTGGAAGGGTTGAGTTTTAGTCGGTTGCCATCCATCCAGACCCGTACGGCCTCCAGACACCGGGACATCATTTCGACGGCCTCATTGGGGTGGTTCGGAGTGGAAATGTATAGCTGAGTATCGTCAGCATACAGATGATATCCCACTCCAAAACCACGGATGATCTCGCCCAGCGGTTTCATATATGTGTTGAACAGGAGGGGCGAGAGCACTGATCCCTGTGGCACTCCACATGTGAGAGGCCTCCGGGTCGAACTCTGCTCCCCTGTCAACACACGTTGCGTCCGACCAGAGAGGTAGGAGCCAAACCACCGTAAAACGGTGCCTCTGACTCCCAGCCCCTCTAGCCGGTGCAACAGGATACCATGGTCGATGGTATCGAACGCCGCCGAGAGATCTAATAGGACCAGGATAGAGGAACAACCCCTATCTCTGGCCCTCCAGAGATCATCGACCAATGCGACCAAGGCCGTCTCCGTGCTGTGCCCGGGTCGGAAGCCGGACTGGCGCGGGTCTAGATAATCATTTTCCTCCAGGTGACGTGGGAACTGCTGTGCTACCACACTCTCTACAACCTTCGCTAAAAAAGGAAGGTTGGAGACTGGACGATAATTGACTAGGTCCGTTGGGTCCAGGGAAGGCTTCTTGAGCAGGGGCCTCACCACCGCCTCTTTCAAGGCGGCCGGTAGAGACCCCTCACCCAACGAGGCGTTCACCAGGCCCAGGAGCCAGTCGCGCGTAACCTCCCAGGATGCCAGTACAAGCCAGGAGGGACACGGGTCCAATAAACATGTGGTGGGTCGCAGACGTCCACGCAACCTGTCCAAATCCTCGATGGCAACCGAGTCAAACTCCTCCCAAAGCGGTCCCTCAAGACTCGCAACGGGCGTCTCTACTGAACCACTGAAAGGGGTCCATCCCATCCGGATTTGAGCGACTTTGTCCTGTAGATAATTCCCAAACTCCTCTGCTCTGCCCTGTAGAGGGGCTTCCCGTGGTCTCTCAAACAAGAGGGAACGGGTCACCCGAAACAGGGCGGCAGGGCGGTTATCTGCAGACGCAATAAGAGCGGCGCAATGTTGACGTTTGGCCGCTCTTAGTGCCACAAGGTACGTCTTCAAATAGGCTCGTGCCTGTGCTCGGTCAAATTCGGAACGGGAGGATCTCCAACGACTCTCTAGGCGTCTCTTGTGGCGTTTCATCACCCTTAGCTCCTCGGTAAACCAAGGTGCCAGGGTGGTTCTTCGCCGCAGGAGAGGCCGCAAAGGCGCCACCCGGTCTAGGGCCCCGGTAGCCGCACTATTCCATGCGACTACCAGGTCCTCTACTCGGGGGCGGGTCAGGTCCACAGGAGGTGGCCCAAGTTCCGTCTGGAACCTATCCGGTTCCATCAGGCGCTTGGGGCGGAACCATCTAATACCTTCCGGTTCCGCCTCCTCGCGGCGGGGGGTAGCACCAGGGAAGTCCAGCCGGAGAAGTGAGTGATCCGACCATGACAGGGGAATAGTGTCTAGATCCCCTATTCCCAGATCACTCGTCCATTGGCCAGAGACAAAAACAAGGTCCAGGGTGTGGCCTCCCTCATGAGTAGGGCCCTGAATTAACTGGGTCAGGTCCATGGCTGTCATGGAAGCCATGAACTCCCGAACCCCCTCAGACGCTTCTCCCATCGACGGCAGATTAAAATCCCCCATCACTAAAAGTTTGGGGGTCTCAACCGCCACCGATGAGATCAGCTCAAGGAGTTCGGGCAGGGCCGCTGAAGTATAGCGAGGAGCCAGGTATACTATCAGCAGGCCCAACTGCCTCCCTGGGCCCCATCTCACGACGAGGGACTCACACCCGGATGTCTGCGGCACAGTGAACTCTCTCGGCTCTAAGTCTTCCCGGATAATCACTGCTACCCCACCGCCCCTTCCCTGGGCCCGAGGCTGGTGAAATGCTCGATAACCTGGAGGGCACATTTCCACAAGGGGTAGACCTCCCTCGTGGCCCAACCAGGTCTCGGTTATTCCGGCGAGGTCCGGGTCCCCCTCCAAAATTAAATCGTGGATGAGGGGGGCCTTATTGACAACGGACCTCGCATTGCATAACAGCAGTCTCAGGCCTTGGGTCTGTAGATCCTGACCACCTAGTATGCAGGGGTTGGTACAAACGACCGGGAATGACCAAAAACCCCGGTCTCCCAACCGACTACGTGTTCTTAAACTGTCCTCGCACCTGCCCCTCCCTACGACCGTTGGTATTAAAGTGCCCTGCACAGGAATGCTATCTTCCTTCTCCTCCCCCACTCCGCTCCCTCCTCCTTCGACCACACCTAGATGCCTGGCTCTACCATCCCTCCTGACCTGTTCCCCCCCCTCCTCCCACCCCCCAACCCCAGGATCCCTACAAATTCTTAAAAAATATTTTACTAAAAAACCCCTTAATTTGCGCTTCCTCCACCTCTCAGGGTTAATAAACCCATCCTCAAGGTGGGCCCTCGAAAGGGCTGAAGGCCAGACCTGCGAGAAAGGGGATTCCCGCAGCCGCAGTAATTCCGGCTTCGTGTACATAGAAATGGAATCATGGGGTACAGTTAGTTGGTAACTGGTGCTGAAGAAATAGATGTAAAATCATTTGTTTGTCGAGAAGGTTTTCCTGACCCAAGATGAAAAGGGTGAGTTAATGGGCTAGTCGCCTCCCCGGGTTTCATTCAGGAGAGTTTCAAGATGGTGTAGGAGCCGGCAAAGCAGATGTTAAAACGATGTTTAAAAAGCAGATATTTAAAAGATGTTTAAAAAGATGTTAAAAGCATCTTTATGGTAATTGGGTTGCACGAATTTCTTGGACACTTGCTGTTGGCTATGCCCGTTTCCAACTTGCATTTATGGTTTCCACCAGGTGGATCCCCAGACCACATGCTGACACAGGACCAATATGGGCAAAAGCTGTAAGTGTCCCGTTCGGAGCAAGTCCCTTTGTTATTGTAGCACATGTATTTTCGTTCAAGCATGAGACTCCTTTCCCATTGTAATGTCCCACGAGTTGATTTCCAACAGTTGCGATTGATTGCTAAACAAGCATCAAAACTGAGGCGGACTTGCGTGTTGAGGGATTTAAACTCAGTTTTGTTGAGTAATTCTTTTCTACCGCATTCAATGGTGTAAATGGACATTACATATGTAGTAATGGTTTTCGCTTCTTTTGGGTTGTAACATTGAATCTTGTTGTTAAGGGTACACATGTAATAAACAGTATTATTAACTCTACAAGTTGATGGATTAGTAATTTGACAATGTTCAGGTTTGATGGTATGATATATCAATGTCTTAGAGACCTTGCCATTGTGTATTGTGGTGGTGATGCAATCACTACAACTTTGATTGTTAGATGTAAGTGGTGCAGCACGCCGAATTCGTGAGGAATGAATGGATTGTTTCTGGAACAACAATAAAGTCAATCTGGCAGAAGTGGCAACTCCTTTAACTATTTTGGTAATTTCACACTGATATAGTCCCAAATCTACTGCCTTAGGGTTTTTGACAGTCAATTGAGTAGTACGGAAATGAAATGTTTGTAAATAATGTTCTGAATCTTCAGGAAGCCATGTGTTGTTAAAAAACCATCGCCAAAAAGTACCTTTTTTCTTGATAGGAGATTGTTGTCGACACAACATGGTGGGAGCATATGGCACTCCTTGCATGAAGGTGTAGCGTACCTGGTGTGTTCGTATGAGGGAATTGTATTTTGGAAAGTCCGGTGCGTTTCGGCGAATCCTTGCTTCTGGGAGAGGCTCGCTTACTCCTAGTGCATAGTCTGGAATTTCTTTGGCTTTCCACGTACAAGTATTCACATCGCATGGCTCTGGAAAACAGCATGAAAAATGGCGAAGCAAAGTTCTTGAAGAGGGGTGTGAAGAGGTGTGGACAAGAGTCATCCAAGAAAGAAAAATTGAAGATAATGGAGGATAAGCCACAGAGGGTGTTGAGTAGAGATAAACAGTTTGGTTAAAATAGGTGTTATTGGACAAAAATCCGATGCACGAGTAGGAGCCAATAGTTTGAGGAGTTACGTGTAAGGAAAGACGAACTTGACAAGAGTCATGATACAAGTATTGAATTAATATCAAAGGTTTTAAAGAAGGGAAAATAAATTTGCCCTGATGCTGCAAGGCATAGGGGCAAGTAGTGAGAAGAGTGTCTTTGAACACAAAAGTCACATGAGTGTCAAGAGGTGCAAAAATCACCTGAGGGTAAGCAATAAATCGAGCAGAGGCATAAGATAACAATGAGAGAAAGAGTTTAAAGAAAAAGGAGTGATATGTCAGGGGGAGAAGAAAAGGCAGGGTCATCTTGATCTTCTTCTGGTATGCGGTGATACGGACGAACACAACGAGCAGGAGCCCAGAGAGTCTTGTCATCAATTTGTACCGCTGCGTAGCCTTTCCCCCAAGTAATCAATTGTGCCGGACCTTTCCAGTGTGGATCCGGCAATTGCCTGTAGTAAACAAGAGGTCGGGAGGCAGGAAGAGGGGGTTTAGAAAAGTGACGAGAGGCTGCAGAGGAGGCAGGTGTGCCAGTAAGGTTAAGAAAGTTGATAGTATAAAGACAAGTATTTAGAATGTTTTGCAACATCGGGAGATTGGGGGGGTGTAACCCTTTTGACCCCATATGCCGATCAAGAGCTATTTTCAAGGTTTTATTTGCTCGTTCTACAATTGCTTGTCCTTTTGAATTAAAAGGAATTCCAAATTTGTGAATAATGGACCACCTATAACAAAATTCAGCAAAAGCAGAGGAGGTATAAGCAGGACCATTATCAGTTTTTAAAATTTTTGGACACCCCAATGTTGCGAAAGATCGAATGCAGTGATTAATTGTTTGCTTGGTATTCTCACCCCTTTGCGGGGTTGCCATAATAAAACCCGAAAAAGTGTCCACAGAAACATGAAGGTATTTCCATGGGGCAAAGGGAGAATATTGAGTGACATCCATTTGCCAAGTTTCACAAGCCTCAGTACCTCTCGGATTTACTCCTTGCGGGATATTATTAGCTTGGAGACTACACGTGGGGCATTGTTGAATAATGGCAGTTGCTTCTGCCATTGATATGCCAAATTGCTTCATCAAGGCTTTTTTGTTTTGATGAAAAAAGGTGTGACTTTCACCTGCTGTCAATGGGGCAGGCTGAGGTGAAACAATAGTTAGAGGCATCATTTTGCAGGCCTCGTCTGCCATGTGATTTCCTTCAGATAGGAACCCAGGCAGATGCTGATGACTACGAATGTGTGCTACAAACAAAGATTCAGTCCTTGCGTGTAGTGCTGTTTGTAATTGTGTAAACAACATCAAAAGGGAAGGTGTTAAAGAGGGTGAGATATAGGCATCAAAAATGTGTAAAGTTAATTGAGCAACATACAGACTGTCTGTGATGATATTTAAAGATTCGGAAGAAAATAATTCCAAAGCCAGAATAAAAGCTGCCAGCTCAGCCTGTTGTGCAGATGTTTGTGTATCAGTCAATTTCTTATGCCATATCTGTTGTGTATTCCAAGTACATGCACCATGATTTTTGGACCCATCTGTGAATACGGTTAATGCATCTTTAATGGGTTGTGATGTTATTGGTGTATAAAATTGTATCGGAATGGTCTTAATAACTTGTAGCCTTGGGTCAGCTGGCAGATGACATGAAATTTGACCAGGCCATTCCGTGAGTGCATCTTGGAGAAGGATAGAATTTTGAAAAAGAGGTTCCCATTGAGATAATTTGAAAGGGAGATAAAGCGTAACAAAATCCATTCCCATTAAGGCATGGGTTCTTTTTCGTGCCTTTTCAATGAGCAAAGCCATTTGGGCTGCTCTGGGTGTAAGTGAGTTACGAGGTGTATGTGCTAGATGTAACCATTCTAAAATGTAAAGTTTAGGTTTTGGGATTAAACATGTAAAAAGCAAATTTTCCATATATGTCCCCAAGTAATTAAAGGAATCGGTGTTTTGTCTGGTAAAAATATACCAGAGGGAGAGGCAAACTTGTTTTTTGTTGAAAATGCCTCTGATAAGTGGTCAAATTAGAAAGTGAAAAAATTCAAGTGATTGAAAGTAAAAAAACAAGGATTGAGTTTGTTTTACATGGCTGGGTCACACCCCTTTGCGGGGTGCTATAAATATCCATGGAAATATTTCCATGGGGCAAAAAAAAAAGGTATTGAATCATCCATATGCCAGAGTTCACAAGTCCTCACATACACAAGTCCTCACATATTCATATCTGTGACTTTCTGAAAAAACATATCTCTGACTTTCTGAAAAAACATATCTCTAACTTTCTTTCACTTACTGAAATCCTTACAAAAACATATCTCTAACTTTCTTTCACTTTCTGAAATCCTTTCTTGTTGCTTGTACAAAATGCACATTGATTCGGTCTCAAAATGACCTCACCAACTGACAAGCTTCAACTGTCCTTATCAACTTGCCTATTTCCTCTCTTTTGTTTCTGCAACATCTCCAGTACCTTTCAACAAAGCACATCTTTTTCCCACGTTTAGGTCAGATGCCTTTTACAACATTCTCTTCCCATCTATATACAAAGTAACCTTATTCTGGCTCCAATATCTGATCTAAATGTCCGTGTGAAACTAATCTGGATTCTAGCAAAAATGTTACTCATTCTTTCTGACTGCATTTTGTATTTTTTAGGTCATCTCTGTTAAAATTCTAAAAGGCACAGCGATCAGCGCTGCAAACAAACAAACAAACAAACAAACAACAGACCAATAAACAATTAAACAAACAGACGTGACTTCTGTTACAAAGTGCACGCAAACATAAAAACATGAAAGAAGGAAAAAAAACACAGCTTCAAAAATAAAACAAACAATTAAGATAGTTTGAGTATACTCTGAAATATGCAGGCATCAGATATCACCCTTAACCCCACCTTTCTGAGCCTCGCAGGGAGAGGAGAAAAAAAAAATGGTGAAAAGAACACAGCCCCCCCTTCCTCCTGCCTTCTCACCAGAGGCAAAGAGGGGGGGTGAGAGGAAATGGAAAAATGTTTTGTTAAAACGACAGGCTCTTTTTTCCTAGGAATACAGGGAGAAAATATTTATCATTCATTCAAAAACACCTTTTTTAGCACCACACACGCTCTGTTTTTTTCAGCCAACAAACCTTACATTTCAAGCATCCAATACTGACTACATACACACCCATTCACATCTATAGTTACATTTCTTTTGCCACATTAATTTTACACACTATCATTATAGATGCAAAGAACGGTAAGTCAAAGGAAATTAAATGCACAGCGGGGGAGGATAGCAAAAGTCAGGAAAAGGGGAGCGAGAGTTGTATCTTTTTTCCAAGGCAATGTACAATCCATAGACACATAAATCATTTTATACTAGGGTTTTGATCCCTGATGAAAGAGAGGGCGAGATGTTACAGACACTCCCTTGTAAAATAACACTTTCCTTGAGGTTTGCTGCCTGCAAAGAGCAGCTGCTAACAAATTAGTTTTATGAGAAGATGTTCTTATGTCCTGACACACTTTAATCATATCTACCAAATCAAAATCATTTTCAAAACCAATAATTGCTCTCCAGCATTCAAACGTTCACCAACAATTCCATTTGAGCCTGCAATATATTAAAGCGATACAGGCTCTTTCAAAAAAAAAGAAGGAGGGGGAGGTGTGTGTGGGGGGAGCAGCAAACAAAAGCTGACACAGAGTCTTTTTAAAGAGGGAAAAGTGTGTGTGTGTGGGGGGAAACAACAGACATCCCGGAGAGGGGGAGGTGGGGGGAGGTAAGAGGCAAACACACAAAGTCAAACTTTTGGCAAGGAAGGATAGGAAAAAAGCAATCCTTTAAACTAATTACTTTATGATCTTGTGGAATAAATTTAGGTGGAGAGGCAGAAAACATATGTTTATTCCCCTCCTCTTTTGCTAATTGTTTCTCTAACCATGGAGGAGCTGAAAAATTAACATCTCCATGAGAAATTGAGAGGCCAATTGAAAATAATTTTGAAGAGAGAAGTTTTACTTGATAGATAACACTTTTGCAGGGGCTCTTTGTGTCTTGTGGAAATAAATCCCAATCTTCCACATAGACATTTTTATGGAGCCTTTTCCAGATAAGCCGGACATTGTTTTTCTAAGTACTAGAAAAATTTACTTAAAGAAACTTTAGAAAGAGGATAGATAGTATTGCCATTAATTTTTTGCAAATTATAGGCCTTCTCGATTAAAAGTGAAAGTTCATTCCTAACCTGAATGAGACTTTGAATGTGAGGAGCTCATACTTACGAAGCGCTTGCCCGCCAGGTGCGTAAGATGAGAATCAAGGCGCCAAACACGTAGACACGGGACTCGGCGTGAGACGTCCGAAAGGCAATCCGGCACGTCGGGGTCACCAGTTGTGAGTGAATGTGTGGCTGGCTGCCACACGGTGACCTCGTTTGCTTTGAGTGTGGACCCTTGCAAAGGTGAGCCGGAGCTAGGCATCAAAACCCCTGCAGAGGTGAGCCTGACTGAGCTCGGCTATGGGACCCCAGCTGGGGTGCGCCTAGGTTAGGCGGGCCTGATACTGCCAAGGAAGAACGGACTCCATGATGTGTTGCAACGCATCAACCAGCTCAGCAAGATCCAAAGACCCCGGCTGCCCGATTGAGACGGTATTTATTAAAATCATACAAAAGGTTTCTGTGTTACAGCGTGTTATTACATGATTGGTTAAAACATTTGTTACTGGGCAGGCTTTGTTCACTTGTCACGTATACGTGTTACCGGGCAAGCTTGTTCACATGTTACAAAAAGATGTTACAGAAGACTGTTGCATAGAAATGTTGCAAAGCAAAGAATGTTGCATAGAAATGTTGCAAAGCAAAACCTTGAGCAAGCTTTGTGCCGGCTTAGCAGAAATGTGATGCAGCTAGCAACTTTTAAACATGACCGCTACACAAAACCTCCCAGAATTGCAGAGGGAGGGGGGCTTAAGCCCCCTCCCCAGGAAAGGCTATAATGAAGATGGTCTCTTCGGCTGGGGGGCCTGGGGGATCTGGAGGGGTCACAGGGGACCCCCATCTTCCTCAGAGTCATGGAGGGTCCCCTCCTGGGTGAGGCCTTTTTCTCCAGGACAACCCCTGATCCCCCTTGGAAGATCCAGCCCTGCATGGCTTCTCCCCCACAAGAGCCTCTCCTGGAAAGACACGGAGCCCAAGCGAGGCTGGAGAAACCCCAGGGGCTGCATCCCCCCAACATTCAACCGTGGGACCCATAAACCAGGTTAGTGTCTTCCCAGGAATGCCCCAGATCCCCTCCTCCTTCCTGGCCATCCTGGGCCCTTTGTGCCATGCCCTTGAGCATTAGCTTTCAAAATAAAGTAAAAAAAAATTCTTCCAACTCAGCAGGCAGCTACTTCAGATCTGTGACATACTCTGGTATTAACTGGCATCTGGGATTTTTCTCTTTAATCACAATGCCAACAAATGTCACATTTCTTTTTTTCTTCAGTCACAGGTGCCCTGTATTCCCTCTGGGGCCAGTTTCAAGCCTGGAGACCCCAAACCTCCCAATTCTAGATGACCAATTTAATTCAATCTCTGCCCCTGTTATTACGAATCACATGGGGATTATTTCCTTTCCATTTCCCTCCAGAGAATTGCCAAACAGCCTTTGAGTCCAAGAACTGGGTGAATTATCCAGGGATCCCTCCTGAGAGGGAGAATTATGATAAATGTTTCAGCTCTGCTCTTTGGTCGAATCCTCCAGGGGAGACTTTGGGCAGAGAAATATGGAGTTTAGGGACAGGCAGGGTCTGTGCACTTGAATGTCTGTCTCTCTCCTTTCCAGATGAAGCTGAGTGTTTCTCTGTGTTGAGAAAAAGCAACTGGATCCTTTGATTCTTCTAATTCTTCTTTAGAAAAAGAAAAGAGATTATTTGATTCACCCCATGAATTATGGACCTCCTGCTTCTGCTTCTGATGCTGCTTTTGTCCCATCCAGTCTCTGGGAAGCTGAGAATGAAATGCCCGCAGAGTTTGGAGCACCAGGATGGAAAAGAACCACAGAGCTTTTACAGCCCAGGAGACCATCTCATCGGTATAGTCCTCAGTGGAGGTGAAAGATTGCATGTAAAGTTGCTTTTCAATGTGGCTCCTTCTCTTCAGTTTGTGTTCAATGATCGGTAAGTCATTCAGGGTGATGGAGTTGCACTCCCTCCATTCTAACACTCTCCTTTTCTGTTTTTTTATTTTTCATTTATTCCTATATTGGGGGATATGTCTAATTTCCTGAATGATCTTGATTTCCATGGCTTCTCTCTTTTGTCTGATTTTGTGAAAGAGACTCAAAAATGGGTCTGAAAAATAGCTGAAAGGGCTGCAGATTATTTTCCTCTCTCACTTCAATCGTTAATTTATCACTTGAATAATGAATTTTATTTAAAGTAGTGGTTGAACCAGTTGTAGTTTCCATACCTCAGCCAAATTCCATATTTGGGTAACTGATCATTGGTTTTGGATCAATGTTGGCTTACAGCTCAGTAGGCTTCTGGAGGATTATATATATATTTTAAAGTATTTGTTGTTGCTGTTGATTATAATAACACTTTTTTTTACAATAGGGATGCTTATAGTTGTCGAAACAGCCTACGGTTTATTTTCAACATTCAAATGGTCAACAAGAATTCCCAGCTCCTGCAGAATGTCACACTGGGCTACAACCTCCATGACAACCATTTGAGCACTTTCCACACTTCAGATGCCTTGCTGGACATTCTCTCCACTGGAGAAGCAAATGTCCCCAACTATGGCTGTGGAAGGAAGGAGAACCTTCTGACTCTTCTTGATGGAGCTGACAGGGAGATCTCCATCCAGATGTCAACATTAGGAGGCACCTACAAAGCCCCACAGGTTTGTGATTGTTTTTCTCCATCTTGTAAAGGGCGTAATGAGGGGTGGTGGGTGAGCAATAGATCCAATCATGTCTTCTCCATGGAATTCAAGAGCTGCTTTTCTCCATATTAGCAAAAATGTCAATATTTTATCCCTTTATGTTCATGTTGAGATTAATCATAAAAGACCGGAAGTGCAAGTAATACATTCCCTGGAGAAGACATTCTACCAACTATTTAACTGATCAAAAATATCCCTGGTTGTTGGGGCCTCTATTGGCATCTTCATTTTCACATTTACTGTAAATTTTGCTTTTCCTATCCAGTCGGATTGAAGTTGGCAATAGTAGCATTTTATCTATCTAAAATGTGGAATAAAAAGGACTCTAGCAATTATAGACTAAATAGACTAGCAGATATTGTGGCTAAAACTTTATGCCATGATCCTCTTAGTTAAACTTGAGAAAAATGCATTCCTTGCAGAAGAACCAGGCATTTTTAGGTAGAGTTAAATGTGTCAAGTTACTGAGGATTTAATAGCTACCAGCTGATGTAAAGTTGTAAGCTATAATCAGTAAGCTAATGCAATGTGGCTGATGCAATGAGGCTGATTCATTGCAGCTGTGGTATCTCCTCTTTAAGACTCTGGTGGGGTCCACACAAGTCATTTACTGTTTTAAGAGGAGTCTATATATAGGTGGTCATTAAAGGGTGTTTCTCTCTCTCAGCCTGTATTCAGTTCTCTCCTTGTGTCTGTAGTGAATGGAAAGGGAATTTATCTCCTGCTTGTATATGTCTGTATATAGTTTGTAGATAAACCACTGTTAATTGTCTTAAGGCCCTGTGTGCTGTGTTATTGTTCCTGGGTTTATAAAATACTACTAGTCATACTGCCAAAACTCTGACAAATGCTATATAGATTTTATAAGAAATAATGCATAGATTATTATCTAATATTGGCAACAAATTTGTCTTGAAATACCTAATCTATGTTAGTGAGGAAAAACAAGGTTTGCATGCTTTCTAGATGTTAGTGCAGCATTTGACTCAATAAACAGAGAAACAAGGAGACAATGGATTGCCCTCAAAATGGAGCTCAGACTGTTGCCCTGATCCAAGCCCTTGTTTGAGAGGGAGGTTTGGGCTCAATGGAGCCATGAGAAGAAGGATCTATGCTTACCAAGGGGGAGGGGAAAGATGCATATTTGAACCCTTGTTATTCAGTATAGATAGGAATGACTTACCAGGACTTATGAAGGATCCAAAAACAGATCATAAATAAATGTTATTTCATTTCTTGACAAAAATTACTAAATTAGCAGACAAGATAAATGCAGTGCATGTAGTATACTTGGATTTTAAAAGGCTTTGACAAAGTAAACCACCATCTACTTCTTGGTAAGCTAAAAATATGTGGGATAGATAGCATCAGCACCAGATGGGCTCAGCCTGTGGTCCTCAACTGAACTACATCTACATCAGTGGTGGGTTTCAAATTTTTTTGTAACTTACTCTGAGGATGTGGCCTCCTTTGTGGGAGTGGCTTGCTGGCCATGTGACCGGGTGGGAGTGGCTTGCCGGCCATGTGACCGGGTGGGAGTGGCTTGCTGACCAGGTGACCGGGTGGGAGTGGCTTGGCAGTCATGTGACCAGGTGGGCATGGCTAACTTGGAAAATGTGGTGAAACTCACTTAATGACGCTCTTGCTTAGCAACCAAAATTTTGGGCTCAATTGTGGTCATAAGTTCTCTTTCTTTTTCTTTCTTTCTTACATCTCTCTCTCCCACTTTCTTTCTTTTTTTCTTTTTCTTTCTTTCTTTCTCTCTCTCTCTGGCTCTTTGTCTCTCTCTTCCTCCCACCCTCTCTGTCTCCCTCTGTCATTTTCTCTGTGTGTCTATCTGTCTGTCTATATCTCTCTCTCTCTGTATCTCTGTCTCTCTCTCCTCCCTCCCCCATCTCTGTCACTCTCTCTCTGTGTGTGTGTCTGTCTCTCACTCACTCTGTGTTTGTGTCTGTCTCTGTCTCTCCCTCTCTCTGTCTCTCTCCCCTCCCTTCCTCTCTCTCTGTCACTCTGTGTGTGTATGTGTGTTTGTGTCTCTCACTCATTCACTTAATCACTCACTCTGTGTGTCCCTCTCTGTGTGTCTCTCTCTGTCTGTATCTCCCTCCCTCCCTCTCTCTGTCACTCTGTGTGTGTATGTGGGTGTGTCTGTCTCTCACTCATTCACTTAATCACTCACTCTGTGTGTATGTCTCTCTGTGTCTATCTTTCTCTCCCTCCCTCCCTCCCCCTCTCTGTCTCTCTCTCTCTCTCTCTCTCTCTCTCTCTATGTGTGTGTGTGTGTGAGTCTCTCTTTGATTCCCTCTCTCTGTCTCTCTCTGTTCCTCTGTCTGTCTGTCTGTCTCACTCACACACACACACACACACTGTGGTCACCTTGTTGAGTGTTCCAATCACATTTGAAACACTCAACAACTGGCCTGCATTTATGGTATTTTGCAGCATTCTGCAGTCATAGGACCAAAATATATGGTTAAAAGTACCTAGCAGCGGTGTTTTTCCTTGGGGAGCTCCTCAGAACATCCCAAGACTTCAGAGGGAAGCTTACAGCCCGGAGCAGGACCAAAGCCCCTTTTCCAACTGGCCTTTCCTCGCTTGGAGGGCTTCGGAGGGAAGCTTCTGCAGAAGTCAGGGCAAGTGACAACAAAGTCTCCGAGGCTGTAATTTTCTGAGCTGTGCGCACACGCCTGTTTTCCACGGCGTGGAGCAGCGGCAAGGTTCTGCGTGGCCAGCAATGACTCCGGAGGCGATCCGGGAAGACGAGGAACGCGAGGGGGGACCCTGACCCCACCGATGGCCTCCAGAATCATCGCTGGCCGCGTAGAGCCTCGCTGCTGCTCCACGCCGTGGAAAACATAGGCATGCATGCACAGCTCGTAAAATTACAGCCTCCGGGACTTCGTAATGGTGGGAACTTGCTGTCACTCGCCAGGGCTTCTGCAGAAGCTTCCCTCCAAAGCCTTCTGAGGGAGGAAGGGCCAGTTGGGAAAGGGGCTTTGGTCCTGCTCCGGGCTGTAATTGCGCCTATGTTTTCCACGGAGTGGGGCCGCGGCCAGAAGACAAGGAACATGAGGTAGTGCAGCGGTGGTGGAGTGGAGACAGGACGCTGCCCGCTGAGCAGCGCGACCCAGAGCTAGCCCAGGAGCAGTAGCTGCCCTGTGCCATTGCTCACTACCACTCAGGCCGGAGCACGGGTGGGCACGCAGAGGCGGCCTGGCGGTAACAACAGCAGCCGAGCAGGGGGAACGCTTTGGGGGGCGCTGAGGGAAGGAAAGAATAAAGGAGGTTGCAGGATCCTTTGCCTTCGGCTAGGCTATCTACTTTCGTTCTGTGCTGCCCTAACAAACTACTGCCCATTGCCCGGTGCTCGACCGGACTGCGCCCGTGTGATCTGAGCAACACACGATTCACCTCACTCACTGTCTTCCTGGCGACGGGACGGCGCTTGCCTGCGCTCCACCAGCTCGGGCGCGACCTGAGAAGTTTCCTCACTGGAGCTCCTGAAAGGGACGCAGGCTGCCACCACTCCACTGAAGACATTTCTTTGAAGAGAAACTTCTCCGGTCGCGCCCAAGCTGGTGGAGCGCAGGCAATCGCCGTCCCATCACCAGAGAGACAGTGAGTGAGGTGAATCGTGGGTTGCTCAGATCGCCATTGCGAGGAGCTGAGGAGCGCGGAGAAGAGCGTGAAGGTTCTTGGCGCTCCGGGAAGCTACGAAAGTGGCTGGGAGAGGCGCGCGTCTTGGACATCGCAGCAGCAGCCCCAAGTGCGCCGATCTCGCCATTTTTTGCATCAGGGGCATGCTGCAGGGGGTGGGGGAGTGAAGACCTTTTCCAGCTGGCGCAAAGGACTTCCCCGGACTTGCTTCAGTGAGCATGGGCCCGCACCTCCATCACCAACAATCCGGAAAGGTCTTTACTCCCTCTCTCTTGCAGCAAGCCCCGATGCAAAAAACGCCAAGGGGGCAAGGCAGGAAATTACTTCCGGGTTCATTGACCAACCGGATCACGCGATCTGGTGCGATCCGGCAGAAACCCACCCCTGATCTACATGGAGGGAAACAAGCAGTGGGGAATCCCAATGTTCCATTTTAGGCCCAGTACTCTTCAACATCTTCATGAAGGATTTGGATAAGGGATAGATGGGCAACTCATAACATTTACAGATGACACTAAACTGGCAGGAATAGCCAAAATCCCAGAAGATAGGCTCAAGATCCAGATGGATTTAGATAGACAAGAACCCTGGTCCTATCTAACAAAAGGAAATTCAATCTAGAGAAAAGTAAAGTCTTACACTGAGGCTAGAAAAACCAAATGTACAGGTACATATTAGGTGAAACCTGGTTCAATAGCAGCAACTGTGGGAGGGATCTTGGAATCTTAGTGGACAATCTCTCAAAGTGAGCCAGCAATGTGTGGCAGCAGCCAAACAAAGCCATTGCAATCCTAGGCTGCATGAACAGAAGGATAGAATCCAAATCATGTGAAGTATTGGTACCGCTTTCTAATGCCTTGGTAAAACCACCCTTGGAATAGGGCATTGATGACAAAACTTTTCAGCACCGAGTGATCTTGTCAGGGATGCGATCTGGAAGAGGAGTTGCCCAGTGTGCATGTTGGTGTGCACATGTACACCAGGCAGCTCCTCTTCTGGTTTCTGGCACGCATGTGACCATCAGCTGGCTGGCATGCATGAGCACACCCAAACCTGAAGATCAGCTCTTCCAGTTTCTGGCACTGCCATGTGCACAAAGACCAGCTGATCGGCATGCACACATGCAGATAAGAAACCCGGAAGAGCAAAGGGGAAGGCTGCGTGTGCCAGGCGACATGGCTCTATGTGCCACTTAGCCCGAGTTAACCTTAACCCTAACCCTAGCCCTAAAAGCACTTTCAATGATACAAACACCTTTTTATTGAAAGGTAAACATTTGCATTTGGCAGGCTTTTGATTAATGTGACTTTTGCTGTTGCATGCACACTGATAATTGTTCTAACCTTGACTCATACTTTGTAAGTTTGAGAGCAACACAAACAGCACTCAGATCATCTGTTAGTCCAGGGGTGTCAAACTCAATTTCAATGAGGGCCCCATTGTGGTTGACTTTGGAGGCCATGGTGGGCATGGCCAGCTTCCACTGCTGCTTTGCTCACTCTCCTTGGTTGCCCATGGTGTGTGCAAGAGGGCAAAGTATGTAGGTCAGAGGGAGGCCCACTCCCTCTCCTTACGAGACCTAGCTTTGTAACCAAGGCATCCACAGTAATAGGATGAGAGATCACCAGGAGAGGTCAGGAGGAGGGGACAAGAGGATGGTAAAAGGCAGCAGGGCTGCTGATGATCAAGTGCTAAGGCAGGATTTACTTCACATCCTCACTCTCTCTCTCATTATAATCTCCTTCCTTCCCTTCTTTTTCCTTCCCTCTTCATTCTTCCTTCCCCTCTTTCCTTCTTTTTGCTGCCTTGTTCTCTTCTACTCTTTCTTTCTTTTTCTTGGTCTTTCTTGTCCATTCTTGGATGCTCCAATTCAAAAGGGGAAACATTCCTTGCCTTATGATCAAATGCCACTTTTGCTAGTAGTTTGTGGCCACTGAAAAGACTGAGAACAAACTAGGCTCAGTTTATTCCATGCTTGCATTTCATGGGGACAGACTACAGTACAGCAAAACTGTCAAAATGATGGCTCTGGTAGTTGATCACAGCTCCTCTGTTTTTTATGTGCAACAGCTTTAGCATTTAAGAACAGAGCTAAGTTAGTTGCTTTCCTATGAATACATAATGATCCTTAAAGAGCTCTTCCGTAGGGACGCTGCTATGGTCTAATTCAGATGTCCTTTGTTTTCTCTCTTTTACATTTTCAGAGATTATATACAGCATAAAGTGTTAACAATTGCACCGATTTTGTTAGATATTAACACTAGCTACCAGAGTTTCCACTCTGGTCCTCTGTTCCGGTGGGAACAGAGGTTTAATGCTATTGGCTAAGAGGTCTGACAGCTCCCTATAAAAGGGCTGCTGTCAGACCAAACAGTTGCTGGATTGTACATACTTGTCTAACTATAATAAAGAGCTGTTGTTGCGTTAAGCCTGTGTCTGCCTTCTCATTGCCCGATCTAACACGAGGATGGGATTGAGAGGCAGATAGGCGAAGAACGAACAACGAGACATCCAGCAAGTAAATCCAGCCCGGAGTTCGGTGCGGCATCGAGCTACCATTTTGAGCGGCAAACTCGAATCGCCTCAGCCAAGAATGGCCATGCACACCCCGCCAACTCCGTATGACCTGGTGGCCAAACACTGGGAATCATACATGTTATGATTCAAATGCTTCCTCGAGGCAAAGCACCTTATGGGTGTCCCAGACACCCGAAAAAAGGTGTACTGGGGTACTGTGGCAGAGAGGTCTTTGAAACCGCAAAGGACTTATCAGAGCCAACTCCGCTCCAAGCGGTTCCTTGGGCAGCGTTACAACAGACCCTGAAGACCCACTATGCGCCCAAACCATCGAGGCACCTTCGGCGCCACGAATTCAACGTGAGAAATCAAAAGGAGGGAGAATCCAACAACCAATATGTAGCAGCCCTGCGAAAGGCAGCAACGTATTGTGAATTCCGTGACCTGGACAACCTAATATTGGACCGCATAATCTGCGGTGTGCGGGACATTAATCTGCAGAGACGTTTGCTAGCCAGATCAAATATGTCTCTGCAGATCACACTTTTTTAAAAAATAAATTTTATTTTATTTTTCTTTAAAAAGGACAAAACAACACATACAGAACAAGAGCAAGGAGGAAAAAGAAAAAAACACAATTTCATCAAGCATGTCGTTTGGTTACAAGTTTTTGTGCAACGGTTTTTACAATGAAGAATAAAGTCACTGATTATCCATTAAACATAATTAAATATTTCATCAAGCATTGTGTGTTCAAGTTACCATTAATATTCTTTCATTTGTGACAACCCTTGTTTCCTTACATACATAATTATCTACTAGGTAACAATAAGTCTTTATAAAATTGTGTCACCAATCTCTAAGAGATAAGAATAAGGATTAAGTGAAAGAATTCCCATTAATTCATATTGCACATTTCTACTTTCCGTTAACCATAGAATTTCCGGTCATCCACAACTCCAAATATAATTTTCCATTATTAATTGTCAATCCATGTGATATTTCAATCTATATTTATATCCATTATTCATTATATCATCGTTATTTCATTTGATATTATAAAATAGTCACCAGCTACAATCATACCTAACAATTTAAATCATCTCACTCTTATACATTAAATGCATTATTATTCTTATATCGTATAAGTAAATAGTCTGTTTCATAGTAAACAGCTTAACATATATAGAAAGGGAAAAAAGAAAAAGAGATTTTTTCAAAACATTAAGTATAGCTTTCTATTATTATTACATATAAGATAAGATAAAGGGGAAAAAAAGATTCATTTCCAGGTTTTTTTATGCAGCCATTGATAAAACAAATCCCATACTTTATAGAATTGCTCATCCTCTAGTTCTCTAATTTCAAATGTAAGTTTATTCATTTCAGCACAGTCCATTATTTTCTGAACAATTTCTTCCTCTGTTGGTAATTTCTCATTTTTCCAGTTTTTAGCAAATACAATTCTAGCAGCTGTTAACAGATTTATGATCAAATATTTCAAGTCCTTATTGTATATTTCTGGTATTATTCCCAATAAAAAAAGTTCTGGTTTCAAGTCTATATGTTTATGTATCATTTTCTCCAACCACATGTGTATTTTAGTCCAGTATCTTTTAGCTTCAGAACAAGTCTGAACATGTGATAGAATGTGCCCGGCGTATGTCGACATTTCCAGCATTTTTCAGACTTATTCTTGGACATTCTTGCAATTCTCGATGGGGATAAGTGCCACCTATAAAACATCTTATACAAGTTCTCTTTATATGCAGTTGACATTGTCATTTTATAATTTTGAGTCCACAGTTTTTGCCATTTTTCTAAGTCAATCCCATGTCCAAAGTTTTTTCCCCAAGCTAACATAGTTCCTATCACTTGTTCTTCATATAATTTCACCTCTAATAGATAGGCATAAAATGTTTGAATTACTTTTTCATCATTACCTGTTAAGATTTTATCTAATTCAGTCATTTTATCATAAAAGCCCTCATTTTTTCGATCTTCATTATATCTAGAATGTATTTGCACATATGAATATCAATTGAGTTCAATACCTTCCTGTTTCAATTCTTGTATGGATTTGAGTTCACCCTCTGTATTCAATAATTCAGCATATCTAACTGTTTCTTCCCTTTTATATACTATTGGCAGTGACGTGCAGTCAGGTGAGGCAAGTGAGGCACAGCCTCACCACTCTCATCATGGAAAAAAAAAGTAAAAGGAAAAGCTGAGCTAGTTACTGCCTCACCGTGGATGACTCTGCTTAACTGTTTAAAAAAGCTGGAAAAAGTATGTGTGGGTTGGAGGAAGGGGGAGGAATTCAAACTTCATCCTCCTGGTGCTGTGCAGGGCTTTGGGCAAAGGCTGGAGGGAAGGACCCTGGTTCGCTTGTGCTCTCCCCCCCCCCCCCCAAGAGTAGTTTGATTGCAGGCAGAGCCACGTTGTGGGGCCGGTGTGTGTGCTACAGCATGGCTCTTTGCCTGGCTTCCTGCCTCCTCCTGTGGTGGTCTCACTGGTGCTCTCCCTCCCCAAGTGTAATGACTTCCTCCCCAGGCCCCCATTCATTTCTCTCTCTCACACACACAGCTGGATAAAACTATATAAAAATCTAGCCCAGCTTCACTGATTACAAGTTTGAAAAGGCAACGTGGCTCCACCTGCAATCAAACTACACTTGGGGAGGGAGAGCACAAGCGAGCACTGAGGAGACCACAGGAGGAGGCAGGAAGCCAGGCAAAGAGCCATGCTGTAGTACACACACTCCCCCCCCCAGCCTCTTTCTTTTGGAAGGCTCGGATCGGCTCCCCTCCGGCTTCTCTGCCTCTCCTCTCACCCCAGCCTGCCAGCAGGAGGTGGTGGGTGGGCTTTATTGTGTTGCAGGCATTTCCCACCCAGACAGAAGGCTGCATTTGCAATGGTGGAGGTGTTTGGGAAAGGCAGCAGGGGAATGGGGGGATGGCAGAGGAGCAGCTTTCAAGCCACTGGAAAAGATATCCAATCCAACTTTTGTGTGTGGGGGGGTTTGTTTGAGAGTGAGAGAGAGAGGGAAGGGGTAGGAGAGATAGTCCAATCCAACTTCTCTCTGTGTGTGTGTGTGTGTGTGTTTGAGAGAGGGGGAGGAAGGGAGAGAGGGAGGAAGGAGGGGAAGGAGAAGAAAAAGAAAAAGAAAGAAGGAGCAAAGGAGAAAAACAAATGCTGTCACTTTAAATTGGAACTGAGCATGCCTGGCTGTGGAATTCTGGGAGTTGAAGTCCACAAGTCTAAAAATATTTGAAACCCAGCACTGTGTCAGTGCCTCACCAGTCATAAACCTCACCGCACGTCACTGACTATTGGATATGAAAAAGCTTCAATAGTTGATATCCAGACTGGAATTTTCAAGTAGTGCAACCTCTTAACCTTCTCCCAATTTGATAACAGAGCCTCTCTTATAAAATGACTTCTGAAATAACCATGCGTTTTAGTTCCCTTATACCATAAATATGCATGCCATCCCAACAACAGGTCATGACCCTCTAGATTCAAAAGCCTAGCATTTCTTAGCATTATCCATTCCTTAATCCACATCAGACTAGCTGCCTGGTAATATAACTCCCAATCGCCCCACACTCCCCTTGATTTGGCATCTTGTAACAATTTACGTTTTATTCTTGCTTTTTTCCCTTGCCATATGAATTTCAACACCATTTTATTTAATTCTTCAAAATAGCCTTTCCCCAGCTTAATTAGAATAGTCTGGAACAAATATAGCAGTCTAGGTAGGATATTCATTTTGATTGTTGCGATTCTACCAATCATTGATAATTGAAGATTTTCCCATTTTGCCAAATCTGTTGCAATTCGTTGCTTCAATCTAAGATAATTATCTTCTTTAAGAGTGCTGCATTTGGCTGTTAGGTGAATCCCCAAATATTTAACTTTATTTGTAATTTGCATTTCCAAAATTTCCGCCAATTCTTCTTTTTGTTTTAGGGGTATATTTTTTGTCAAGATCTTTGTTTTGTCTTTATTTATTTTCAAACCTGCAACTTCTCCATACGCCTCAATTTCTCCTATCAATTTAGGTGCAGATTGAAATGGCTCCTCAAGAATGAAGACTAGATCATCAGCAAAAGCTTGCAGCTTGTATTCTTCCTTTTTAATATTTCTTCCTCTTCTCTAATCTTTCTATTTAGTACTTCTAATGTTAAAACAAAAAGCAGTGGTGATAGTGGACAGCCTTGTCTTGTGCCTCTTTTAATTTCGATTGGATCCGTCAGTTCTCCATTTATCATTATCTTGGCTGTTTGCTTATGGTATATCGTTTGTATGGCTTGAATAAAGTTCTTACCAAAGTTCATTTGTTCCATTTGTTGTATCATAAACATTCAATTCACATTATCAAAGGCTTTCTGCGCATCCAGAAACATCAAAGCCATTTGCTTCCCAGAGTGGACCTGATAATATTCCAAGGTATCCAAAATTGTCCTTATGTTGTCTCTAATTTGCCTCTTTGGTAAAAAGCCATTTTGGTCCGGGTGAATGAACCCATTTAAGTATTTTTTCAGTCTCTCCGCCAGTATAGAAGCAAATAGCTTGTAGTCTGAATTCAACAAAGAGATAGGTCTATAATTCTTAATTTGCGTATGGTCTGCCTCCTCTTTGGGTAGCAATGCAATATATGCCTCCAACCATGAGTTAGGTATTTTGCTTTCAATCATTACTTCATTCATAACGTCTAGTAGTGGAATCTAGGATTTCTCTAGAATTCTGCAGATCGCACTTGATGAGGCCAGGGCATCCGAATCTGCAGACAAGTCCACGGAAGCCTTACAGCGCCAACATAACGTGCCACAAACCGTGCAGAAGCAAACGTGCATACATCACGAGGCCGCAGAACAAGAACCCTCTGACAGCGAAGAAGATGACAGCTATCGCATGCGCAGTAACTGCATGAAACTGGCGCAAAAATTCAACTCACATTTGCCACCTTGCACTAGCTGCAGAGTAGACCATGCCCGGTCTACCTGTTGTTTCCGAGACGCGACCTGTCAGCCTTGCGATAAGAAGGGGCACATTGCCAAAATGTGCTGAAGTGAACTCCCTGCCACCGCTTGGCAGCCAAAAACCACTCCAAACTGCCAACAGAGGCCCAACCCAGGGGCCTGGCAGAAACCACAAGGGCGCCCAGAGAGAGAACCAAAGGTGACTTATCAAACCACGATAGGACAAGTCTGCACTAGGCGGCCAAAGAAGCTGAAGGTCACAGTCCTCATTGAGGATGCTCCCTGTGAGCTAGAAATCGACACTGGATCATCTCTAACAATCATCTCCTGTTCGACCCTGAAGTAAGCCATCCCGAGCCTGAAAAAATGGCACCTTCGCACCCCAGACATCAGCTTGCGTGACTACCAGGGGAACTGAGTCCCCATCGTGGGCCAAGGCACTTTCCGGGTGCGTTTCAAGGACATCAGTGCCAAGCTTCCCGTGACCGTGGCCAGCGCACCCCTACAGAACCTCCTGGGGCTCGATTGGTTTGAAGCCCTGGGGTTGGAAGTGACCGGAATCAACTCCGTGAAGAACAGCAGCGGCGAGGCAATTTTTAAGGAGTTCGAGGACGTCTTCGGCTCCGGTCTCGGTAAGTATGTGGAGACACCAATTTCTTTTAGCTTGGACCCCAACATAGCGCATATCAGGCTTAAACCCAGGAGAGTACCTTTCGCTCTCCGCCCTAAAATCGATAGGGAAATTGATAACCTTGTGAGCCAGGGGATCCTAGAGCCAGTCGACCATGCACGCTGGGAGACCCCCATAGTGACCCCGGTTAACCCAGATGGGTCAGTCCGCATCTGCGCAGACTATAAATGCACAATAAACAACGTGCTACAACAAAGCGCCTATCCTGTACCCATTGTACAGCACCTACTACATTCGCTAGGCCCAGGAATTTTTTTTGCAAAATTAGACATGGTGCAGGCATACCAACAGTTGCCTGTAGATGGCGCTACAGCGGAGGCTCAAACCATCGTGACGCACAGGGGTGCATTCAAATGCCACTGCCTGCAATTCGGAGTTAGTATCGCCCCTGGACTGTTCCAAAGTGTCGTGGAACGGCTTTTGCAGGGGATACCAGGAGTCATCCCCTATTTCGACGACATCTTGGTATCAGCTGCAAATGAGGCACAACTTTTAAAAGAGTAAGAATGGTTTTGACCAGAATTCGCGAAAAAGGCCTCCGGCTTAAAAAAGAAAAATGCAAAATAAATGTACCAAGGGTAGAATTCCTGGGGTATATGATCGATGGCTCTGGGATTCAGCAGACATCACAAAAAATAAAAGCTATCCAGGAAGCCCCCACACCCCTCACGCAGGCCGAGCTGCAGGCATTCCTCGGGCTCCTTAATTTCTACAGCATCTTTCTCAAACAGAAAGCTACCATCGCTGAGCCTTTGCATTGCCTCCTGTCCAAGAATGCCAGGTGGTCCTGGGGCTGAGTCAAGGCCACTGCATTTGCCGCGGTCAAGCGCCTTCTGACTGCCAACTCCCTGCTGGTCCAGTACAGCCAGACCCTGCCGTTGGTGTTAACCTGCGACGCATCCCCTTTTGGCGTCAGAGCTGTCCTCAGCCACTGCATGCCCAATGGCACAGAAGCCCCTATTGCTTTCTACTCGAGAACCTTGTCTTCCACGGAAAGAAATTACAGCCAAATGGACCGAGAGGCTTTGGCTGCAGTAGCGGGAGTTAAAAGGTTCCATGAGTACCTTTATGGCCTTGATTTCGAACTTGTGATGGACCACAAGCCGTTGTTGGGGCTACTGGCTGGGGACCGACCTACCCCGGTGTCGTTGTCACCTCGCATGACCAGGTGGACTGTTTCCTGGCTGCGTACTCCTACAAACTGATTCACCGCACTGGTTCCACGTTGGGACATGCAGACACTTTGAGCCGCTGTCCCCTACCTGAACTGCTCACTGATCCCACTCCCGAGACATCAGTCCTACTTATTGACTGCCTGGATACTGGACCGGTCTCGTCCAATGACGTTGCCCATCATTTTGCAAAGGACTCCACCATCAAGCAAATTTTGAACTGGGTGTGGAGGGGGTGGCCTAAGGGGCCTGTTGGGGCCGAATTTAAAATGTTTTTTACTAAACGCGATGAGTTGTTGGTAATCAAAGGCTGTTTACTGTGGGGGGACCTGGTGGTTGTTCCAAACAAACTGCACAGGGCAGTATTGGAAGCATTACATGTGGGGCATCCTGGAATTGTCAGGATGAAATCTTTGGCTAGTAGCTATGTTTGGTGGCCTAACATGGACAGGGAGATAGAAGAATGGGTGGCTACCTTCACTCCGTGCCAGGAATCCAGATCAGCTCCTCCAGAGGTGCCGGCTAAGGAGTGGGAGCGACCTCAAGCACCCTGGTGTAGGGTGCACATTGACTTTGCTGGCCCGGTTCATGGCCAAACGTTCCTCATAGTTGTGGACGCATATTCGAAATGGTTAGAGGTAGCCCTGATGACCTCCACCACGGCAGAGGCAGTCATCAAAGTGCTACAGAGATTTTTCTCCACGCACGGCCTGCCTGACTTCTTGGTCTCGGACAATGGGCCCCAATTCACGGCCATGCAATTTGAGACCTATTTAGCAAGTCAGGGAATCAGGCATGCCCTGGTCGCACCATTCCATCCAGCTTCCAATGGTCAGGCGGAGAGAATGGTGCGATCTACTAAAGAGGCCCTCGCTAGAGTGGGCCTGAGTGATTGGCAAACACGGATTGATCACTATTTGTTAATCCAACATATCACGCCAAGTGCCACCACTGGGAGAAGCCCCTCAGAGCAGCTGCTTCTTCTTCTTCTTCTTCTTCTTCTTCTTCTTCTTCTTCTTCTTCTTCTTCTTCTTCTTCTTCTTCTTCTTCTTCTTCTTCTTCTTCTTCTTCTTCTTCTTCTTCTTCTTCTTCTTCTTCTTCTTCTTCTTCTTCTTCTTTTTTTTGCAAACAAAGTTTTTTATTGGTTTTACAAAAAATTTCAGGAAAGGGGATAATGGATAAGGTTACAAATTTTGACAGCTACATTATGCAGGAAATGGCACTCCCCCCAATTCTCATAACTTTCACTTATTAATACATTAAGTAGTTACTATTTAGCAATATTTTGACAGCATATTTTAACCTTTTGTCTTCAAGTAATTTCAATCTATTTTATATCAAACAGAAAAAGTACTCGGTATTAGCAATTGCATTGTTTTTCTAGTTCACTTTTGTGATCTAAGTTTTCTTGGTGTTGCCTCTTCTCCCCCCACCAGCAAGGCTCCGGCACCTCCCATGTCCTGTGTGTCCCTGTGGTATCATCAGTTTTATCTAGGAGGACTTTGTTTTTTTCCATGAAGGCCTCAGCCTCCATAGTTGTATTAATTCTAACTCTAGTGTCCTCCCAGAATATCAGCATACCTTCTGGCAGAAGCCATCTAAACCAAACCCCTTTCTGGTATAATTTCTTCGCTAAGAGCGAATATTTTTTTCTTTTATCTCCAATTTTCTTTGGGATTTGTTTCAAGATGGCTATCTCTCTATCCTTGTATTTTAACACTTGCCCCCTTTGTGCACTCAGAATCTCATCTCTTGTAGTCTTTCTAAGAAATTTAATGTGGACCTCCCTTGGAACATTATGTGTTCTGGCGTAAGCTGAATTAACTCTATAGACCAGGTCAATATCCCATCCCAGCTGTTGTCTGTCTTTTTTAATATATTCAGCCAATAATTTTGTCATAATTTCCCTCAAGTCTTCATCATCACCGCCCCGAGTCCCTTTTGGGAGAGGGGGCGGTCTAGAAGTGCTAATTAAATTAAATTAAATTAAATCATCAGTCTCAATTACATTCTGAAATCTAAGGAAAAAAGCCATCCTTTCAAACTCCATTTTTATCTGATGGTTCTCAAGTTCTTGGTTTCCTCTCTGGACCCCCCTCACCTCCCCCCTCATCTCAGCTGTCCCCTCCTCCAAAACTTCCAATCTTTGCGTATTTTGAGCCGTTCGATTCTGATTTTCTCTGAGCTGTTCGTTCATTTCTTTTAGTTGGTTCTTCAGTTCCTCCTGCCCCTTTAAAATCTTTTGGAGCATCTGTTGGGTTAGGTCCTCCTCCGGGGGCTTGGGCTGCAACAGCGATGTTAGTGTCTGTTGCCTGCTGGGGCTGGACGTTGAAGATGTTGGGAACCACCAAAACCTGATTTCCCAGGTGGTGGTCTTTTTGGTGCCATTTTGGTAAAAAGAGCTCAGAAATGTCTGTGTCAATGCAGAAAGAAAGTGATTGTAAAAGTGGATAGCCGAGAGAGATCATGAGGCGGGCAGTCCAGACAAATAAAGACCTTTCCTAAAGTTCAAATCCAGGCAATAAAATCCATTGTTCCAAGTCCAGAGTATAGTGTATCAAGAGATATCTCTGAGTGTCATGGAGACAAAGACAAAATGCCAGCAGTTTCTGTGGGTGGAGTCAAATTTCAGAGTACATGAAGACAACGGAAGTGTGCCATCTTGCCTTGCCAGCACTGGGATCAGAAGGCAACAAACCAAAAGTTTTCAAAGTTTTCAAAAAGTCAGATCATCACCTCATTTTCACAATTGCAGTAGAGTACATCTGCTGCTTGCTATGAGTGTGATTTCATTCCAGAGCTCTCCCCCCTCCTCCTCCTCCGGGGGAAGAGAGCAGTTTAGAGCCGCTTATCTAAGGGGGGGAAATCCCCCTCCCTCCAATCATACTTCCCAGCAGCGGATTGAACGTTTTAAAAAGCTCGCAGTCCTTTTTTTTTTCAGTCAAGAAAGGGAACGGGGGGAATTTCCACCTCACCACATTGCAGCTGCAGCCTTGAAATCGTCTTTTTCGACCAGCTGTCTCGACGCGAAAGTGCAAGGAGTCCCCGCGCCTCGCCTTTTGCCTCCTGGTGCCTAGGGCAATGCAGGTAGTCCCCCCGTGACTGCCGCCAACGCAGAGGACCCCCAGCTAGCCACCCCCTCGGCAGGGGCCCCTACGAGGCTCCCTGTGCCCCCCCCCGATCAGGAGGGAGCCCACCAAGAGCGCGTGGGGCGAGCGAAGCACACCCGTCGCGTTCAACAGCCGGAACCAGAACCCTAGAAGCCCCTCTGAGCTTCTCATGGGTCGCCGACTAAAGTCCCACTTAGACCGGCTACACCCAAACTATTCTGCCACATCGCCCCCTGACTCCATAAGCAAGATTTGAAACTTTAGTGTAGGGGACTTCGTATACACCCACAACTACGCCGGGGGGACTCTGTGGATTCCTGCCATGGTGATAGGCATCACCGGGCCTCGCTCTTATCTGTTAGAGCTAGAGGATGGTAGAAATTGGAGGAGGCAACTCCGTGGTCACCTCTCCCACTCCAATCTTAGAACACCAGATGAAAATCTGAACAAATCAGCCAAAGCCCTACCCAAAAGAAGCAAACGCTCACTCCTTCTACAGCCAGCTCAAACCCGAGGGTACCGGGGAACTTATATGAGTTTATTGCAGGCCCACAGCGAGCTCCAAGCGAGCAAATCCAAGAAGCTCCAGCCGCGGCCTGGGGTAAGTTCCAGCAGGTTCCACAGAGAGAAACTGGAGAGCAGACAGGTCCGTCCGACATGCCTGAAAAACTGGTTCCAAATGATCTGCGCAGGTCTGATAGAGCAAAACAAAGACCCGCCTACCTCAAAGACTATGTGACCAATAGGAACATCCCAACCAAGAGGGGAGGGGTGTTAGATATTAGCACTAGCTACCAGAGTTTGCACTCTGGTCCTCTGTTCTGGCGGGAACAGAGGTTTAATCCTATTGGCTAAGGGGTCTGACAGCTCCCTATAAAAGGGCTGCTGTCAGACCAAACAGTTGCTGGATTGTACATACTTGTCTAACTATAATAAAGAGCTGTTGTTGCATTAAGCCTGTGTCTGCTTTCTCATTGCCCGATCTAACAGATTGTACTTTATGTTCGTGTATACAAAGCAAAGAACAGGTAGTTCAGCACGTGACAGCCTGTCAATCTGAAACTACTCTAAAACAAATAGGTATTGTTTCTGGTGCACATAATTCCAAGCCCAAGATTTTAAGAGGGTGGCCAATCCAAGTAGTTTCCCCTCTACATACACAGTATATTGTATATTATACTCTGCAAAGTGGTTTAAACAACAAAGGCAAGTGTGAGAGAGCACACTGTTCTGCAAATAATCTTACTAGCCTTTTGTATGGTGCTTATGTGTAGTGGTGTTAGTAGTAGCACAAAAGAAATTATACTCACAGACTGCATTTCCCTGTAGATTGTGGTATGAATTTATTTTTTTAAGCAACAGGCCAGAACTTGTTCATATTAATAAGTAGGAAATCTGTTGGACATCAAGCTTATTTTAAAAGGCTAATTATGTAGAACTCTTTTTAGTAGTCTGGATTATGGAAGAATTGCAGGAAAATATTAGATAAGACAGAAACAAGCTAAAATAGGGGTGGTGGAGGAGAATCAATTTCTTGTTTATTGCCCTTGTTTTGTTACAAACAACTTTAACTGCTGCCTGGTTTTTTTAGCAATAATGATTACATTGAATATGATATTAGCATATAAAGCATGTGACATGGTTCCAGGATCAGAGCTAGTCTATATTTGAATGGCCTGAAGGTTTGTTAACATTCAAGGGAGCTAAAGCTGCAATCTGGGAAAGGCAGTTCTTGGCCCTCTAAGTACTTGGGAAATAGACCACCTGTGAACCATCTGTAAAACCACCCTGATTGCCATTTAGAAGAAAGTGTGAAATAGGCCTGTCTAAATCATTTGGTGGGATTTCAAAGCATTGGAAAGTTGTGGGAGGACTTTGGAACATCTGCTTCATTGACCAGATCTGGAGG
Source organism: Natrix helvetica (assembly GCF_964273705.1). Classification (NCBI taxonomy): domain Eukaryota; kingdom Metazoa; phylum Chordata; class Lepidosauria; order Squamata; family Natricidae; genus Natrix; species Natrix helvetica. Next base: position 127,701,348 of record NC_138551.1, on the reverse strand, counting down.
AGAGCTCAGAGCCCTGTAAAATAACCTGCCTAGCTTTAGTACAAATGCTGGGACTGCATGGTACTTTGGATTCTGTTCCAAACAAAGTACTGAAGAGAATACAAGACTGTAAATATAGTACCCACCCACAACTCTTTAAATTAGATATTTCATGAATCCAGGAAAAAGGTGCCTCTGCTTTAAAAAGTACCAAGTAGATGCTGTGGGCTTTACATTCCTATATATTCAAAAACAGTGCATAGCCCTAACAAACATTATTATTTAATGAATTTAAGTTGTTGCCACTGCTTTGAAGTTAAATTCAGATGTATGGATGCCTCTTTCTTTTCTGTATAATTTATACCTCTATCTTGAGTGGGAATGCTGACATCGTCTTGGCCACTCCCTCCCGGTCACATGAACTGCCAAGCCACTTCCACCCGGTCACATGACTGCCAAGCCACTCCCACAAAGCAGGCCACACCTCCAGAAGAGGTTCTAAAAATTTTTGAAACCCACCACTGTTAGCAACCCACAAGGAGGGGATTCTTTCTTAAGAGCTCACAATTCGGGAATAATGGGGGGGGGGGGAACCCTGCGCTTTCCACGCCCCATTTTGGCCCTGGAAAGCCTCCTGCACCAACCTGGGAGCAACCCCCCCCCCAAACCCTGCAACTGTTTGAAGGCTGAAGGAAGCCTCCAACTGAGCCAGGAAGCACTGGTGGGGGGGAGGCCATTCACACTCACTTTCAGCCCTCCGAAGTTTCCTGCACAATGTGAGCGCCGCCCCCCCACTGCATACTCACGCGTCCCCCTCCCTGACCCTCCCCAAAGGCCCGAAAACCAGCTGGCCGGCAGGAGGTGCGCCTGCATGTGGATGCTAGTGGAGCTGGGCTGGGGCGGCTGGCGTGCCAGGAGAGGACACTCTGCATGCCACAGGTTCCCCATCATGGCTCTAATCCTTTCAATTACTTTTTCAGATCAATCTTGCAACAGCTTCAGAGGCTCTGAGTGATAAAAGTCGATTCCCCTTTTTCCACCAGATGCTCCCCAAAGAAGGAAATCCAGTACCCAGCAATTGTCCAGCTGCTCTTCCACTTCAGATGGACCCTGATTGGCCTCTTTGCTTCAGACACAGAAAAGGGAGAGAATTTCATGAGGACTTTTACTCCTGTGCTTGTCAGGAATGGAATTTGTGTGGTTATATCACAACTATTCTCAACAACTGGACATACAGCAGCCCTCAGGGATTCCCTCTCTAAGTGGAGACAAGTCAACGTCTTTGTTCACTTCATGGAATATGATTCCATTTTGGACAGAATTCTTCCTTTCCATTTAACATTTAGGCGTCTGCCAGGACCCATTGAAGGGAAAGTCTGGATCCTCACAAATTTTGTAGGGTACAAAATGAACAAGTGCAGACTTGTCAGATACATCCATAGTATTTGGAACTTTGCTTTGAAAGAAAGGCCAAAAGATTCTGCCATTCAACCCCATTTCTTTGTGGAAGAAAAGTTTCAAGATCATTATTTTCATTGTTCTTTTTCAAAAAATGTCTTTTCTGTCAAAGGCCGCAGAAGATGCACCCAAAAAGCCCCACTGGAGACCCAATGGAAATGGGACAGATTAAGGGCCCCAAATGACTACCACTATTACAGTCTCATGAAGACTCTGGCCCAGGCCATGAATGCTGCATATTCCTCCAGATCGAGGACGGGAAGGAAGGAAGATGAAAAGATCTTGGGGTCTCCAAGGCTGCAGCCATGGCAGGTATGGGGGTCCCGATATGGATCCATTAATCTTAGATCCTTTGGAGAAGGAATCCAGAGGAGAAGGAGGTGAACCATCTCAACAGATCTGGCCAATTTATTTACTCAGGGAATTAATGGTTCCAAAGAGTAGATACCATGGCATTTTTATATTAAGCACGGCTAGTTGGAAAATGCTGTATTCTTTTTAAAATAAATATTTGTGGGTATGTGATTAGCCTGGTGGAATTCCACCTTTCTTCCGTCCCCATTGCACGTGGGTCTGTGTGCAGCTGGACAGGCAGCTAAGCCCCCCTATTCTCCTCCAATGAAAGGGAGCCTGGTGTGGATCTGGATGCTTTATTGGGAGAAGAGGGCAGGTGAAACTGAGGAGATGCAAAGAGTGGGAATCAAATAGAAAGACGAGATAGGCAGCATTCACTAACAGCCAGCAAAGAAGCAGCTGGAACCTCCCCAGCGATGCTCCGTGTGAGGGACGGAGGCGTCTTCGGATGACCAGGGGTCTCGGTCAAAACGGCTGCTTCCGTCTTCTCCAAAGGCTGACAGAAAATGGAGTCTGGCTTCAGACCTTATAGTGAGGCTTATCTGCCCCCGGCCACTAGGTGGGGCTAGAGGAACAACAGCACAACAGTTACCATATTTTTCGGAATATAAGACGCACCTTTTTCCCTCAAAAAAGAGGCTGAAAATCTGGGTGCATCTTATACATCGAATACAGCATTTTTTGCCCCCTGAAGCCCCGCCCCTTCACCAAAATGGCGATGCATGGAGGCTTTCAGAGAGCTCCTGGGGGCTGGGGGAGGGCAGTAATGAGCAAAAAATGGACCATTTTGGGGGGCCCCAACCCCCAGCAGCACTCTATAAGCCTCCATAAGGCTAGGCATGCACATTTTTTTTGACAAAAAACAGGGTTGTTTTTGCAAAAAACGGGCCATTTATTGCTCATCCCCCCCAGCACTCTGCAAGCCCCCCCAAGGCTATTCATAACTTTAAAAGGGGGGGCGTTTTCACAAAAACAGGCTGTTTTGGGGAGGTTTGCAAAGTTTACAAACTTTTTTCCCCCTCTTGGAAAGCTCTTTAACTGGTTGATGAGAATTACATTGATCAAGTGCTGTGCCAGCAGAAAAAAAGTCTTAGGTGCTGCAGATTGTCAGGGATTTCCTTCTCCAGCACATGGATAAATACACCTGGAAACATCTACCTACCTACCTACTCTCTTTCTCTCCCTCCCTCCCTACTGTATTTCTCTCTCTATCGCTTTTCATTTCTCTCTCTCTATCCCTCTACCTACCTACCCCCCCTCTCTCTACCTACCTACCTACCCCCCCTCTCTCTACCTACCTACCTAATGTATTTCTCTATCTCTATATCTCTCTCTATTTCTCTCTCTATATATCCCTTTATCTACCTCCCTACCTAACTACTCTCTCTCTCTACCTACCTACCTACCTACTGTATTTCTCTCTGTTTCTCTCCCTCTATCTACCTACCTACCTACCTACCTACCTACCTACCTACCTACCTACCTACCTAATGTATTTCTCTATCTCTATATCCCTCTCCATTTCTCTCTCTATTTATCCCTTTATCTACCTCCCTACCTCCCTACCTAACTACTCTCTCTCTCTCTCCCTAACTACCTACTGTATTTCTCTCTCTTTCTCTCCCTCTACCTACCTACCTACATTTTTTTTAAAAAGTGCCTCTTCAAAACCTTGGTGCGTCTTATACTCCGGTGCATCTTATACTCCGAAAAATACATGTTGTGGCATGATAACCTTTATAACTTAGGAGGAGACCCTGAGACCATCTAGCCCAAACCCTCCTCTCTGCAGGAATCCCAGTTCAAGCTTCTCTGACTAAAGGCTGCTCAGTCTTTGCTCTCCGATGATCCATGAAGAGGAGACTGAACTTCTCTGCTTTATTGGCGCAGCTCTAAAACAGCTCATCCTTTTATCATATTTTTTCTATCATTCAGTTTAAATCTCCTCTCTTGTAACTGAATTCACTTTTTCCATGTCTGACACTCTGGAATAAGAGTGAGCGGATCTTACACTCGTGTGTAATAGGAGTCAGTTATTGGAACAGGGTTGTATCCAGTGGTGGGAATTGTTTTTTTTTACTACTGGTTCTGTGGGCATGGCTTGGTGGTCTTGTGACTGGGTGGGTGTGGTTTGGTGGTCATGTGACTGGGTGGGTGTGGCTTGGTGGTCATGTGATTGAGTGGGTGTAGCCAACTTGACATCACTCATGTCAAGGGGTACCTTGCCTGGCCTCTCCTTGCGTCAACAAGATACAATTTCCCTATCTATTTATTTACTACTAATGAACATCCCAAATACACAATTTAATCCTATGTATATATGCCATATGTGTACATACATATTACAAGGTATAGTGTGTGTATAGGCACACAAAAAGATACATTATCTACTTTATACACTGTATGTGTATGTACACACACACACACATACACACACACAGCTCTTCAAAAACTATACACATTCAACCTCACTTATTGCGTTTGGAAAACCACACCCAGAGTTCACTTTCTGTCACACATTTAACTATCACTTCTGCACATTAGAACATTACACAGGCCTTCAGATGTTCTTCCCTAGCCTGCACATGACTGTTAGAGCCAGGAGATGTCATGGATTGAGTAAAATGTGGCAAAGCTCACTTAACAACACTCTGGCATAGCAACCCAATTGTTGGGCTCAATTGTCATAAGTCAAGGATGTCAGGGGAAAAAAGGACTGTCTCTGCCTTCCTCTGCATGGCAGCCTTGTCCTAGTAAACTCCTTCCCTTTTCTGGCAATTTTCCTCTCTGTTGGAGGCACCAAAATAATCCAGAGGATATAACGTCTCCAGCTGGAGCAGGGGGTTGGACTAGATGGCTTCCAAGGTCCCTTCTGACCCTACTAGAGCAGGGGTTGGAGTAGAAAATGACCTCCAAGATCCCTTCCAGCCCTTTCAAACATTGTTGTGCTGTTTGAAAGAGTCTTCTGAAGCCATGGTTTGTGTTCTTCCTTCCTCTCATTTTCTCTCTTTCCCTCCCTCCCTCCATGTATCTATTGACCCATCCACCCAACTATATCTCATTCACTTCCTCCTCCCTCCCTCTCTTTCTTTCCCTTCCTTCCATTACTCCCTCTTTCTCTCTCTCTCTCCTTTCCTTTTTTTTCCTTTTCTTTCTTTTTCCTTTTTTTTAGTCTCTCTCTTTCTCTCTCTCCTGAGAGCGAGGCGGTGCTGCTTTGCCTGGGAGTTTTCGGGGATCTGGAAGGGGCAGCAGGGGGGGGGTTGGGTTCCCCAGAACTTCTTTGGGAGAAGCGTCATTCTGAACTCCGCGTTGGGGGGCGTGTGCGTGGGGTGTCCACTGAGGGGCTTTTAGCCGGAGGCGCCTCTGGCCAGGGGGGAAATTGGAGTGGCTCAGGTGAGCCAGGAGGGACGATTAAAATCTGTTGGCTGAGCTGGTCAATCCCCTCCCCCTCCTGGTTGGACCTGGCCAAACTTTCCTCCCTCCCTCCGGTCACCTGCTGGAGCCTCTCCCCCAACACGCTGCCCAGTTATGGGTCCAGATTACTCTTCCCTGCAGTATTCGAGTGTGTGTGTGGGGTCCTCTGTTGGGGGTAGAATTTGGTTGCAGAAACGCAAATGGGTGGGCAGCCTTGGAGGGCCTGTTCACCCTTCCCCTTTTCCTCTCAGCCCTGCAAAACCAGAAATCTCCCCCCCTCCAAGTAGCAACTGAGACTGTGCAGGGGGGAGGAAGGGGGGCAGGAGAAGAAGGTCTGAAAGATCCCAATTGTGCAGCAAGAGGAGTTTTGCAATGGGGAGGGGGAGGGGGTAGCCCCAGCTTCCAAAGGCCTTTTAGCCATAATTGCCATCAGAGCAGATGTTGGGGAGGGGGTCAAGGAGGAAAGGGGTCCCCTGACTCTCCCTCAGACCCCAAGGAAGGAAGGAAGGGAGGGAGGGAGGGAGGGAGGGAGGAAGGAAGGAAGGGAGGGAGGGGAGGGGAGGGGGAGGGAAAGGAAAGGATGAAAAATGGAGGGAATGGGAAGGGAAGTAAAAAGGAAAAGAGAAAGGAAAGGAAAGAGGGAAAAGGTGAAGAATGGCCGCTGCTGGAGTGGTCGGGAGCAACCTGACGTGGGCATTCGGGAGCAGACCAAGACGAGCAGGAGGCCATGGCAAAGACAGGCAAACAGGCTGGGCTGCGTGGCCACGTGGTCGAGGCAAGGGAGCCAAAGAGCAGCTGCAGCTATGACTCTAAGGCCCCAGCCAAGGCGTGCGAGGCAGGTAGTGGTGGGGAGAGACGTGGCCAGGCAGAATTTTTACTATCGGTTCATTCGAACTGAGCCAGACCATCTGAATCCCACCACTGGCTCTATCCTCCCTTCCCCAACCGAGAGATTGTTTCAGTTGGAAAGGGGGCTCCCAGACTCCTCTGGATCTTCAGCTCTTCTCCTTGTTGTCTTTCCTCAAGGCTAAGAGCAGCTCCTTTGATCTCTTCCTTGGCTTCCTTGTCCTTCCCTGAAGTTCACATAGATTTTGTACAAATTCTCCTCCATGTGTGATGCCTGCAAGGGGACCTGGTCCTTGAGTTGGGGTCTCCCCAAACCAGAACGTTCACTTCCTCAGATTCTAATTTCTGCATTTGCCTTCTTTCCATGGACATCTCCCAGCTGACTCAGATTCTGTTTCCAGTTAACTACTATTTTGAGATCATTTTCGCAAACATACATATCAAGTTTGTTATCCCTCATCTTTTTTCCAGTCCATCATTCATGTTCTTATATGAGACTATTGTTAGTCAAGTTCTAGTAGATAAAAATCAGATACTTTTCTACTGCTTTTTACTTATGAACCCTTCTCTGTGTGCTAATCATAAATATTGTTTCTGGAAACTTGATATTCCTCTTATAAAATTTTATTTTATTCAAAAAGGTAAAATACAAGTTTTGGAAAATAAAACTATTACAAAGGCAAAAAAAAAAAAAAACCTAGATAAAACATTAAAAACAGAGAAAGACATGCATATTGTCTCCCCAATTGAATACAATACAGCAATAATAGTTTCTCCCACTCGCAAAATAGGCCCACAATTATAAACTATATATCTTCTGGACTTGGCATCTATCTGCTGTATATAAAAAACATAGTTAACAGGCAATCCAACAATAAAGTTAAATTTCAAAACTTCAAAATTGTCTGTTATCTGCTATTGTATTTAATTCACAGAAAATTTCTACCACAGACCAACACAATCATTACCTCTGATCCATGCATAATCTGTCCAGGGTTAAACATCTTTGTTTGATTTTTATAATAAAAATACATTTCCTTAAAATTTTAATTAGAATCTTTCCCAACAACTGCTTTCCATTCCCCAAAGTTATAGGATGTCCTGTAAATGCAAACACAACTCTTAAGACTTGTTTTCCAGTTAAATATGACAAGTCCATTCCCCAATCTCCCTCAATCTTCTTGAAAGAATCCATTTCATCAGTCCTCTGTTCTGTCCACTTTGAGTCTTCAGGGTCCATGGCCTCTCCAGCCATCTTCAAGCAGCCTGCCTTCAAACCAGACTCCTCCTTCAGGGATGCCAGCAGCAAATTAAATTCCAGTCCATCCATCCAATCCATCCAATTCAACAATTGTTGCTTGCTTCGTTTTTGATTTAAAACCATTGTTATTTTACCAAACTTTTAAAATGAAGTTTCAAATAAGGCTTCTAAGTTGAAAGACTTTACATTATTTAAATCACATCAAATTAGCTTATTTTAAGATCATATTAATGACCATATTTATGACAACATAGAATAATTGATGACCAAAGGCAAATTTGTATCCCTCACTTTTAGGTTTCATAAGAAAGATTTAAAAGGGTTAAAAATTATTTGAGTATCATGTTGAAGACAGTTTTTATCCATTTAATTATCATACCATCCACCCCTCAGGTTTCTAATCCTATCGCAAAATTCTTTGTGGGTCCTTTACTGAAATCCAGTTCTATCACCAGAGTTCCCATAATTTATTTAGGAAGTGTAATGATCTGTGAGAATGACTTTTGGGATGAGGGGAAGAGAGGCTGCCTAGGGAAGGATCAGATAAGAGGGGAGAATCCTGCAGCTGCATAATGGGAGAGAAAGAAACTCAGGATCCTCACTAACTTTTCAGACTTGAAAAAAGAGCTGGTGGGAGATTTGATTTTTCAGATCTGCAAAAAAAAAGAAAGAAAATGTCGTATTGCAATCAAGTAGAATTAGCACATTTAGAGATGTTTTCCATCAGGATGACCAGGGAGAAGATTAGCCTGACAACTTTCTTCTTGATCAACCCATCCTTTCAGGGAATCAACCTGTTGTTTTCAAAGAGTTTATGGATCATCTTTTATTTCTCTGTTCATTTTATTTGCCATTTGCTCTAGAACATTCCCAATAATTGACCAATTATGTCGATTATATTTTCTTTATATTTTGTCACTAAATGATTGACAAATTTTTCTCAAACTTTTTCATTCACTTATGAAGATAATGGCACTATTTTTATCCTATTTAACCATATTTGGAGATTAGACAATTGTAGAAGAAAGATTCAAACTGGGATAAGAAATAAAGTTTTCTGCTTTTCAAATTCCTGGATGTTCCCATTCTAGTTTCATCCCTTTCTGGAGAAGAATGAATTTTGGAATATTTCCCACTTTAAACTGTACTTGGACCAAAATGGAGAGATAACAGCAGATCTGACCATTGGCATATACCTGGTTCTCCCCAAGGAGGATCCCAGGAGAGAGATTCTGGCATATTTTCAAAAAGAGAGACTTTCTATCAACCAAGATGCTCTTTCACAGCTAAAGTTGCTCAATAAGGTGAGATAAATTTTGGTGTCTTTTCTCTATTTTCCAAAGCCTGAGGTCCCACTTCAAGTGGGCAAAGCCTATAGTCTCCAGGGTGGTTGGCCTTCCATGCCAGTTGTTGTCATCTAATGGAAGTTCTTCAACAGACGGGACCTAAGTGAAGGGGCTTTGCCATGTTTTATGGAAATCTTTCAAGATCGTACTGGTCAGAGGTTTCTTTCTTCATCACAGTTTTATTCTTTATTGAAAAACCTAATGGAATAGAAATTTCCTAAATCTTTTACAATAAATTTTATTCTCAGTTTTAATATGAATATATCATCGTATGTAAATCTTTTTTCAATTCCATCTCTGCTGACTTTATTAAGTAGAAAACAACTTTATTGTAACGTTAAATGCCAAAAGCAAAAGGGAGGAACTGCATGAAGAATCTGCCAGTAGCTAGTTATACCTCCTGCATCTTCTTAGTAGTAGTCAGGTATTTCATATTTACTTACATGAAGGCCAGAGGCTATTTGGCTAATGTCAGTGTCTATCTCTATTTTCCATGAATGTTAACTACTAACACATTTTCTTTGGCATTTCTCATTTTTCTTCTCAGTCCCTGCCTCAGTCCAACTGTGCGGAAAATTGTCATCCTGGATTTGTCAAGAGGGCTCAAGAAGGAGACTCAGTTTGCTGCTATGACTGCATTCCTTGTCCGGAGGGGACCTTCTCCACTCAGGAAGGTGGGTCACCCTGAGGAAAATGGGAGGCTTTGTGGAACTGGATCCATCCAGAACATTTTCATGAAAGTGCAAGTTAAAAGACACAAGCTCACCTTTTAAATTTTTTAACATGCACAATTTCTCATCTAAAAGGAAGTAAATCAAAAAGTCTTTGAAGGAGGGGCTGGGAGGAGATGGGAGGAGGGGGTGGCAGACTGAGCAAGCTTTACTAATAGCAGAGGAAACATCTCTCCTGATTTTTAGTTTGGATATGTGCTGCTAAATTCACTTTTCTAGGAAGATCTGAGTTCTTTCAAACTTGATGAATTATTTTAGGCCCACCTTCTGAAAGACCTTGCAATTCATTGTATATTGGATCCTCCCCTTGAGGATCACTGAGAAGGTGTCACTGGCCCATAATGTGTTACTGTGGATAGTTATGGGGGGAACTCATTACACAAATATTTTGCCAATCATGTAGATAGATCAATCAATCAATCAATCAATCAATCAATCAGAGCAGAGCTGGAAAGGACCTTGGAGGTCTTCTAGTGCTACCCCCTGCTCAAGCAGGAGACCTGATACCATTTCAGACAAGTGACTGTCCAGTCTCTTCTTAAAAACATCCAATGTTGAAGCACCCACAACTTCTGGAGGCCAGCTGTTCCACTGGTTAATTGTTGTCACTATTAGGAAATTTCTCCTGAATTCCATATAGCTTCCAGATGTTACAAGATACTGTAGGTATCCTCTAAGTCCAGTATATTAATTGCCATGTGTCAGGAAACTAAATATTTGTATAAAAAGATTATATGATTCATTATTAACCTGTAATAATGTAGCTTCCTATGAATTACATTACACGTTACACCAGAAATAATTAACACCCTAGGGCTTTCCTCAACTTCATATACCTAGCTACTTTAAAAAAATTACATCCTTCTTATGCCATTTTTAATGAAAAATAAAAGGAACGAAATATTTAAAAAATTGATTTTTGGTTTCTCAGATGCAGAAAAATGCACCAAGTGTCCAAATGACAAATATCCAAATGAGGACAGAGTCCAATGTATCCCCAAAGTTATAACCTTCCTGTCTTATGAAGAATATCTGGGCATCATCCTGGTCTCTTTTGCCCTACTCTTGTTTCTAACTACAGTCCTTGTTTTAATTATCTTCATTAAATGTGGAGAAACTCCCCTTGTCAAAGCCAACAACCGGGACCTCTCCTACATCCTCCTGGTCTCCCTCCTGCTTTGCTTCTTGTCTCCTTCTCTCTTCATTGGTCAACCAAGGAAAGCCACGTGCCTTCTCCGACAAACGGTTTTCAGCATCATCTTCTCAGTTGCTGTTTCTTCTCTCTTGGCCAAAACCATCACGGTGGTGCTGGCTTTCCTGGCCACAAAACCAGGAAATCGGATGAAGAGATGGTTGGGGAAGAGCTTGGCCAACTCCATCATCCTGTCTTCTTCTGCCGTCCAAATTGTCATCTGCTCCATCTGGCTAGGAGTTTCTCCCCCCTTCCCTGACTCTGACCTCCACTCCCAGCCTGGAGAGATCATCCTGCAATGCAACGAAGGGGCTGTTGTCATGTTCTACGTCACCCTCAGCTACATGGGCTTCCTGGCTGCCATCTGTTTCACGGTGGCTTTCCTGGCCAGGAATCTGCCTGGGGCCTTCAACGAAGCCAAGCTGATCACCTTCAGCATGCTGGTCTTCTGCAGTGTCTGGGTGACTTTTGTGCCCACCTACCTGAGCACCAAAGGGAAATACATGGTGGCTGTTCAGGTCTTCTCCATCCTGGCCTCCAGTGCTGGTCTGGTAGGCTGCATCTTCATCCCCAAGTGCTACATTATCCTTCTGAGGCCAGACCTGAACACAAAGGAGCATCTCACAACCAGAACAAATGTAAAAGCATGAGATATAATACCATTATGATATTGGAAGAATGGTTAAAGTTTATTTTATTTGAAAGGAGATCTTTCCATTTTGATAGCATGCAGGAGTCAAAGAAAATATTTATATGTTTCAAAATAGGAAATTATTGAATTGTTCTAGCTCCCTTCCCTTTCAACTTAATAAACCTTACTAAAAGTCATTCAGTGGAATTTGCTGTTAAGGAACACCTACTGAATTTGACATCTTTAAAAATAATTCAGGCACTTGTTCCTACAGCTAAAGGTGTGTGTGTGTGTGTGTGTGTGTGTGAGAGAGAGAGAGAGAGAGAGAGAGAGAGAGAGAGAGAGAGAGAGACAGAGAGAGACAGAGAGAGACAGAGACAGAGAGACAGAGAGAGAGAGAGAGAAGGAAAAGAGTTCAGGAGGAAGCTGTGGGAACCAAGAACCAGCATGGTTGGCTGATCCTCTCCCTGAGGATGCCAGAATGATGTGAAATGCCATGTTTGACTGGCTGTCAGCTGGGGAGGGAAATCGAATATATAATTCTTTCTTGATTTCCTGATAAAACCTCATTTGCAAAAAGTGTTCAGCAGAACAGCTGTCTGGGATTTCAGTTTGGGATTGTTTTTATTTTGGTATGAACTTCACACCAAAATAATAAAAACAAAGTAAATAAAAAAATGTATAAAATTTCCACTGTATTTTTTTTCTATGATCAACCAGAGAATTAAAACAGCGGTTTTCACACCCTTTAATTTCCCATTCTACAATTTCTACCTAAAGCATTTTCTCTGCTCCTCTTCCAAGCTTGTCTTATCTGTAAAGGGCTGGAGAGGATGCCCAGAGAAAGGGGACGTTGAGATTCTCCCCAGGAGGAGGTTGGAGGGATCCTGTCTAAAGGCAGCCGCATCATTGACCAGGTCACAAACCTTCAATGCTGCATAATATCCATCCAGGTCCAAGAAGGGGCTGAATTATGGGGTAGGGGACTTTGAGGTTTCTAGGACGAGGCACCCATGGAAGCTCTTCTGCTCCCCATCACACAGATTGCTGATCAGTTGGTAATCAATGTTTAGGTCTATGAATGGCTCCTAATTGGGAATACGATCCCTTTGCAATTTCATTTTAAGGAGGTAAGAAAAGATCTGATGGACCAGAAGAAGGTCAGTCTAAGATTCACAGGGACCACACAGAGGCCTCTGGTTCTCCCACAAGCAGAATAAGGCAGAGACTTATGGCTTTGCTCAACATGGAACAGACATTTTTGCACAATTTCACTTTCTTCCATCACGCACCACAATATTGGACACTCGGACATCTCACACTCTAGGAATCCCCAATTCTGGTATCCCAAATTAATCTGAGAAAATATTTCCAACTTTCACAGCCCCATTCAATAAGAACTAAGGTGGGACTGGAACTCAGGAGTCTCCTGGTGATTGGCCCAAAGTCCCCCAGGAAGTTTTCATGCCTAAGGGAGGATTAGAACTCGAGTCCCCTGGTGATTGGCTCCAAGTCACCCCTTTGGCTTTTATTTGAAGGTAAATAAATGTAAAAACATGAGATATAACACCATTATGATATAGGAAGAATTGTTAATGTTTCTTTTATTTGAAAGGAGATATTCTTTCCACTTAGATAATAGGCAGGAGCCAAAGAAAATCAAATCTACTTGTTTCAGAATTTGGAAATGATTGAATGGCTGTACTTCTTGTATCTCCCTATTCAACCCAATAAATCTTGCTAAAGAGAACTCTGTGAAAGTCATTCAGAGGAATGTAATATTCAGCAACTACCAATTGGGGGGAAGGAAGATTTGATCTTCGACTTTGGAGGTGTGAGGGGCCAGAACCAGCGGCAGCACCAATGGGAATTCTCCCTGCTTGAGTGTCATCGGTCTCCAGGAAGAGTACTTTGTGGCTTCACCTGAAGAGGAGGATTCATGGCAGAGACAAGGGGAGAAATTGGAAGGGGAATCCGATATTGGGGGGGAGGCTACAGCTCAAGGGGGGTTCATGGCAGCCCTAGACGGGACTGTTAGATATTAGCATAAACCGCTGTAAGTCTCCACTCAGGTCCGCCACTAGGGCGGGAACAAGGGGTTGTTCTGATTGGACGGGAGGTGTACCCGATCCCTATAAAAGGGGAGCTACTAGACCCCCAGCGAAGCTGGATCACTACTAATACTAAATAAAGAGCTGTTGTTGTCACTATCGTCTGGAGTCTGTTCTCTCGTTGCCCGAATCTAACATTGGCGACGAAGGTGGGATCGAGAGACAGATAGGACGAAGAAGCTACCTCCAGAATCCACGGACCCGGTCCAGCCCCGGAATTCGGCAGAAATTCCGGCAGCCATCTCAGCGCGGCAAATTCAAACGCAGACAAGATGTCCATGCACGCTCCTCCAACTCCATACAACCCAATCGCTGAGCATTGGGAATCCTACATGCTGAGATTCGAGTGTTTCCTCGAGGCAAACGATCTCACGGGAGTACCGGACTCCCGGAAAAAGAATATGTTCCTGAGCTACTGCGGTCGAGAGGTTTTCGAGATGGCCAGGGATCTCTCGGAGCCAACCCCCATCCAGGTGGTAACATGGACAGCACTGCAACAGACGTTGCAAACATATTACGTGCCAAAATCTTCCCGCCACGTTTGCCGCCAGGGATTCAACACGAGGAACCAGAAGGCGGGAGAATCCATCAACCAGCACGTTGCAGCTCTACGGAAAGCAGCCACGCATTGCGGGTTCAGGGATCTGGACGAACAAATCCTGGATCGCCTTATATGCGGGTTAAAAGACAATTCGTTACAAAAACGATTGTTGGCCAAACCCAACCTAAGCCTCCAAATTGCGCTAGACGAGGCAAGAGCTTCTGAATCAGCAGACAAATCTTCCGAAACAATACAACGCGGGTACAGCGCGATCCAGCCGGGAGCCAGACAAGCCAGAGTACATTATGAGGCCACCGATCAAGAGATCGAGGACAGCGAATACGAAGACAGTCATCGAATGCGGAGCAGTCACACAAGACCGGCGGGGAAACCCGAATTCCGTTTGCCACCCTGTGCAAGCTGCGGAGGGAACCACCCCCGGTCTACCTGCAGTTTCAGAAACGTTGTTTGCTCGCATTGCGACAAACTTGGGCACATCACATGAGTGTGCCGAAGCGAAGTCCCTGCCACGCAATGGCAGCCTCCTATGTACCGCCGACAGAAGCCCAACCCAGGGGCTTGGCGAAAAAACAGAGGGCGCCCAGAGAGAGAACCGAGGGAGTCAGCCGAGAGAGAGTATCCCCAAAGAGCTGAAAGGGCGTATTCACAGAGAGCCGAGAGAGAGTATTCCCAGGAAAACGAGAGAGAGTATCCCCAGAGAGAATCCATGAGAACCTATCTCACAACAACAGGTCAGGCCCGCACAAAGCAGCCTAAAAAGCTGAAACTCACTGACCTCCTGGAGGACTCCTCTTGCGAGCTTGAAGTCGACACGGGATCATCCCTGACGATCATCTCGTGGTCAACCATGAAAAAGGCAATTCCGAGCCATAAGAAGCGCCAACTGCGAACACCAGACATCCTGCTACGAGACTACCAGGGGAACAGGGTCCCCATCGTGGGTCAAGGCATGTTTCGGGTCCAGTTCAAAGACATTATAGCCCAGCTGCCCGTGACCGTCGCCAGCGCACCTTTACAGAGCCTCCTGGGACTGGATTGGTTCGAAGCCCTGGGGCTAGAAGTCACTGGAATCAACGCCATGGAGAACAACAGCGCTGAGGAAATTTTTAAGGAGTTCGAGGATGTGTTCAGCCCCGGCCTTGGTAAGTATGTGGGAAAGCCAATATCATTCAATCTAGATCCAAAAGTGGCGCCAATCCGACTCAAACCTAGAAGAGTGCCTTTTGCACTCCGTCCCAAGATTGACAAAGAAATCGATAAGCTCGTAGAGCAAGGGATCCTTGAACCGGTGGATCACGCGTGCTGGGAAACCTCCATCGTGACCCCAGTTAAACCAGATGGGTCAGTCCGCATCTGCGCGGACTATAAATGCACAATTAATGTCGCCCTACAACAGAGCGCGTATCCTGTGCCAGTAGTCCAACACCTATTGCACTTGTTGGGGCCAGGAAAAATATTTGCGAAGTTAGACATGGCACAAGCGTATCAGCAGCTGCCTGTGGATAGCGCCACGGCGGAGGCCCAAAGTATAGTGACGCACAGGGGTGCTTTCAAATGCAACCGGTTGCAATTCGGCGTAAGCATCGCTCCAGGTCTGTTCCAAAGTGTCATGGAACGGCTTTTGCAGGGCATACCAGGAGTCGTCTCATATTTTGATGATATCTTGGTGTCGGCTGCAAACGAGGAGCAACTATTAAAACTTGTTAGAACTGTTTTGGCCAGAATCAGAGAAAAGGGTCTCCGCCTGAAAAAGGAAAAATGCCAAATTAACGTGCCTAGCGTAGAATTCCTGGGGTATAAAATCGATGGACTGAGTATACACCCAACATCGAAGAAAATTAAGGCAGTCCAGGACGCCCCCAAACCACGAAATCAGACCGAGTTGCAGGCATTCCTCGGACTTCTTAACTTCTACAGCGTTTTTCTAAGACAGAAAGCTACCGTCGCTGAGCCGCTACACCGACTCCTAGCCAAAAACGCGAAATGGACCTGGGGATGTTCCGAGGAGGCCGCCTTTGCCGCAATAAAGCGTCTGCTCACGACCGACTCCCTACTCATCCAATACAGCCAAACTCTACCACTGGTATTGACCTGCGATGCATCACCTTTCGGCGTCGGCGCAGTACTCAGCCACAGAATGCCAAACGGAAATGAAGCCCCCATCGCATTCTACTCAAGAACTTTGTCATCGGCGGAACGAAACTACAGACAAATGGACAGGGAAGCGTTAGCCGCTGTGGCTGGAGTCAAACGTTTCCACGAGTATCTCTACGGCTGCGATTTCAAACTTATCACAGACCACAAACCATTGCTGGGTGTTTTGGCGGGAAACCGCCCCACACCGGTCTCACTCTCCCCGCACATGACCAGGTGGACTGTTTTCCTGGCTGCGTATTCCTACAAGTTGATACATCGACCGGGTTCCACATTAGGGCACGCAGACGGACTCCGCCGTTGCCCACTACCAGAACTGTTAACAGACCCCACTCCCGAAATACCGGTTCTCTTGATTGACTGTTTGGACTCAGGACCAGTTTCTTCTGTGGACGTTGCTAGGTTTTCTGCTACGGACAACGTAATCAGACAAGTACAAACTTGGGTATGGAGGGGGTGGCCTAAAGGGAATGTGGGACCCGAATTCAAACTGTTTTGGTCTAAGCGCGATGAACTGTCGGTTTTACAAGGTTGTTTATTGTGGGGGGATCAAGTTGTTTTACCATACGCACTGCGGAGGATTGTATTAGAGGCTTTACATGTTGGGCACCCAGGGATCGTAAGGATGAAAGCGTTAGCTAGGAGTTACGTTTGGTGGCCAAACATGGACAAGGAGATAGAGGAATGGGTAGCCACTTGTGATCCATGCCAAGAGTCCAGACCAGCCCCCCCTGAAGCGCCCGCCACGGAATGGGACAAACCGAAAGCACCCTGGTTGCGAATACACATTGATTTCGCAGGACCAGTCCAAGGGCAAACGTTTCTAATAGTTGTGGATGCATACTCCAAATGGTTGGAAGTAGTCCTGATGGCTTCAATCACGGCAGAGGCAGTCATTAAGGTACTACAGCGGCTTTTCGCCACTCACGGCCTGCCTGACCTCCTGGTCTCCGACAACGGGCCCCAATTCACAGCCATGCAATTCGAAACATACTTAGCGAGTCAGGGAATTTGGCATGCCCTCGTCGCGCCATTCCATCCGGCATCGAACGGACAGGCAGAGAGAATGGTGCGATCTGCAAAAGAGGCCCTCGCTAGGATGGGCCCAGTTGATTGGCAAACACGAATCGACCATTACTTACTAATCCAACATATTACCCCAAGTGCCACGACCGGAAGGAGCCCCGCTGAACTCCTCATGGGTCGCCGCTTACGGTCTCACCTGGACCGGCTTCACCCAAACTACTCTGCCACATCGCCCCCAGACTCCACAAGCAAAATTCGGAACTTTAGCATAGGGGATTCAGTATACGCCCACAACTATGCAGGGGGGACGTTGTGGATTCCGGCAAAGGTAATTGGTATCATGGGTCCTCGATCATACTTGTTGGAACTAGAGGACGGTAGGAAGAGGCACATAGACCAACTCCGAGGTCGCCTAACGCACTCCAACCTATGATCAGCAAATGAAGACTTCATTCCGTCGGAAAGTCAGCCAATGCAACAACCCGAATATCCGAGCGCAGAGGACTACAGCACCACGGAGCCTGGGGTGGATCCTGAGATCAACGATAGAGCGGAACAGCTTCCGAGCGAGGGGAACCTACCATCCCCTGCCAGCGAAACGGAACAAGAGGAACACGCCGATCTCACGCCCGCTCCAACTCAACCCGAACTTCGACGGTCCACCCGAGTAAGGCAGAAACCGGCATACTTACAGGACTTTGTCACTAACCGAAACACTCCATCTAAGAGGGGAGGGGTGTTAGATATTAGCATAAACCGCTGTAAGTCTCCACTCATGTCCGCCACTAGGGCGGGAACAAGGGGTTGTTCTGATTGGACGGGAGGTGTACCTGATCCCTATAAAAGGGGAGCTACTAGACCCCCAGCGAAGCTGGATCACTACTACTAATAAATAAAGAGCTGTTGTTGTCACTATCGTCTGGAGTCTGTTCTCTCGTTGCCCGAATCTAACAGGGACCCTCCCCTTTCTTTGCTCAGCCAGGGATTCCTGCCTCTCCCCCTTCTTATTTCCCCCCATTGACATCCACAACAGCAATTCTTGAACCCAAAATCCATTTGGGCTTTCACTGGGTCTCCAAACATCGCGCGCACCTGGGTGCAGAAGCTAACCATCCAGGGGTGGGATGGCCTGCATGAGCGGTGGAGTCACCCAATGGGCTGCTGATCAAAAGACAGATGATGAGTCCCTCCTTTTCATAGTCTGTCTGGAAATCAACCCACCTCAAACAAGTGAAGAGCTGGCATTGTCCCAGAAACGCCGGAACTGCTCCAAAGTTCCGTCAAAGGTCTCAGGCAGCGATGCTGGGCATTTCCTTCGAGGGTCTGCTGAAGCAGCTGCCTGCATTTGGGCCAACTGGGAGGAGAGCTGGGCCATTGGCTGGGCAACTGCACGTTGACCACTAGAAGTTGTTCCCTGCTCCCACAGAGCAAGCAGGGCTGGGGGGAGGGGAAGGTAGAGTCTGGAGCAAACTATGCTGCCCTCTTACACACACACACACACACACACACGTGCACCAGAGTCTACACGTGTTTATTTAAACTCCCCAAAAAGGCCCACAGAAAGCTCCCCTGTTGATAATAAAGAGAATGTATACTTAATCATTCATGTATTAACCGCAGCTAGAATTGTATTTGCACAACATTGGAAAAGTGTAGAGATTCCTGCTGATGAGAAGGTGATAAGGAAAATATCTGAATGTGCAGAAATGAACAGATTAACATTCGCAATGAAGGAGAAAGAGCAAACTGGACATTACATGATTTGGGAAGTATTTTACCAATGGTTGGAGAATAAAAAAGGAGTTTGGAAATGGAGAAGGCTAAAAAACAAGTAGAAAATATATTAAGATAGAGACATAAAGAAGATGAAAACTGTTAGTATGTGTATGATGAGAATAATGATGTTTAATATTAATATGGTATCATCACTAGAAGATATTAAGGAAAATGGAGAGTTTTATAATGTTTAAATGTTCAATATATTATAATACTAAGCTTAGGGATGTTAATGTTAATATGAATGTGAAAGATGTGGCAAATGAGGAACAATGTTGCACAGAGATGTTTGTACTCAGACGACACACAGCATAAGGAAAGATGGAATGTTTATTTTGTAATTGAAACATAATAATAAAAATTATATACAGTATATATAAAAAGAAAGCACCCATCTTGGGTCTGGATTCCAGGCTCAGCATGGCAAGATTCCCTGGGTAAGTGAGTCCAATGGGAACCCATGAAGTCCAGGGAAACCATCCATGAGTCTAACAGGTCAGGATAGATGGCAGGAGTCTAGAACTGGGCACTTTGCTCTAGTAATGCTCAAGTCTTCAGAGCGGGATGAAGCAGGCAATGCCGGTGCAGCCCTTTACGAGAGGGAAGGTGGCATCCTCACAAGTAGCCCAGCTGACTGGCCTTGTGTGCCTGCCTCCCGTCTGCTCTACGTGTCCTTGGATCAGGAGGAGGTGTGGACTCCACATCCTCCTCATTGCTAATGGGCAGCAGTTGCTCCTGGTCCTCCCGGTCCTCAGCCTTCCTTCATCCGATGACCCAGCTGGGGTGCTCCATCAGGTCAGCACTCTCCGAATGGCTCTGGATTTGGGGCTTTTTGGTCCATGGAGAATTACCATCCCTGTCCTTGAATTGGATCGCCACTGCCCCAGACAGACCCAGTATGTAATCTGGGGGTTCTCTGGACTCATAGCTGCAGCTCGAGAGCCTTTTCGCAACTGTGGGTTGTTCATCAGATACGCCCTTTCTTGGACCAACAATCTCTGCCCACAGTCATCATACCCTACTCAACTCCTCTCTTGACTACTGCAATGTGCTCTTCATGAGGCTGCACTTGAAAAGTGTCTGGAAGTTTCAATTGGTTCAAAAAGTGGTAGCCTACCTGATATGGTGCAAGTCTAGACTAGGGGTGTCAAACTCAATTTCATTAAGGACTGCATCAGGGGAGCTGGGGTGGGCGTGGTCAAGGTGGGTGTGGCCAGCTCAACGTCACTCATGTTGGGTTAGGGTTAGGGTCGCAGAGCTTTGGAAGGGGGGCAAAACCTTCAGCTGAACCTGGCAGGAGTGAATGTGGGGCCTGAGTTCTTTCCCCCTTTTGGTTCTGGGACTTTATCTCCTCTGAGGGTGGATGGATAGGGGGGGCAGCAGTCCAGATCCCCCCCCCAGGGCCTGATCTGGGGGTCCTTCTGGGTCCACAACTCCTGCCTGAGGAGCAAGGGGACAGCAGTGGTCAGGAGGGGCTTTTGCCCCCCCCTGTCCCTCCCTTTTCTGGGCCACATGGCCCCCTTCACGGCCACTCAGGCCCTGCTCGCCCCCAGGATGGACTACCACAGGGCTCTCTCCGTGGGGCTGCCCTTGGAGAGCATCCGGGGACTCCGGCTGAGGCAGAAGGCAGCTGTGAGGACAGTTGTGTCTCTGTTTAAACAGCCCTGGACAAAGAACAGGTGGGCCTTCACTTACAACAGTTCTTTTAGTTCAAAGTTAACAACAGCACTGAAAAAAGGGACTTACGACCGTTTTTCATGCTTACAATTATTGCAGTGTCCCCATGGTCAGGTGATTAAAAGTCAGCCACTTGGCAACTGTCTCATGTTTATGACGGTCGTAGAGTCCTGGACTCATGGGATGGCCTTTTGGGACCTTCTGGTGAGCAAAGTCAGTGGGGAAGCCAGATTCGCTTAACAACTGTGGCAAGGTTGTAAAATGGGCCAAAATTCACTTAATGACTATCTTATTTAGCAACAGAAATTTTGGGCTCCATTGTGGTCATATGCAGCGTCGCCAGCTGCATTAGGGTGGGCTCAATCATGGGATGAAATAAAAGAATGACAGCAAAGTTTCCTTGAGATGATATGAGCCCCAAATGTGTTCTGGAGCCTGCTTTTATTAAGCCAGAAGGCATTCAAAAAGTTTCCGTTATACAGCGTGTGATTACATGATTGGTTACCTGCTTGTTGCAGGGCAGAACTAAACAGGTTAGCATACAGCCATATAATTGGTTAAAGCTTTCCATAGGATGTGGTTTTTTCTCTCCTGTCCGGAGTTCTCTGGACAGGCTCTGTGGTTAGCATTTCTTGCATAAACAGCAGGTGTTCAAGCGCAACAAAGAATGTGGTATTCAATGTCGCTAGGCTACCTTGTCAGGTTGACTTTCATTTAATGTGAAGCAAAGTTATTTGACCATTGCAAAAGATCCCAACAGTCATATGTCGAGGACTGTGTATAGAATTATTTGGCAGCCTCCTTCCCAATGTTGAAGCAACATTCAACACAAAGACACACAACTGCGCACAAAGGGGATGAATGGAGGCAGGTGGGAACTCCTGGGACTTTGCTGCCTTCAGACAGAGCCTTTCTTCAGTCTCAAGTGAGATTCCCCCAGGGAGACACAGACACACAATGAGAGGGGGGAGCCTTGCATCCCTCTCCCTCCCAGGAGGGGTCCCAAAACGTCCCCCTCCCAGCCCCCTGCAGGGAACCCCCAGCAATGCTGCCAGCAGCTGCTCTCCTGCAGGGAAATCCTGGGTTGTCTGTGGGAGAGACGTGGGGGGGGCAGTGGCCACCCACCCTTTCCTTAGCAATGCTGGGGAGACCCTCTAAAGGCGGGATTCCTTCCTGGGGCTCACAAAGAGCATCCAAACTTTCCTGGCATCACGTGGGAAAGAAGCCTAAAAGGAAAGGAATTCCTGCACTGGCTCCAATTGTGGCTCAGAAGGGACAGGAAGCCCCCCTCAGCGACCCCCTAACCCTCGCAAGACCCCCACTGCAGCCTGCCTTGTGGTGAGCCCCCTTTCCTGGGGATGCTCCTCCAGGCCCCTCCCTCCCTGCCGGACCCTCTTGCAGCTTCTTGGTTCTGGGGTGCGTGGCGGGGGGTTGTCACTGTGTAGGTGCAAAGGGGGACGAAGCTGAGGAAGCATCCCCCCCATTCTGTGACTTTTCATCAGGTTGGGGAGCCAAAGAAGCAGAAATGGGCAAAAGGCAGACGCGCATGCTCAGTTGCCTTCTGAAGCTCGAAGGCTGCCAGGGCTTCGCCACCAATTGCGGAGCGAGCCCTCTGGTGGTTGCCACCGGCCACGGCAGCTCCCTTTGCGAATCAGAGACAAGAGAGAGGCGGCCAGAGTTAAGTCAGAGTTAAGTTAAGTCCTAGAGCGGAAAGGAGAAGCGGCTTCCTTGCCACAGACCCTCCTCCCCGGAATTCTCCCCCCCGCCATCTAGGAGCAACTGCGGGCAATGTTCTCTCGCACATGCTCCATCTCTCCTCTGAAGCTGCTGAGTCGTATTCTTCCGGGAGTTATGCGTGCGAGGCTCAGAGGCTTCCCTCGAGCTGGGGGGGGGGTTTGTCGCGCGAGGCCATCGGGCTTCGCTCTTGCCCCTCCCCCCTGCAGTGAGGCGGCGCCAGGTGGACGTGCCCCCCCCCTCTTTCCCCTCCCTTGAACCGCTGGTGCTGGTGGGGCTTTTTCCCCCAATCGTTTACAAGACAATCGGTGTAAGAATAAAGATGCGTATGAATGAAATGGATAGAAATAAATGGGGACGGTAGGCACAATGGTTACGGGTTCTGCTGGTGTTTCTCTTTCTCTCAACACATACACACACACACACACACACACGCCCAGCCCAGCCCAGCGAAAGGACGTCTCTCTTCCACATCTGCAGGAGCCCCAGAGGTTCTTTCCCAGCCCTTGCCCCAATGGGGGGTGGGGGGCGGCAGAAGGGAGAAACGCAGCCACAGCCCAGGACCCCCCCAGCCCTCCTGTGCAGAAAGAGGGGCTTTGTGGGGGGAGGTGATCCCTGGAATTGCAAGGAAGCAGAGATGGAAAAGGAGTTTTGGGGAGGGAACTCCCTTTGCACCCAGACCTTCTTTCCCCCTTTGATGGGGAGGGATCCAGGCAGCCCCGATCTTCAGTGGTGGTGGGGGGAGTCCAGAGCCTGAAATGATCCAGGGACCCTTTTAGCCTGAAGCCAAGATCTCCAGCAGGAACAGTGTGGGAGAAGAGAGAAGCTGCCCCCACCCTACTCCCTGGCTCTCTGCCCAGAGTCTTCCTGGAGGATTCGGCCACAAAGCAGAGCCGAAACTCGGAGGATCATCATTCTCCCCGTCAGGAAGGATCCCTGGGGGATTCACCTAGATCTTGCACTCAGAGTTTGTTGGGCATTTCTCTGGAGGGAAATGAAAGGGAAATAATCCCCATGTGGTTCATGATAACAGGAACAGAGAGATTGGATTAAATCCGTCATCTAGAATTGAGAGGTTTGGGAGCTCCATCCTTGAAAGTGGCCCCGGAGGGAATAAATGGTGCCTGCGGCTGAAGCTAAATCGAAATGTGACATTTATAGGCATCATGGTTAGAGAGAAAACCCTGGGAGACAGTTAATTCCCCAGCATGTCATGGATCTGAAATAGCTGCCTGCTGAGTCTACGCCAACATCTGCTTTCTTTTGAAAGTCAATGCTCAACAAAAGGGCTGATGCAACAGTGTGGCCAGACTGCAAGAATAAAATCAACTTGAATGGAAAAGTAGTTCTCAGAACTTTGTCTAGTTGAAAAAAATCACACCCACAAATAAACAGAGAGAGGGAGAAGTCAGAAGAAACCAAGTGAAGAGAGATGGAGAAATCAAGGCTGCCCCTCAGCCCAAGGGAGGAATGAAGGGGGGGGAGAAAGGGGAGCTCAGGAGCCTCATGTTGCAGATGGAAAGCATATATGCAAAATCTTCCTTTCAACTTACATCTTCTGAGACCAGGGAATGTGGGAGCCCATATCCCATGTTCCCCTGCCTCACTTTCCTGTGCAGAGGCTAGGCAAGGGGGCTCTTGTAGGGATGCCCGACAGGACTCTGCCCAGCTGAGTGGGGAGCTCCTCTTGGCAGAAGAAAGCTGGGGAGCATCATGTTGGGGGAGGGAAGCAGATCTGCAGAAGCCCCCTCCAAGTTCCATCTTCTGAGTCCTGGGAGGAGCCCAAGTCCCATGTTCCACTGCCACCTCTTTCCATGCAAAAGGCACTCTGGAAAGCAAAGCCCAGACCCATAGAAAAGGCCCAAGATGGCCAGGAAGGAGGAGGGGATCTGGGGCAGCTCCCACCACCCCTCATTCCTTGGGACTTGAGACAATCCTGGTTTGTTGGGTGGGGAATTCTGGGGGTTGAAGTCCATCCATCTTAAAGTTTGAAAAACACGGATGCAGACCAACAACTCTCCACACGTGACCTCCATTTTGGAAAACAAGAAACACACCTGAAGAGACCATCAGCCATTGGCCGGCTTGCATAAGGCAGAAACCATGGATTTTTATGACCATCAGATGTGAAACATGCCACGATTAGTTGGGCTGACATTGTTAAATGGAAAAAGGTTTCCTCTGCGGGTTCGGATTTCCCGGCTGGGAGAATGAATTTAGGATCGAAGCACGCTGCGTTTGAAAGCAAGTTGACTTTATTATTTCAGGAAAGCAAGACCGACAGTGATGTGGATCAGCGTTCCTGGGTGAGCTGACCCCGACATACAGAAAGTGTACATTTTTTATACCATTTTCCTCTTTGAAGTCCTTTTGTTTTCTTTGTACTATTGTTTTATCCCTTTTTGTGTGTGCCTTGGCTAATTCTTCTAATCCTGTCCTGAGGTTTGTTATTCCTCTGCCCTAAAGTGCTTCCCATGGGACAGGGATGAGCCCTAGTGTCTTCTACTGTATTTCCTATTTTTCCATCTTCGCCCCCGAGCTAACCAGTCTTTGTTGTCACTCTGACCTTTTCCTTCTCTTAAAGGTAGCTTCTTCCTGCACTTCCTAGGTCTTTTGTATTATTTGTACTCTGCAGCTATTTCTAATTGTGCTGATATCCTGGTAATTATTCTCAGGATGTTTCTTTTAGAATGTATGTTGGTTTTGTTATTCTAGTGACTTCTAGTTTGGCTATGGGCTGTACTGGTCTTCCTAATACAACACTGTCTTGGTGAAGTTCCCTTCCCACAATCCTACCTTTTCTTTTTCTCTCTCTTTTTTTTTGAGTTGACAGCAACTATGTGTGTTCTTCCACCTTTTCTGTTTCTAGCGTAGTGTCTGAGTATACTTGGTACACATGGTCAATCTGAATCATCATGAGGGCTGCCTGGTGCCTGGTGGTATCTGGTAGGGGAGGAGCGGGTCGGCAAGTCCTTAAACAGGCCAAACAGGGAGGAATGCAATGACAAAGGCAACACATGAGGGCCCCTATGACACAAACAGCGACAATTCCTGTCAGTAGAATTTTGAGCCAATGGAAGTCTGGCAGCCAGGAAAAGAGCCAGGAAAAATCTAGGGATGATTGGTTATGGCCAATATTTTGGGCCAGCTCCTTCAGGTGATGGATGTCCTTTTCTACAACCTCCGAGCTTTGGTCTAAATTGAAACAGCACAACCCTCTGAATTCCTCACAGCCATGGTTATGTTTTAATAGTAAGAAATCTATTGCTGCACGATTCTCCAGGGTGGCTTCTCTAACTTGCCTTAGCTCTCGGTTTAAGGCATCCAGAGCATGGGAAGTCGAATTTAAACTTTTCGCTAGGGTACATGCCAGGCTATTCAAATTTCTGGAATTCCGCACTGCTAGTCCTGGCACTCCCACTAGTGATACAGCCAATGAAACGTATTCAGCTTTTGTTAGCAGGGACACTTTGGAGTCGCAGTCTGAGTCTAAGGAGTGAAAGGCCCTTCTGTGTCGCCTCTGTAGGGCGGGCATTAACATGGTTAATTTGCCCAGGGTGCATGGTCCCCCTGTGGAATTAGCAGGTAAGTATGAGTAGGCCTGCAGACCACACAGCATGAACCAGCCATGAGGTAGCCTCATATAGCTATAGGAGTAGGAAATGTGCTCAGTGTGATTGCATATAAGGTCTGTGTTGTTTAGGTTGATGCACGTTTCGCCGTCCTGTGCTTTGCATCCTTCGATTCTAAAACACCATGATGAAGTGGTGACAGCAGCTATGTGAAGGGTGTACATATCTAGAGCTTTAGTTCTAGAGATGTTTCCCCAGTCATAAATGGTTGAATATGATGGTGTGATGGGGAAAGTGTCTAAGCCTGGTGTGGTTGTGGATGGCTTGAGGTCCTACTGCTACTCCCATTAAACATGTCTTGAGGATGTCTTTCACTGATCTCCCACCTTCTAAACAGAAATCAGTAGTGTTGAGTACCTCTTTTGCTAGATATTCCCAGATGTTACCCTTCTCTGGGAAGAGATTTGGTTCCAGGAATGCTGTTACTTGGGTTATAGTTAACAATATACAACAAAGGTTACATAAAAGTTTTACAATGGGTTTCTTTCCTCCCATAGTGTAGTTAAGTCCCCTCCTTCCCTCCCCCCTCCTTTTTTTTTTTTGAAAGCAAGGATGAAACAAGGGAAGAGAGGGAGATGGGGAGGGGGAAAGGTAATCGGGAAAATTTTGGGAGAAGAATCCAATCAGGAAAAAAATAATAACCTCTTGTTAGATTTCAAGGTTCTTTGGTGTCAAAAATGCTTCCAAAGTCCACTGTTGAGTTTCCGGGTTCTTCTTTGGTTTGATTGGTGGGATCTCAGGGCTGAGGTCTATGACTGCTGGTTTGGCTTGAGTCCAGTGGATCCAACAGTCTTTTTCTGCAACTTTAATGGCCGTTTGTGTAGTCAATAAGATTTGGTAGGGTCCTGTCCATCTGGGTTGCAGTGGTGAGGTTCTTGTAAAGAGTTTTATCCACACCAAATCACCCGGTTCGAAGGGATGTAGGTTCTCCTCCAGAGGCAGTGTCTGGGTCAGGGCACTCTGTGTCCACAGGACTTGTAGTCTCTTATGCAGGGCTGTAAGATAAGAAGAGAGAACCATATCCCCCCCTATCTAAGCTCAGTGATTGTGGGTCCAGGCCCTTCAGGGTGTCTGGCGGGCGTCCAAAAAGTATCTCAAAGGGAGAGATCCCTATATCTCGCCGTGGCCTTGTCCTGATGTAAAACAGGGCAATGGGCAGTACTTTTGGCCATGAGAGGTGTGTTTCCTGACAGAGTTTGCCCAGTAGGGTCTTGACCTCCCTGTTCTGCCGCTCTGTCCCGCCCGATGAACAGGGAGAATAAGGGCAGTGGAGGTTCTGGGTAATGCCCAGGGCTTGAAATATGTAATTAAGGACCTGAGCTATGAAATGTTTGCCTCTATCCATGTCCAGAACACTTGGTACCCCAAATCTGGGTACAATATCTTTAATGAGGTGTCTGGCGGTTTCCAGGGCTGTGGCATGGCGGCAAGGGAAGGCCTCTACCCAGTGTGTCAATTGGTCCCGACATACAAGTGCATACTGGTATCCATCTGCCTTGGGTAATTGTATGTAATCCATCTGTACCCTTTCAAATGGTCTTTGTGCCCATGGTCTGCCCCCTTCATGAATGTTCTTCCTGGATGTGCTGTTATTGGCCTGGCAGGTTTGGCAGGTTCCAGCCACTTTAGTTGCCTCACTATATATCCCAGGTGCGTGCCATACCCTTCCTGCAGCATCCACTATTGCTTGCGTCCCCACAGTGGCCTTTTGAGTGCAGCCTCTGGCAGATTAGTCTTATGAGGCAGCGTGGGACTATTGGCCTACCATCCGGGACCCTCCAGAACCCTTCTGTAAAAACTGCACCTAATTTCTTTTCCCACATTTTCGCTTCCCCTTCCTCTAAAAAGTCTGCATAAGGGATTTCAGGATCAGCTCTTATGGCTGGTGCTGCTATATTGTGAGGGAGGGGCTCGGTAGCTACCCTCTTTGCTGTAGCATCAGCATATTTATTCCCTTCCGTGATTAAGGAGTCATCTGTTTGGTGAGCTTTGCAGTGGATGACTGCTATGGATTTTGGTCATTGGAAGGCTTCTAGTAGTTTGGAAACAAGGGTTGCATGGGCTATTTGGTGGCCAGATGATGTTAGGAACCCCCGTTGTTTCCATAAGGCTCCTGTAGCATGGCAGACCCCAAACGCATATTTAGAGTCGGTATACATGTTGGTAGACCGGTCCTCAGTGGCTTCACAAGCTTTTTGCACTGTGCGATGGGAGGAGTGGTTCTGCCCAGACAATCTCGTGGAGTGAAACTACTGCAGCTCCTGCAACCCTTTTCTCGTTATAGATATATGAGGAGCCATCCGTGAAGAGTTCATAATCTGGATTCAGTAACGGGGTGTCAGTTAAGTCTGGACGTGGCAGTTCTGCGTCCTGTATTAAGTGGAGGCAGTCATGGAGGCTTTCATCTGATTGTTCGGTGGGCAGCAAGGTAGCAGGGTTTAAAGTGCTGCACCGTTCAAATGTCATGTGGTTGGAAGTGAATAGTTCAGCTTCATATTGCGCTAAGCGTTGTTGCGTGAAGGCTTTGGTTTGGGATTTTAAAAGAATGGCAAATACCTCATGGGGCACCTTTAGAGTCAGCGGCTGTCCAAGGACTATGTCTTTGGTTCGTTTTACTATCTCTACAGTGGCTGCTACTGCCCTTAAGCAGGGAAGCGTTCCTTGAACCACAGGGTCTAACTTTACTGAATAGTATGCCACTGGTCGATGTGCTGGACCGAAGCATTGAGTTAGAACTCCTGATGCAATCCCTAATTTCTCATGAATAAATAGTGTGAATGGTTTGGTGTAATCAGGGAGACCTAATTTGAGGGCTGATGCTAACGTTTTTTTTAATTTCCTTGAGATTTTGATCTAAAGAGCTGGACCAGGTTACGGGGTCTGGCATGTCCTTTGTGAGTAATTGTATTAAGGGTTTAGCCAGCTCCCCAAATGATGGGATCCAAGGACGACAGAATCCCAAGACTTCCAGTAGGGCTCTTACTTGTCTCTTTGTATGAGGGTTTTTCATTGCCAAAATGGTTTCCACTCGGCTAGGAGCCAGTTTCCTCACTCCTGGAGCAATAATATAGCCCATATATGTCACTTCCTTTTTCAGATATTGCAATTTTGAGGGGGAGGCTTTGTGTCCCCACTCTGCCAGGGATCTTAATAAATGTAGTGTATCAGTTTTACATGCTTGCTCATTTGTGGATGCTAGTAGGAGATCATCCACATACTGAATTGATACTGATTTCTCAGGGAGTGAAATAGAGGATAGATCCGCCTTTAAGATCTGTGAAAATAGGGTGGGGGACTCTGTATATCCTTGAGGTAGACGGGTCCATGTGTACTGTTGCTCCTCCCAGGTAAAAGCAAAAAGATACTGTGATGCCTGATCCATTGGGATACTGAAAAAAGCGGAGCACAGATCTATAACTGTAAAATGGGTTGCTGAGGCTGGAACTTCTGTGATTATTGCAGCTGGGTTAGGGACTATGGGGGCTCGAGGTATCACATGGTTATTAATGACCCTCAGATCATGTACAAATCTATAAATGGGATTCCCTTCCTTATCTACTTTGGACTTTTTACAGGAAAGATTGGGGTATTACAAGGGGAGGTGCATTTACGCAAGACCCCTTGTTCAAGATATGCTTTAATTAGTTTGCGTATTGGTTCAATGGCTTCCGCTTGGATCTTGTATTGGGGGATGCAGGGGGGCTTTCCCTTTTTCACTTGGATCGTGACTGGGGAGGCCCCCTTTAGGAGTCCTACCTCTGTTGCGTCCCAGCCCCAAAGTGAGGATGGAAGGGCTTGCAGATCCGCATGAAGCGATGTCTCATGGGTGACCAACATAAAGGTTCTTTTCCCCGGGATGTCTAGTGTGAGACCTCCTTTTCCACACTTTATGGTGGCCCCAATTTTACATAGGATGTCTCTGCCAAGAAGGGAGACTGGGGATTGGGGGCAGATGGTGAAGGAATGGTTCAATGAGAAGGGACCTAAGTCAACTTTTATTTCTTTAGTAAATTCTACTGGTATGGTTTTCCCTCCCACTCCCATTATGTTATCTTGAGCTCCTAGCCTCACTGAATCCTTGTGGGGTGGTTTTGTGATTAATGAGGCTGTGGCCCCAGTATCCACTAGACATTCGTATTCTTTCCCACCTATGTAGAGTGAAATCATAGGTTCGCCTTCTGGGCCATTCCTTAAGGGAATTGCAACCCCTTGAAAGGTGACTATGAACTCATGGTCTTCCTTCTCTAGTCATTGGGCAGGTGGATTGCTTTCTCTTTCGTTCTCCCAATGGGTGTTTTCAGGCTGATTGCTTTCATTGTGGCGGAAAGGGTTGTTCCGTGGCGGGGGGGCTGTGGGTGGCTCCCTGCGATAGCTATTCCTCTGCTCGCTATGGCGGAGCGGGTTGTTTCTTTGCTTAAAATCTCTGGGCAGTCCCGAGTACCGATAATGGTTAGAGGACTGATTACATCCGTGACTCAAGTGCCCCAGCTCCCCACATTTATAGCAATGGTGGCATTTGTATGAGGGATTTCCCACTTTCTCACACCACCAGCATCGCAGCCCATTGTCAAAAGCTCGCCGTCGCGCTGGCTTTGTGTTATTAGACATGGCAGCAAATATTTGTATTTCTTCTTGCCTTTCTGTCCTCCTTTTTCTATCTCTCTCTTTTTCCCGCTCTATCTCTTTCCTTTCTTTTTCTTCCTCCTTGAGTTTTTCTCTCTGGTCATATACGAAGTTTGCGATTCTACGCAACTCCGATATTTCTAAGGTAGACCAGTTGGACACTATTTTATGGAAGTGTTCCTTAATATCCCGGGAGGATTGATCAACGAAGGCTGAGGCAAGTATCCTCTGGTCCTTCTGGCAGCCCAAGTCTAGGTGGGCATATGTTGTAGCTGCCTCAGAAAGCTGAACCCAGAAGGCATCTGGGTTCTCTTGGTCTCTTTGTGTTATTCTTTGAAATTCTGACCAATTTAGAGGTTTTTTTCCCAATTTCCTCTAGTGCTTCCATTAGGTTTTCCTTTTGCTCTGGTATATGTGATCCCGTTATTATTATCGTTATAGTCCCAGTCAGGGCGGTGCAGTGGCCAGGTGACCCGTGCCGGGGCAACTTGACCTGGGGCAGCTATAACTGGTCTTTTGGCAATTTGTTCAGTTTGCTCAAACAGTTTTAGCTGTTCATCTTTAGTCAGGAAGACATGCAGCAATTGAGTCATGTCTCCCCATGAAGGGTTATGACTCTCCACTATTGCTTTCAGGGTTTGAATCACTGTTTGGGGATCTGCCCTGAAGGTTGGTGCATCTCTTTTCCAAATTACTAGGTCTGAGGCAGAGAAAGGGGTGTGTGTTAACACATATTCAAATTGGCCTCTCTGTCTTCCTGGTATAGGTTTGCTTATTAGATGGGCCATAATCCTAGCCTCATTTTTATCCTCAGTATTGATAAGTGTTTTCTCAGTTATTGAACCTTTTGTTCTAGCTAATTCAGCCCAGCAGTACCAATTGGGTAAATGACTGGGTTTTATTCTTGGTCTAAGTGCTTTTAGGGTTTGAAAATCAAAAGTACCGCTGTCAGGCCAAATTTGTCTCCCAGTGTCATCTCTTAGCAAAGCCCATTTGCCACACAATTTCCTTGCTTTCTTTTTGCTCATGCCAGCTAAGATAGGCATGTGCCTGGCGTCCCAGGCTTCTAGGAAATCTCCAAGAGAAGTTCCTGTCACCCTTGAGCTAACACTTCCCATGACCCTTTAAGATGTAAGGCTCACTTTGGCTTAGCCGGGTGACCCGCCGCAAGTTTTCGGAAAAAAAAAAAGAAATTCCGGGAAGGACTTCGATTCCCTCAACAAAGTATTCGGCCCCTTTCCTCATAGGGAATTCTGCTAAGGTTTTCCGGATCCAAAAAAGGTGACCCGGGGAGGACCTCTGCCCCTCTGCAGTTAGTACCACCCCCTCCTTCTCTCAATTCTGCACAATGACCTTTGCTGCTTCTGACACATCGGGATTCCCTTATTTCTTTTTATTACCCCCCACTCTTTCACTTGGTTTGCTTGGCTTCCGTTCCTTTAAACAGAAAGTCTCACATTCGGCGACCCCCCCTTGCTTTCCCGATCCTGACGGTCACGGCTGGTTAGAGCTAGCGACAGGTGGGGGGCGGCTAGGGGTCATTCGAAGAGGTGAGATCAGGCTGTTGTCCAGGGGGAATCCCCCACACACACATATACACGCACACACATTTCCGTTCTCCTTAATTCTAGGGATTTTGGTTACATTTAAAGCGGTACTTACCTGCTTTGAAGCAGCTGTTGAGTTCAAGGCTCAAAAACTCCATTTACTACCCGATGCCTCCCGGACAGGGTCCGTGGATTGTCCCTGGACAAAGATGGTCCATGCCGGCTGGGTTGAATCTCCGGGCCCTGTCCGGTGGCTGGGTTGGCTGGGAGTCCCTTCGTGGTCGCCAATTGTTAAATGGAAAAAGCTTTCCTCTGCGGGTTCGGATTTCCCGGCTGGGAGAATGAATTTAGGATCGAAGCATGCGGCGTTTGAAAGCAAGTTGACTTTATTATTTCAGGAAAGCAAGACCGACAGTGATGTGGATCAGCGTTCCTGGGTGAACTGACCCCGACATACAGAAAGTGTACATTTTTTATACCATTTTCCTCTTTGAAGTCCTTTTGTTTTCTTTGTACTATTGTTTTATCCCTTTTGGTGTGTGCCTTTGCTAATGGTTCTAATCCTGTCCTGAGTTTTGTTATTCCTCTGCCCTAAAGTGCTTCCCATGGGACAGGGATGAGCCCTAGTGTCTTCTACTGTATTTCCTATTTTTCCATCTTCGCCCCCGAGCTAATCAGTCTTTGTTGTCACTCTGACCTTTTCCTTCTCTTAAAGGTAGCTTCTTCCTGCACTTCCTAGGTCTTTTGTATCATTTGTACTCTGCAGCTATTTCTAATTGTGCTGATATCCTGGTAATTATTCTCAGGATGTTTCTTTTAGAATGTATGCTGGCTTTGTTATTCTAGTGACTTCTGGTTTGACTATCGGCTGTACTGGTCTTCCTAATACAACACTGTCTTGGTGAAGTTCCCTTCCCACATAACTATGGGTGTCCTTTACGGAAACTGCTGCATAAAACTTTATATCTTGCATATATGAAGAATTGTGCACTGTGTGTTTGCATGTGTATTTGTGTCTTGTGGCACAATGGTCTTTTTTCTATACTTATCTTTTTCTTCTTCTTTCTACTCCAGCCAAATTCAATAAATTTAAAACTAATAATTAATACATTTCAGTTGCCAGAGAGGACAAACACTGAATTAAACAGTATATGAATTCCTACATTTAGGATCCTTTGGCTTTATGTCCTCGTGGTTTACGGCCTCATGTTTCGCCCAAATCCAGTCTGCAAATTGCACACAAGTGGATGGCCTCTAGGAGCCCCCTTCTCCGTTCCATCATCCAGCAGGTGCATCAACTGCAATTCCAAGAAGGCCCAGGGCTGGGTGGCCCATAGGTCAGAAGCATCCATGATGATGCAATCAACGCTCTGCTGGGAATTCTGGGAGTTGTAGTTGAACCTATCTGAAATGGCCAAGCTGGGGAAAGCCACCCCAGGGACAGATTAAGAGGCCTCCTGGATTCCCTCCTGGATATCTACTCTATGTTTGCACCCAGGAGTTCTTTCCCCTCTCCCACTTCCTGCCTCCTTCCTCAGTTCCAGGAAAGAGGAAGAATCCCCTGCAATGAGTCATCCTGATTGGCGGCCTCCCACTTGTGGGTCTTCTCCTGCCTTTGCTGCTTTGGAGAAGCCACTCAAAAGAAACCCCCAACCCTCCACAAAAGGCCAACAAGGAAGATGGGATCAACCTAAGATTTGCTTAATGACCACGCTCATTTGCTTAACAACTGTGGCAAGCAGGTTGTAAAATGAGGCAGAACTTACTTAAGAACTGCCTTGCTTAGCAACAGAAATTGTGGTCATACATGGAGGACTACCTTG
This sequence comes from Natrix helvetica, assembly GCF_964273705.1. Lineage (NCBI taxonomy): Eukaryota > Metazoa > Chordata > Lepidosauria > Squamata > Natricidae > Natrix > Natrix helvetica. The sequence goes on along the minus strand of NC_138551.1, from coordinate 127,667,471 downwards.
ATTGCCTGATAGTCCATTGGAATTTATCTCCAGAGATGTTCAGGATCTTGTAATAAGAACTTCCCCTTTCTTCTCCCTTCTGCTAGCTTCTGAGGAGCCTGGAGCTGAGTTCTTGGTAGGGCTTATTTCTAGGGCTTCTGGGGCTGGAAGCACCCTGAGATGACTGAGGGAAACCCAGCAGGTCAGACCTTCAAGAGTTGCACTGCTGGGCTTCTCACCTTGAAGAGAGGGAGACCCTCTTTCTTTCCTCTGATGGAGTTTTGAGACACACCCAATCTCCTGCTTGCAACTATTCACCTGGTACAGCCACAAGGAGCCCAATCTCATCAGGATGCAGTCTGACTCTCCTGTGGGGTTTCTCCACCCACATCTTCTGGACTCCAGTTTCAACCTGGCCTATGCATTGGAGAAAAGAACTGGCTGTTTGTGCTGTCCTTATCACCCAGTAAGGAGATGGAGACAGGATGGTGGATCTCATGGAAAAGCCTCTTTCACAGGGCAGGAGCAGCTATGGAAAAGGTGAGCTAACTAGATCTCATTGGATGAGAACATCTAAGCAAGAGGACCTGGAGGCCCCCACCTTCTCTGGCTTGGTGGGATGGCCAATGGTTCTCATGGAGATTATCAAATAACATGGTAGTTGGAGCTTGGCTCCCATAGAATCTATCTTACCACTTTTCCTATTCATTCTCTCACATACACTTTTAGTGCTGTCCATAGGAATCTTTTTTTTTTAAAAAAAAGTTTTTTTAAAAGGTGTCAAATTCATTGGCAGTTGGTGAACAACAAATTCCTCTGAATGACTTTCACAGAGTTCTCTTTAGCAAGATTTATTGAGGTGAAAAGGAAGGCAGTTATAAGAATTAAAATCCTTCAACAATTTCCCATTTGGAAACATGTAGATATGTCCTTTGATTCCTGCATACTATCTAAGTGGAAATAATTCAGGTATTCGTTCAAATAAATGGACATTATACCATTCTTAAATATCACGGTGTTTTTTCTCATGTTTTTACATTTGTTCTGGCCGTGAGATGTTCCTTTGTGTTCAGGTCTGGCCTCAGAAGGATAATGTAGCACTTGGGGATGAAGATGCAGACCAGCAGACCAGCACTGGAGGCCAGGATGGAGAAGACCTGAACAGCCACCATGTATTTCCCTTTGGTGCTCAGGTAGGTGGGCACAAAAGTCACCCAGACACTGCAGAAGACCAGCATGCTGAAGGTGATCAGCTTGGCTTCGTTGAAGGCCCCAGGCAGATTCCTGGCCAGGAAAGCCACCGTGAAGCAGATGGCAGCCAGGAAGCCCATGTAGCTGAGGGTGACGTAGAACATGACAACAGCCCCTTCGTTGCATTGCAGGATGATCTCTCCAGGCTGGGAGTGGAGGTCAGAGTCAGGGAACGGGGGAGAAACTCCCAGCCAGATGGAGCAGATGATAATTTGGAGAGCAGAAGAAGAAAGGATGATGGAGTTGGCCAAGCTCTTCCCCAGCCATCTCTTCATTCGGTTTCCTGGTTTTGTGGCCAGGAAAGCCAGCACCACCGTGATGGTTTTGGCCAAGAGAGAAGAAACAGCAACTGAGAAGATGATGCTGAAAACCATTTGTCGGAGAAGGCAGGTGGCTTTCCTTGGTTGACCAATAAAGAGAGAAGGAGACAAGAAGCAAAGCAGGAGGGAGACCAGGAGGATGTAGGAGAGATCCCGGTTGTTGGCTTTGATAATGGGAGTTTCTCGGTATTTAGTGAAGATTATTAAAACAAGGCCTGCAAGTAGGAACAAGAGCAGGGCAAAAGAGACCAGGATGATGCCCAGATGTTCTTCATAAGACAGGAAGGTTATAACTTTGGGGATACATTGGACTCTGTCCTCATTTGGATATTTGTCATCCGGACACTTGGTGCATTTTCCTGCATCTGAGAAAAAAAACCATATTCCCTTACTATTCTCTCCTTTTACCTTTCAGGAAATACCTTATTTGGACAACAAGTGATACCAGGAGATATTGTCTAGGACACATTTATTAGTACCTCTAGTGAGAGGCGGTAAGAAGTATAAGACTTTTTTTAAAAAACCAATATTTGTTTAATCGTCTATGAAAGTGAGAGAAGAATTGGGACCCAAATAATTTCCTGTGTGATGTTCAGAACCAAACTTTATTATTTCATGTATGTAATGAATCAGTTCCACTTCCTTTCCTCCAGTCTCACCCACCTTCCTGAGTGGAGAAGGTCCCCTCCGGACATGGAATGCAGTCATAACAGCAAACTGGCTCTCCTTCTCGAGCCCTCTTGACAAATCCAGGATGACAATTTTCCGCACAGTTGGACTGAGGCAGGGACTGAGCAGAAAAACAAGGAATGCCAAAGGAAAGATGTTAGGACTCTCCATCCATGGAAAATGGAGGGAGAAATGGATGGAGACAAGTAGCCTCTGGTCTTCACTGAGGTAAATATGAAACCTCTGACTACTTCTAAACAGATGCAGGAGGTAGAACAACTGGCAGATCCATCATTTAGTTCTTCCCTTTTGCTTTTGGAATTTAACATTGCAATAAAGTACTTTTCTACTTAATAGTCTAGAGGGATGGAATTGAAAAAAAGATTTAAGTATGATGATATATTCATATTAAAACTGAGAATAAAGTTTGCTGTAAAATTTTTAGGAAACTTTTATTCCATTAGATTTTTTAAAGATAGAATAAAACTGTGATGAAGAAAAAAACCTCTGACCAGTAAGATCTTGAAAGGTTTCCATAAAACATGGCAAAGCCCCTCCACAGGTCCCATCTGTTAAAGAACTTCCATTAGATGACACCAACTGGCATGGAAGGCCAACCACCCTGGAGACTATAGGCTTTGCCCACTTGAAATGGGACCTCAGGCTTTGGAAAACAGAGAAAAGACACCAAAATTTATCCCACCTTATTGAGCAACTTTAGCCATGAAAAAGCATCTTGTCTGATAGAAAGACTCTGTTTTTGAAAAAGCGCCAGAAACTCTTTTTTGACATTCTCCTTGGGGAGAACCAAGAAGCCGCCAATGCCCAGATCTGCTGTTATCTCTCCTTTTTGGTCCAAGTACAGTTTAAAGCGGGAAATATTCCAATATTCATTCTTCTCCAGAAAGGGATGAAACTAGAATGGGAACATCCAGGAATTTGAAAAACAGAAAACTTTGTTTCTTATCCCACATTGAATCTTTCTTCTACAATTGTCTCATCTCCAAATATGGTTAAATAGGGTACAAATACTGCCATAATCTTCATAAGTGAATGAAAAAGTTTGAGAAAAAATTATCAAACTATAGAGAAAATATAATAGACACAGTTGGTCAATTATAAGGAACATTTTAGAGCAGATAACAAATAAAAGGAACAGAGAAAAAACAAGATTATTCATAAACTCTTTGAAAACAACAGATTGATTCCCAGAAATCATGGGTTGATCAAGAAGAAATCTGTCAGGCTAATCTTTTCCCTTTTAATCCTGATAGAAAACACCTCCAGATCAGAGTTGGGTTCCTACCTGTTTGGACCAGTTTGGCTGAAACAGTATTAACCTAGTGGCCTGGGTTGCTGGAACCAGCAGTAACCCAGGCTGGCCACACCCCTGAACTGGTTCTCTCGGCCATATTGGTTTTGGCTTCTGTGCATGCGCAGAGCAACCGGCAGTAGCGGTAGCCAGAACCCACCCCTGGCTCGATCCCACTTAGGAACCTCAGTTGACTCGTGAGCCCCATTGGCCTTTCTCCCTGCCTCTCCTGGCCAATGTTGCTCACGAGTAAACTGCAGCTAGGATCTCCCATGTGTTGCACACCCAAAAACGACATGGAGGCATGGGCGAAAGTTGGGAGGGGGGTGCAACACATGGGGTGGGACCTGGCCAGCCCTGCTGTTGGAGTAGCTGCCTGGGTGAGCCACTCTCCACCTCCCCAGACCGAGGCCGCAGCCGCCACCTGCTCCTTTGTCCACCCAGCTGGTGGGAGCCACAGCAGTGCCGGTCATGGCTGAGAGCTTTCTTTGCCAGCTGGCAGCCGAAAAGTTCTCCCTCTTAAAAGCCTCCAGTGATGGAGCTTTTGGATCCAAGTGCACTTTAATCAACCAACCAACCAACCAACCAATCAACCAACCAACCAGGGCTTAGTTTGGAAACAGAAGAAGACAGAACCGGTGAGGGGTCTTTTTGGGCGAGGGGTCCTTACCTGCCGCCTTGAAAGAGGCAGTGGTGAGGCTCTTACTCAAGAGGCCTTCCCTTGACCCAATGGAGCTAGCTAATTATCAACCAGTCTCCAACCTTCCCTTTTTAGCGAAGGTTGTAGAGAATGTGGTGGCACAGCAGTTTCCACGACACCTTGAGGAATCCGAATATCTAGACCCACGCCAGTCTGGCTTCCGGCCCGGACACAGCACGGAGACGGCCTTGGTCGCGTTGGTCGATGATCTCTGGAGGGCCAGAGATAGGGGTTGTTCCTCTATCCTGGTCCTATTAGATCTGTCAGCGGCTTTTGATACCATCGACCATGGTATCCTATTGCGCCGGCTGGGGGGGATGGGAGTTGGAGGCACCGTTCTGCTGTGGTTCGGCTCCTACCTCTCCGACCGGACGCAATGTGTGTTGGCAGGGGGGCAGAGGTCGACCCTGAGGCCACTCACTTGTGGGGTGCCGCAGGGGTCGGTCCTCTCGCCCCTTCTGTTCAACGCATATGTGAAGCCGCTGGGGGAGATCCGTGGTTTTGGGGTGGAGTATCATCTGTACGCTGATGATACTCAGCTGTACATTTCCACCCCAGACCACCCCAACGAGGCTGTCGAGGTGATGACCCGGTGTTTGGAAGCCGTTGGGGTCTGGATGGGGGACAACAGACTCAAGCTCAACCCCTCCAAGACTGAGTGGCTATGGCTACCGGCACCCCGGTTCAGCCAGTTGATTCCATCACTGACCATAGGGGACGAGCAATTGCCCCCTGTGGAACGGGCATGCAATTTGGGCGTCCTCCTAGATGCCCGGCTGTCAATGGATGACCATGTGGCAGCCGTGGCAAGGGGGGCGTTCCACCAGGTTCGCCTGGTGCGCCAATTGCGCCCCCTACTGGACCGGGATGCCCTACGCACGGTCACTCATGCACTGGTGACGTCTCGGCTGGACTACTGCAATGCCCTCTACATGGGGCTTCCCTTGGGACGCGCTCGAAGACTGCAGCTAGTCCAGAACGCAGCCGCGTGGGCTATTATGGGGAGTACTAGGTACTCCCACGTAACACCACTCCTGTGCGAGCTGCACTGGCTGCCTGTGGTCTTTCAGGTGCGTTTCAAGGTGTTAATTACCATCTTTAAAGCGCTCCATGGCACAGGACCTAGTTACTTGCGGGATCGCATCCTACCACACACTTCCTGCGACCAATTCGCTCTCACAGGGAGGGACTCCTCCGGGTGCCATCCACTAAGCAATGCCAACGGGCGGCACCTAGGAGTAGAGCCTTCTCTGTGATGGGCCCAACCCTCTGGAATGACCTCCCCCCCGATATCAGAACCACCACCGACTTCCGCTCCTTCCGACAAAAACTGAAGACTCACCTGTTCCTTTTAGCCGGCTTGGCCCATTCATAGTCTTATTCTACCTCCTGGCAGATATTTTTAATTGGGTATTTTTTAGGGGTTATTTTAAATATTGTTTTTAACTGCTTTGCTTTATGTACAGTTTCTTATAGCCTCCTCTTTTAGGTACTGAGTATGTAATTATGTTTGTACTTTCTATTTATTTATGTGTTTTATCTGACTGTACACCGCCCCGAGTCCCTTTGGGGAGAGGGGGCGGTATAAAAGTCCAAATAAAGTAAAGTAAAGTAAGAGTGTCTGTGTCCAGGCGTGGGGGATGTTGGGGGGGAGGCTGGGGGGGGGTTTGAGCCGGAGGGTAGGAGGTCTCTGAGCAGGTGCTGGAAAAGAAGACGGTGGATGACCTCACTTTCCAGTCGCTGGTGAGTGGCTGCATCCAGCCAGCGGATCAGAGGGGGCAGCTGAGCGAGTGCTGGGCAAGCAGGTAGGAGGGAGACCTCGGAGGCTCATTGTCAACCCAGCTTTGCCCCCAGTTGGCTCCGGTTGCATAACCATCGGTTGGCTTAACGGTCGGGCACGGGGAGTTGGGGGAAGCCGCTTGGCAGGAGCGGTTTGGCTCAGTTGTTCCCCAAGCGGCAAAGCGGACCGACTCACAAAGGATGAAGGGGATCTTCGGTGGAGCTAGTGGAGGGAGCAACCCCTGGCTTATTGAGTCTTATTGAGTTGATGGGCCTTGCCTTGGGGCAAATTGCACCCCACTGCAGGCGTCTCTCAGCCCTTGTGTGTAGGGAAAAACCTTGCACAGTAAAGAAAACCTTCTCGTGAGTGTGAGTTAATTAACAACTTCTCAAACTCTTGGGAAGTTTTTCTTTACTGTGCAAGGTTTTTCCCTGCACACAACGGCTGAGAGACGCTCATAATGAGGTGCAATTTTGGGGTGGCGGGTGGGGCAGGGGATGGGCTGGGCCAGGCCACGAGATGCACATTTTACTGGAGACTGGCAGCTCCGGATCTTGTGGCTTTTGGGGGGGTTTCTTTAAAAAAAATGCCTCTGCAGAGGAGCTGAAAACCTCCAAGGTTGCTTTGGGAGAGGGAAGATGGACAGCATCCCCCCCCCCCCCCGGGTGCCTGCAGCCTTGGAGCAACTCTGGGCCCTTCCACACTAAAGAAAATCTTCTGGGAGTGAGAAGTTGTTCATTGCCTTTGCTGTGTAAGGGCTGGGAGTTGCTGCAGGCTCCGAGGCTGCAGGCGCCCAGGGAGGGGGGAATGCTGCCCATCTGCCTTCCCCCTCCAGAAGCAACCTGGGGCTTTTTTGTGGGGGGGGGGATCCCCAGAGCACCCTTGGAAAGGACTTTGGGGATCGGCCTGCCGCTAAAAGCAAACAATGAGGTTGCAAACAATGAGGTTGAGAGATGGTTGGAAGAGGGAGGGAGGGAAGGAGGGAGGGAGGGAGGGAGAGAGAGAGAGAGAGAGAGAGAGAGTGAGTGAGTGTATGTAATGGCCGGTTTCATCCAAATGAGTTTTTGTTTCAGGTGGATCTCCTAGCTTTGAAAGGAAAAAAGGAAGGGATACAAAGAGAAGGAAAGAAAGAGGGTGAAAGGGAGAGAAAGAAAAAGAAGGGAGAAAAAAGAAAGAAAAGGTAAAGAAAGAAAGAAAGAAAGAAAGAAAGAAAGAAAGAAAGAAAGAAAGGGAGGGAGGGAGGGTTGGAGGGAGGGAAAAGAAAGTGACTAAGATATAGATGGGTGGATGGATGGGTGAATATATACATACATGGAGGGAGGGAGGGAGAGAGAGAAAAAAGAAGAGAGGACGGAAGGTTCCAGAAGACTCTTTGAAACAGCACAGCAATCTAGGATTGGAAGGGATATCGGAGGTCATCTAGTCCAACCCCCTGCTCCAGCAGGAGACCTTATATCCTCTGGATTATTTTGGTGCCTCTAACAGAGAGGAAAATTGCCAGAAAAGGGAATGAGTTTAGTCGCACAAGGCTGCCATGCAGAGAAAGGCAGAGACAGTCTTTGACTTATGACAATTGAGCCCAACATTTTGGTTGCTAAGCAAGAGCGCTGTTAAGTGAGTTTTGCCACATTTTACTCAATCCATGATATCTCCTGGCTCTAACAGTCATGTGCTGGCTAGGGAAGAACATCTGAAGGCCTGTGTAATGTTCTAATGTGCAGAAGTGATAGTTAAATATGTGGCAGAAAGTGGACTCTGGGTGTGTTTTTCCAAACACAATAAGTGAAGTTGAATGTGTATAGTTTTAGAGGAGCTGTGTGTGTGTGTGTTTGTGTGTGTGTGTGTGTACATACACATACAGTATATATAGTAGATAATGTATCTTTTTGTGTGCCTGTACACACACTAAACTATGTAATATGTATGTACACATATGGCATATATACATAGGATTCAATTGTGTATTTTGGATTTTCAGCAGTAGTAAATAAATAGACAGGGAAATTGTATCTTGTTGACGCAAGGAGACGCCAGGCAAGGTACCCCTTGTCATGAGTGATGTCAAGTTGGCTACACCCACCCAATCACATGACCACCAAGCCACACCCACCCAATCACATGACCACCAAGCCATGCCCACAGAACCAGTAGTAAAAAGATTTGAATCCCACCACTGAATACAACCCTCTTCCAATAACTGACTCTGTTACACACGAGTGTAAGATCTGCTCACTATTATTCCAGACTGTCAGACGTGGAAAAATGAATTCAGTTACAAGAGAGGAAAAATTTAGCTAAATGAGGGAAAAATATGATAAAAGGATGAGCTGTTTTAGAGCTGCGCCAGTAAAGCAGAGAAGTTCAGTCTCCTCTTCATGGATCGTCTGAGAGCAAAGTCTGAGCAGCCATCAGTCAGAGAAGCTTGAACTGGGATTCTTGCAGAGAGGAGGGGTTGGGCTAGATGGTCTCAGGGTCTCCTCCTAATTTATAAAGGTTGTCATGCCACAACATTTACCGTATTTTTAGGAGTATAAGATGCACCGGAGTATAAGACGCACCAAGGTTTTGAAGAGGCAATTTTTTTAGGTAGGTAGGTAGAGGGAGAGAAAGAGAGAGAAATACAGTAGGTAGGTAGGGAGAGAGAGAGAGTAGTTAGGTAGGTAGGTAGGTAGGTAGGGAGGGAGGGAGGGAGGGAGGGAGGGAGGTAGATAAAGGGATAAAGAGAGAGAAATGGAGAGAGATATAGAGATAAGTAGATTATTTAGGTAGAGGGATAGAGAGAGAGAACAAAAAGATAGAGAGAGAAATACAGTAGGTAGGTAGGGAGAGAGAAAGAGTAGGCAGGTAGGTAGATGTTTCCAGGTGTATTTATCCATGTGCTGGAGAAGGAAATAGTTGACAATCTGCAGCACCTAAGACTTTGTTTCTGCTGGCAAAGCACTTGATCAATGTAATTCTCGTCAACCAGTTAAAGAGCTTTCCAAGAGGGGAAAAAAAGGTTTTAGACTCTGCAAACCTCCCCAAAACAGCCTGTTTTGTGAAAACGCCCCCCCCTTTAAAAAGTCATGAATAGCCTTGGGGGGGGGGCTTGCAGAGTGCTCTTGGGGGGGGGGCAAAAATGAGCAAAAAATGCTCCGTTTTTCGCAAAAACAAGCCCGTTTTATGTCAAAAAAATGCATGCATAGCTTTGTGGAGGCTTATAGAGTGCTGCTGGGGGCTGGGTGGGGGCAAAAATGGTCCATTTTTTGCTCCTTACTGCCCTCCCCAGCCCCCAGGAGCTCTCTGAAAGCCTCCATAAGGGTATGCATGGCCATTTTGGTGAAGGGGCGGGGCTTCAGGAGGAAAAAATGCTGTATTCGATGTATAAGACGCACCCAGATTTTCAGCCTCTTTTTTTGAGGAAAAAAGGTGAGTCTTATATTCTGAAAAATACGGTAACTGTGCTGTTGTTGCTCTAGCCCCACCTAGTGGCTGGGGGCAGATAAGCCTAACTATAAGGTGTGAAGCCAGACTCCATTTTCTGTCAGCCTTTGGAGAAGATGGAAGCAGACGTTGTGACCGAGACCCCTGGTCATCCGGAGACGCCTCCGTCCCTCACACGGAGCAGCGCTGGAGAGGTTCCAGCTGCTTCTTTGCTGGCTGTTAGTTAATGCTGCCTATCTCGTCTTTCTATTTGATTTCCACTCTTTGCATCTCCTCAGTTTCACCTGCCCTCTTCTCCCAATAAAGCATCCAGATCCACGCCAGGCTCCCTTTCATTGCAGGAGAATTGGGGGGCTTAGCTGCCTGTCCAGCTGCACACAGACCCACCTGCAATGGGGACGGAAGAAAGGTGGAATTCCACCAGGCTAATCACAAGCCCACAAATACAGCAATTCATTTTAAAAAGAATACAGCATTTTCCAACTAGCAGTGTTTAATATAAAAATGCCATGGTATCTACTCTTTGGAACCATTAATTCCCTGAGTAATTAAATTGGCCAGATCTGTTGAGATGGTTCCCCTCCTTCTCCTCTGGATTCCTCTTCCAAAGGATCTAAGATTAATGGATCCATATTGGGACCCCCATACCTGCCATGGCTGCAGCCTTGGAGACCCCAAGATCTTTTCATCCTCCTTCCTTCCCCTCCTCGATCTGGAGGAATATGCAGCATTCAGGGCCTGGGCCAGAGTCTTTGTGACACTGTAAGGTTGGTGGTGATTTTGGATCCTTTTTCTGCCCCTTTTCCATTGGGTCTCTAGTGGGGCTTTCTGGGTGCATCTTCTGCGGCCTTTGACAGAAAATACATTCTTTGAAAGAGAACAATGAAAATAATGATCTTGAAACTTTTCTTCCAGAAAGAAATGGGGTTCAAAGGCAGAATCCATTGGCCTTTCTTTTCCCAGATAACCAAAGCTCCAAATACTATGGATGTATTTGAGAACTCTGTGCTTCTTTATTTGATATGCTGCAGAACTTGTGAGGAGCCAGACTTTCCCCTCAATGGGTCCTGGGAGACGCATAAGTGTTAAATGGAAAGGAAGAATTCTGTCCCAAATGAAATCAAATTCCATGAAGTGAACAAAGATGTTGACTTGTCTCCACTTAGAGAGGGAATCCCTGAGGGCTGCTGTATGTCCAGTTGTTGAAAACAGGTGTGATATAACCACACAAATTCCATTCCTGACAAGCACAGGAGTCAAAGTCCTCATGAAATTCTCTCCCTTTTCTGTGTCTGAAGCAAAGAGGCCAATCAGGGTCCATCTGAAGTGGAGGAGCAGCTGGACAATTGCTGGGTACTGGAATCCTTCTTTGAGGTCCATCTGGTGGAAAAAGGGGAATCGACTTTTATCAGTCAGAGCCTCTGAAATTGTTCCACATTTGATCTGGAAAAGGAATTGAAAGGATTAGAGCCGCGATGGAAAACCTGTGGCATGCAGAGCGTCCTCTCCTGGCATGCCAGCCACCCCAGCCCAGCTCCACTAGCATCCACATACAGGCACAACTCCTGCCGGCCTGCTAGTTTTTGGGCCTTTGTGGAGGGGCAGGGCGGGGGACGCGTGAGTATGCAGTGGGAGGGGGCTCACATTGCGCGAGAAACTCTGGCGGGCTGGAAGTGAGTGTGAATGCCCCCCCCCAGTGCTTCCTGGCTCAGTTGGAGGCTTCCTTCAGCCTCCAAACAGTTGCAGGGTTTGGGGGTGGGGAGGTTGCTTCCAGGTTGGTGCAGGAGGCTTTCCAGGGCCAAAATGAGTCGATGCCCCCTACCAGAGCTACTCGCCGACCCGACACCCGAGGCCGTGGTACTCCTGATCGACTGCGTAGACTCGGGACCCATTTCCTCCAGAGATATCACACACCATTCCGAGTAAGTCCCCATCATCAAGCAGGTTTTGAACTGGGTGTGGAGGGGGTGGCCCAAGGGGCCGGTGGAAACAGAATTCAGCCCTTTCATCACAAAACGAGACCAACTGTCCGCCATCCAGGGTTGTCTGTTGTGGGGGGACCAGGTGGTCATCCTGAAACAACTGTGAGTAGCCGTGCTGGAGGCCCTCCACAAGGGTCACCCGGGGATAGTAAGGATGAAGGCGTTGGCACGGAGCTATGTGTGGTGGCCCAACATGGACAGAGACATTCAAGAGTGGGTGGCCACATGCACTCCATGCCAAGAGTCCAGGCCGGCTCCCCCAGAGGCACCCGCAAAAGAATGGGAGCCACCCCAAGCACCGTGGTCCAGAGTCCACATAGACTGTGCAGGGCCAGTGCACGGGCAAACCTTCTTCATAGTAGTGGACACATTCTCGAAGTGGCTGGAGGTAGTCCTGATGACATCCACCATCACAGACACCGTCATCAGGACACTACGGAGACCGTTCGCGACCCACGGATTTCCCGACGTACTCATGTCTGATAATGGCCCACAGTTCATGGCCAAATCATTCGAAGAGTTCCTCGCAGCACAGGGAATCTGGCATGCCCTCGTTGCCCCGTTCCACCCGGCATCCAAAGGCCAGGCAGAACGGATGGTAAGGTCTACCAAGGAGGCCCTAAGCAGAATGGGCCCGGGCGACTGGCAAACGCGGATAGACCACTACCTCCTGGTCCAACACATCACGCCGAGCGCCACCACTGGTAGGAGCCCAACGGAGCTACTCATGGGGTGCCGACTCAGGTCCCACTTAGCCCGGCTGTGTGATGATTTGGCATAAAATAAAGGCAGACAGCAAGGAGCTTAACCTAGAGCTTGTCTTTATTCAGCGGCAGCCATCTTGAAACTGACTTCTGCCCTAGATGGCATCATTAAAAAGGTTACCTGTTTCCTAGCCTTCTTAAAGAGCTAAGCACAACAATTGCACTTAAAATATAACATAAAACATGCACATCATTACATCTCCCTTCTTAAGTATAAAACATCTAATATGATACAAAGTCTTTCCATATTTTTGGTTTAATAGCTCGACCATAGCAGGAGAAAGTTACTGCTGCCTGATCATCAGTAAAATTGCTGTAGGGTTGTGAGTCAGTAAAATTGTTGCCAGGTTGTGAGTCGGTCCCAGCATTGTCACATGCTGATATGCTTACATTATCCTTGGCATTCTTGGTAGGCTGTATATCCGTGTTCAGGAGTTTTGTGCCATCATGCGCTTGCACTTCACTTTCCTTGTTGTTTTCTTCTTCCAACGCAGTATCAGCAGCAGTGTCTGGACGCAGATGACACCTGTTTCTTCTCAATTGCTGTCCACACTTGGTTTCAACTACATATGATTTTGGTGAATTGCCCTCACTGACAATTCGAGCAGGTTCCCATGTTTTCCCAGTGACTCTATGTCTCACAGCTTGCCCGGCACACAGTGGACGAAGAAGCTTGGTATTTATCAAAATACAGTTTTTGCTTTCTTGTGTTTATGTTCCTCTGAGCTATTACCCGCTCATGTGCGATGGAACAAGGCTGCAATTTATGCGGACCAGTAGGCACTGTAGTCCTCAGTGTTCTTCCCATTAACAGCTGAGCTGGTGAGCATAATCCCTCAATGGGTGTTGCACAATAGTTTAGTAGGCCCAAATACACATCCTGCCCTGACGTTTGTGCTTTCTGTATAATGGATTTGGCTATGCCAACATACTTCTCTGCTAGGCCATTGGCCTGTGGGTGATAAGGGCTTGTGGGTTTGTGATTAATTCCCCATTCACGCAGGAAGCACTGGAATTCAGCACATGAAAATTGTGGCCCATTATCAGACACCAGTTCTTCACACACTCCATGTCTTGAAAGTATCGTCTTCAAGGCCCATATGACTGTTGCCGCTTTTAGACTTCCCAGCTGCACTAGTTCAAAGTATTTGCTGTAGTAGTCTACTATTATCAGATAGTGGATGTCTCCAAAATGAAAAATGTCCATAGCCAATCTCTGCCATGCACGTGAGGGAGCATTCCACGGTGTAAGAGGTTCTTTCGCATTGTTTTTTTGAAATGTCTGGCAGGTGTCACACTTCTTTACAAGTGTTTCAATATCAGAGTCCAAATGAGGCCAGTAGACCACCTCCCGTGCTCTGTGTTTACACAGAGTAATGCCCAAATGTCCCTGATGAATTTGTTCCATTACTTCTGCCCGCTGCGACTTAGGTATAAGAATACGGTCACCCATTAGTATGATATCCTCATGAATGGATAGTTCATCTTTCACAGGCCAGAATTCCTGCAGTTCAGGACACAGCTTCTTGCATTTTTCTGGCCAGCCATTGCACATGACACACATTAGTTTCTCTAGTACTTTGTCCTGTTTGGTGTCTTGTCTTATTTTCTCCAGCCGTACATCTGATATTGGCATGTTGACTAGTATTGTATGTACCTGCTCTTCCAACTCAGGTTCATCCCTGGCTTCATGTCCTTCTGGAAACACTCTTGACAGGCAATCTGCCATTGGAATTTCCTTCCCAGGCTTATACTTCACTGTGAGGTCATACTGCTGTAATTTCATAATCATTCGCTGCAAGAGTGGAGGTGTAGAAGCTAGCAGTTTTTGTAGTATGTACTCCAATGGCTTGTGGTCGGTTTCTACAACTACTGGACGGCCATATATGTACTGGTGAAACTTCTCACATCCATTCACAATGGCCAACATCTCTTTCTCAATTTGGCATCCTTCTGCAGCAATGCACGTAACGGTGCTGTCTGTTGTGCGAGGCCCTTAGAGAATTTAGATAGATAGTTGAAAATGCCTAATGATGTCTCCAGTTCCTTTCTGGAGGCAGGGGCCTTCATGTTAAGAACTGCTGTGATCTTCTTTGGATCAGGCTTCAAGCCCTCTTTGGTTAGTAGGTGTCCAAAATATGTCACTTCTCCTACCCCAATTTGCATTTTATTTGGATTGTGTTTAAGATTTCTCTCACGACATCGATTGAGCAAAGCAGTAAGGTTTCTGTCGTGCTCTACTTGATCCTTTCCATAGACCAACAAATCGTCAACTATTACTTCAACACCCTGTAGACCAGCAATTAGTTCATGTGATTTCTTTTGAAATATCTCCTGTGCCGATGCTATGCCGAAAGGCACCCTTGTGAAGTGCCATCGACCCGCAGGGGAGTTGAAAGTAGTGAGGTAGCTGCTAGCTTCGTCAAGACGCAATTCCAGTAACCAGACTGGGCATCTAATACACTGAACACTGTTGCTCCTACTAGCTTGTGTGCTATGTCCTCTATGGTGGGGAGTTTGTAGTGTTCTCTCATTATTACTTTGTTCAAATCACGTGGGTCGATTCATATGCGAATTGCACCTGTGTTCTTCTTCTCCACCACAACCATAGAACTGACCCATTCTGATGGTTCAGTGGCCTTCTTTACTACTCCCAACTTCTCCATCCTAGTGAGTTCCTGTCTAACTTTATCCACAAGAGTTAGAGGTATTTTCCTTGGCGCATGAATAACAGGCTGTGCACCCTCCTTTATACATATGTGGCTTATGCCTGGGAGACACCTCAGGCCCTTGAATAGATCACAGTACTCACGTTTAATGTCAACTTCCGTCAGACATCTATGCCCACCATCCACAGTCATTATGATCTTCACAAGTCCAATCTCCTTACTTGTTTTGAGACCTAGCACAGCTGGGGCTTGCGTTTCTATCACAAACAATTATAAAGCCCTTTCCGATCCCTTGTAGGTACATTGTACATGACAGCGACCCATTACTTTCAGATTTTCACCACCATATCCCATTAAATTCGGTGGGTTCAGAGTCTCTAAAGGGGATTCATTCCTGAAGTGTTCCAGATATATGTGGCTTGGCACACAATTTACTTGTGCTCCAGTATCTATTTTGAATGTGACTGGAGTTTTGTTGGCCCCTATCTGTAATGTTACATTGGCTTTATCTGCAGACTGATGTGCTTTCTGTATCGCTGCAAGATATATCGGGGAGCAGTCCGAGTTTGACCCTGCATTGTCATCATTGTCCTCTATGGCATATACAGTTTGTGGCCTTCCAGTTTGCAAAGACAGTTTACACACCCTGGCAAAGTGTCCTCTTTCCCTGCATTTGTTGCATGTTTGCACCCTTGCAGGACAGACACTGTTTTTATGGTGCATATTTCCACAATATCCACAAGCTGCTTCTCTGTTATTTGTTCCAGTGCCATAGGTGCCTTTTGTTCCTTTGTATGCCCTTTCTTGACCATATCTACTGCTTTGAGTTTCTATGGCATTGATCTGGTGCTCTGTTCCTTCCAGTATCTGCATGTCTTTTCTTGATATTTCATATGCTCTGGCAATCCTTACCGCTTTCTCAAGATTTAAGTCTTCTTCCTGCAGCAGTTTTTCCTGAACTTCCTTAGACTTGCTGCCCATCAGAATACGGTCTTTAATCATATCTCCAGCATCATAAAAAGCACAGTCTTTGGCAAGCAAGCGCAGCTGGGTCACCCAATCATCCACAGATTCACCTCCACACTGGTTTCTCTCATAAAACAGTTTTCTCTGCACTGTGGAGTTTTTTCTCGGGTTACAGTATGCTTCAAACTTTGCAAACAGTACCTCTATTTTCTTTTTGTCCTCTGCAGTGATCTCCCCACTTGCTTGCCAGGCTCTGCACACATCACGTCCTTTCTGTCCCACACATATTAGAAAGTGTGCTGCTTTCTGCTGATTCGTCCATTTGTCTGCATCAGGTCCTGCAAACACAAGCTCTATCAGTTCCTTCCACCTTAACCAGTTTTCAGATATGTTCCCTGATTCCAAATCCAGGGAAGGAGTGTTCTTTGTGCTGCTGTTTGCTGCCATGACTCTTCTCACCCCACTCCTGGTACCATGTGATGATTTGGCATAAAATAAAGGCAGACAGCAAGGAGCTTGAACTAGAGCTTGTCTTTATTCAGCGGCAGCCATCTTGAAACTGACTTCTGCCCTAGATGACATCATTAAAAAGGTTAACTGTTTCCTAGCCTTCTTAAAGAGTTAAGCACAACAATTGCACTTAAAATATAACATAAAACATGCACATCATTACAGGCTGCACCCCAACTACTCCTCCGACACACCTCCCGACTCCACGGGAAAGATCCAGACATTTACGCGACCCGGTCTACACCCACAATTACACAGGGGGGACCCTGTGGATACCCGCAACCATCATCGGAGTTTTGGCCCCGTGATCCTACTCCGTCAGGCTCGAGGACGGATGACATTGGAGGAGGCACACCGACCAACTCCAGGGATGAGTGGAGAACTCCCCACTCCGGCAAATGCCGCCAACACCATCACAGGCCAAGCCGCACCACCCACAGACCACTACAGAAGGACCCAGGGACTTATCTGACTCCGACGGGGCACGGGCGAGTCCTCCACCGACGGTGCCAGCCGAGGCCTCCAAAAGCTTCCAGGAGTTTCTATCTGATGAGTCCAGAGAAGCAACAGGTCTGACCACCCCACGCGAGGAAACCCAACCATCTGAACTGCGCAAGTCCAGCAGGTCGACCCAGAGACCCGCCTACCTGCGTGACTACATCACTCGTTAGGATGTTCCATCCTAGAGGGGAGGGGTGTTAGATACTTCTCCCTCTAGTCGTTGCTAAGGACAGTAGTAGTTTCCACTCAGGTCCTCTTTTCCATCGGGAACAGAGAGACACCTGATTGGCTGAAGCGCTGGACAGCTCCCCTTTAAAAAGGGAGCTGGAAGACCACTCATTCAGTGGATGCCTGTACTTGACCAAATAAAGAGCTGTTGTTATATCTAGCCTTTTATACCTTCATTACCCGATCTAACAAGGAGAATGGCAAGGCTTTGCAGGAGCCGGCAGGGAGCAGGTCAGGTGGGGCTGGCTGGCTGGCTGGGGAGGGGGCAATCATGGTGCTTAGGTGGCAGCAGCCTGCATGCCCCAACTGTGCTGGGGAGGAAATAAGAGGCCCTGCTTGAATGGGGATGAAAGTACACACACACCCTGCCTCCCTGCTCAGGTGTCGGCCACACCAGTTTGGGTGCCCTGGCTGAAGCACGCTTTCTCTGACACACACACACACACACACACACACACACACACACACACTTAGATTACTCTCTTACCCTCCCTGTCTCTGTCGGCCCCATTTGCATGCTCAGCTGTCGCCCACACCATTGGCAGCAGTTTGGGTACCTTGGCTGAAGTATGCTTTCTCTGCCAAAAACACTTGGATTTCCTGTCTCTGTCTGACCACATTTGCTGCTCCTTGAGACAAAGAAGCCTCATTAAGTAGCTAAGTGGAAAGTAGTTGGGGGGAGGGGAGAAACAGGAGACATGCAAGTAACCACTTTCACCACCAACCCACCCCCGAGAATGAAAGTTTCTGGATCCCTGACTCTGCAAAAGAAGATGGGTGCCTGAATCTGCACAATATTATAGCACCCAGGAGCATCCATTCTCAGAACAAAAAGCATTTCCCAGCCAACTCTCCTCTCCCTTCTTCAAAGGCAAAGAAGCCGAGAAACAAGAGAGGAGACAGAGGTTTGGAAAGTAAGTGAGTCCTTGTTGCAGGAAGGGAGGGAGAAGCAGGAGGTATCTTAGTGGGTTGGGGAGGCCTTGAGGGTCTCTTCTATCACTAGGACCCCCATGGCCTTCCCCACCCTGAGATACAATACAATAGCAGAGTTGGAAGGGACCTTGGAGGTCTTCTAGTCCAACCCCCTGCCCAGGCAGGAAACCCTATACCGTTTCAGACAAATGGCTATCCAACATCTTCTTAAAGACTTCCAGTGTTGGGGCATTCACAACTTCTGGAGGCAAGCTGTTCCACTGATTAATTGTTCTAACTGTCAGGAAGTTTCTCCTCAGTTCTAAGTTGCTTCTCTCCTTGATAGGGTTCCACCCATTGATTCTTGTTCTACCCTCAGGTGCCTTGGAAAATAGTTTGACTCCCTCTTCTTTGTGGCAACCCCTGA
Source organism: Natrix helvetica (assembly GCF_964273705.1). Lineage (NCBI taxonomy): Eukaryota > Metazoa > Chordata > Lepidosauria > Squamata > Natricidae > Natrix > Natrix helvetica. The sequence goes on along the minus strand of NC_138551.1, from coordinate 127,649,078 downwards.
GATATTGGAAAACTGCCATCATGTCTCCCCTAGTCCTTCTTTCTATTAAACCAGACATGCCCAGTTCCTGCAACTGTTCTTCATATGTTTTAGTCTCCAGTCCCCTAATCATCTTTGTTGCTCTTCTCTGCACTCTTTCTAGAGTCTCCACATCTTTTCTACATCGTGGCGACCAAAACTGAATGCAGTATTCCAAGTGTGGCCTTACCAAGGCATTATAAAGTGGTATTAACACTTCACGTGATCTTGATTCTATCCCTCTGTTGATGCAGCCTAGAACTGTGTTGGCTTTTTTGGAAACTGCTGCACACTGCTGGCTCATATTTAAATGGTTGTCCACTAGCACTCCAAGATCCCTTTCACGGTTACTACTGTTGAGCAAGGTACCACCTATATTGTACCTGTGCATTTCGTTTTTGTTGTCTAAATATAGAACCTTACTCTTTTCACCATTGAATTTCATTTTATTAGATAGTGCCCAATGTTCAAGTTTGTCAAGATCCTTCTGTATCTTTAGCCTATCTTCTGGAGTGTTAGCTATTCCTGCCAGCTTGGTGTCATCTGCAAATTTGATGAGTTCCCCATTTATTACCTCATCCAAATCATTGATAAAGATGTTGAAGAGTACTGGGCCCAAAACAGAGCCTTTGGGTACTCCACTGCATACCTCCCTCCATATAGATGGAGTTCCATTGAGGACTACATGTTGAGTGCGGTTGGTCAGCCAGTTACGAATCCATCTGGTGGTGGTCATGGGCACATTGGTATCCTTGAATTCTGAGCTCTTAGGAAAGTATCCCCTCCGTGTGGGTTACAAACAGCTGTTTCCAGTGGGGAAAAAAGGACAAAGCAATTGGGGAAATAGTTTCCTTTGCTATATTTCCAGTCTGAATTAGACCATGGCAGGGTCCCTACAGAAGAGACCTTTCAAGGATCATTATGTATTCATAGAAAAGCAACTGACTTAGCTCTGCTCTTAAATGCTAAAGCTGTTGCACATAAAAAACAGAGGAGCTCTGATCAACTACCAGAGCCATCATTTTGACAGTTTTGCTGTCCTGTAGTCTGTCCCCATGAAATGCAAGCATGGAATAAACTGAGCCTGGTTTGTTCTCAGTCTTTTCAGTGGCCACAAACTACTAGCAAAAGTGCCATTTGATCACAAGGTAAGGAATGTTTCCCCTTTTGCATTGGAGCATCCAAAAAGGGACAGGAAAGACCAAGAAAAAGACGGAAAGAGGAGAAGAGAGCAAGGAAGCAAAAAGATGGAAAGAGGGGAAGAAAGAATGAAGGGGGAAGGAAAAAGAAGGGAAGGAAGGAGATTATAAGGAGAGAGGGTGAGGGTGTGAGGTAAATCCTGTCTTAGCGCTTGATCACCAGCAGCCCTGCTGCCTTTTACCATCTCCTTGTCCCATCCTCCTGACCTCTCCAGGTGGTCTTCCATCCTAACATTGAGGAGGCTTTGGTTACAAAGCTAGGTCTCGTAAGGAGAGGGAGTGGGCTTCCCTCTGACCCACATACTTTGACCTCCTGCACTCACCATGGGCAGCCAAGGAGCACAGCAGCAGTAGGAGCAGCCGTGCCCCCATGGCCTCCGAAGTCAACCACAATGGGGCCCTCATTGAAATTGAGTTTGACACCCCTGGACTAACAGATGACCTGAGTGCTGCATGTGTTGCTCTCAAACTTACAACGTATGAGTCAAGGTTAGAAAAATTATCAGCTTGCATTCAACAGCAAAAGTCACATTAATCAAAAGCATGCCAAAGGCAAACGTTTACCTTTCAATAAAAAGGTGTTTGTATCATTGAAAGCGCTGTTATTGTGGGGTTTTTTTCAGACAAAAGACGTTAATCATGTATGAGTTGTTTTTCTAAACTAAAACCTCATTATTCAGGTTAAATTGCCGTGTTGGCACTCCAAGATAAATAAGTGGGTTTTGGGTTGGAGTTTGGGCATTCGGTCTCTAAAAGGTTTACCATCACTGCATTAGAGCATACACAGAGTGTAACCTAATTCAGCTTTTGTTAAATTGCTGTTGAGAGAAGCTCCATTGTAACCTAACGTGCCAGATAAAACTTCTAGGCGAATTGCCAAGCGTAGCCTAGCAAAGTAACTTCTTGTGAAAAGTAGAATGTGGATTCTGCCAAGTAGCCTTGCTTGTACCTTAAAATATGTGTTCAGCATTCCCTAACAAAGCTATGAGTTATACTCCAAAAAATGGATTTCTTTTCCCTTCTACAGTCTATGGCAGTGATGGTGAACCTATGGCACACATGCCACAGGTGGCACCCAGAGCCATTTGTCAGGGCGCACGAGGCGCTGCCCTGTCAGCTGGCCAGCGTGCATGCGCGCGCTGGCCAGCTGAGTTCACCTTTTTAAAAGGCATTTTTCGCCCTACTCAGGCTCCAGAGCCTTTATATGAGCCTGGGGAGGGCAAAAACAGCCTCCCCCCAGGGGCCCTCCGGAGGCTTCAGGGACCATCCGGAGGCTTCCCTGACGCCTTCGGAGCGCTTTAAACGACCCTCCAAGCAAACCGGAGTTTGCTCGGAGGGTCGTTTTAAGCATCCCGAAGGCTTCATGGACAGTCCGGATATTCTATTCCAATAAACGACCTACTATAATTTTTGAGGATTGCTGCATATTTTAATCCTTCTAAGGCCCAGATTCTTTGTGGAGGAATCTTTTTAGCTTCTTCTCCAGTTGTACAAGAAACAGGGAGACCTCAGTTCCTCATACAATTTGTCTGTAGTAGAATCCAAGATTGGTCTTTAATTGAAGCTTTGTCTGTTCTAACAGCCACAATTTTCAGAGTCTGTTATTTTCCATAGATTAAATTTTATGCCAATACACATATTTTCTGATTTTAGACAAAGTAGAAATTGTGTAAATTCCCAAATCAGCTCGGAGGGGCAGCAGCTGGAGTCCTTTTGTCCACCCCAAGATACTCCTCAGAGGCTGTGATTGGGTTGGTTCTGCTGGTGGTTTCTCTCTCAAGCCCCAAACATCAGACTGATATAAGAACATTGGGGGAAACCTTGGCCTCAGATACTTTAATAATTGGGGCTGAGGAAGCTGGAGAGCTATGAGGTTTTCTTTTAAGCACCACTTTCACTCATGTTTTTGATCTAACTGAGCTCCTTTGATGATGAGGGAGCCAAGATTCTGTCTCAGAGAAAACAACCCCAGGTAAGGAAAGGTCTTACTTACTCTATTGGCTGACCATAACTTTTGAACTTGATTTATTAATTATCAGATAATTATTGTGAGAAAAGAACCCAAGTCTTCCTCACAGGGTACATAATCCAATGTGTAAGTATGATAATATCACAGTGTAAATCAGCATGTTCCAATAGGTATTTAGCATGCTAAATATGTGTACCTATAACAGAACTTATAACAAAATAAAAGGGTTGGAAAGGATCTTTGAGGTCTTCTAGTCCAACCCCCTGCTCAAGAAGGAGACCCTATACCAGAGGTCCTCAAACTATGTCCCACGGGCTGGATACAGGCCACTGAAGCCATTAATCCAGCCCACGTGGGACTATGAGGTTGTCCTGCCCAAATCACCCCACCCACTTGCCAGTCCCCACCCACCGGCTGAGTGCACGCCTTACCTTCGCAAGCCCCACGGACTGAAACTGCAAAGTAAGACCAAAGCTTTTGGCCGGCAGAGTGCTTCTGGGGACTGGGGAGGCCAAAAACGGGATGCACGGAGGCCCCAGGAGGGGAAATGGTGCCCTCTGCTTCAGATTCTTAGCTTGGGCTAAGTGGAACGCAAAGCCATGTCGACTGGCACGCGTGGCCTTGCCCGTTGCTCTTCCGGGTTCTTGTGTGTATGTGAGCATGACGATCAGCTGGCCTTTACAAGCGCGGCAGTGCCAGGAACTGGAAGAGGACCTGCCTGGTGCACATGTATGTCCCAACATGCACACTGCTCAACTCCTCTTCCAGATTGCATCCCTGACAAGAGGACTTGGTGCCAAAAGGGTTCGCCATCAATGCCCTATTCCAAGGGTGGTTTTATCAAGGCATTATAAAGTGGTACCAATACTTCACGTGATTTGGATTCTATCCTTCTGTTGATGCAGCCTAGGATTGCAGTGGCTTTTTTGGGCTGCTGCCACACATTGTTGGCTCACATTTGAGAGATTGTCCACTAAGATTGCAAGATCCCTTTCACAGTTCCTGCTATTGAGCCAGGTTTCACCTAATCTGTACCTGTACATTTGGTTTTTCTAGCCTCAGTCTAAGACTCAGGGGTTACCCCAAAGAAGAGGGAGTCAAACTATTTTCCAAGGCACCTGAGGGTAGAACAAGAAGCAATGGGTGGAAACTAATCAAGGAGAGAAGCAACTTAGAACTGAGGAGAAATTTCCTGACAGTTAGAACAATTAATCAGTGGAAAAGCTTGCCTCCAGAAGTTGTGGAAATCTTTAAGAAGATGTTGCATAGACATTTGTCTAAAACGGTATAGGGTTTCCTGCATATGCAGGGGCTTGGACTAGAAGACCTCCAAGGTCCCTTCCAACTCTGCTATTGTATTACTTTACTTTTCTCTATACTGAATTTCCTTTTGTTAGCTAGGCCCAGGGTTCAAGTCCATCTAGATCCATCTTCTGGGCTGTTGGCTATTCCTGCCAGTTTAGTGTCATCTGTAAATTTGATGAGTTCCTCATCTATCCCTCATCCAAACCCTTGATGAAGATGTTGAAGAGTACTGGGCCTAAAATGGAACCTTGGGGTCCCCCATTGCTTGTTTCCCTCCATGTAGATGTAGTTCAGTTGAGGACCACAGACTGAGTCCATCTGGGGGTGATGCTGTCTATCCCACATATTTTTAGCTTACCAAGAAGTAGATGGTGTTTTACTTTGTCAAAGCCTTTCTAAAATCCAAGTCCTGGAAACTATGTGCACTGCATTTCACTGGTCCACTAATTTAGTAATTTTTGGCAAAGAAAGAAATAACATTTATTTATGATGTGTTTTTGGATCCTTCATTAGTTGAAGTAAATTGTCAATATAAAGAGAGAATAACAAGGGTTCAAATATGCATCCTTCCCTTCCTCCTTTGTAAGTATCAATCCTTCTTCTCATTACTCCATTTAGCCCAAACCTCCCTCTCAAACAAGGACCTGGAGAAAGAGCCTGGATCAGGGCCAACAGGCTGAGCTCCATTTTGAGGGCAATCAGTTTCCTATATAATATTTCTCTGTTAATTATGACAAATGCACTAACATCTAGAAAGCCCACAAAACCGTGTTTTACTTTGCTGATATAAATTAGATATTTCAAGATAAATCTGTTACCAATATTAGATTATTGACATGCAATATTTCTTATAAAATCTATAAAGCTATTCACTACCTAAAACCTTCTGTTTCTTCTGCAAGGAATGCATTTTTCTCAAGTTTAACTAAGAGGATCCAGGCATACATTTCAGCCACAATATCTGCTAGTCTATTTGGCCTATAATTGCTAGAGTCCTTTTTATTCCACTTTTTAAACAAGATAAAATGCTACTATTGCCAACTTCAATCTGACTGGATATTATTTATATGTGGAAATGAAGATGCCAATAGAGGCCCTAACAACCAGGGATATTTTTTGATCATTTAAATGGTTGGTAGAATGTCTTCTCCAGGGAATGTATTGCTTGCAGTTCAGGTCTTTTATCATTAATCTCAGCATGAACGTAATGGGGTAAAATATTGTCATTTTTGCTAATATGGAGAAAAGCAGATTTTGAATTCCATGGAGAAGACATGATTGCATCTATTGCTCACTCACCACCACCTCCCCGCACTTTACCAGAGAGAGAAAAAGACACACAAACCTGTGGGACTTTGTAGGTGCCTCCTAATGTTGATATCTGGATGGAGATGTCCCTTGTAGCTGAATCAAAAAGAGCCAGAAGGTTCTCCTTCCTTCCACAGCCGTAGTTGGGGACATTGGCTTCTCCAGTGGAGAGAATGTCCAGCAAGGCATCGGAAGTGCGGAAAGTGCTCATATAGTTGTCATGGATGTTGTAGCCAAGTGTGAGATTGTGCAGGAGCTGGGAATTCTTGTTGACCATTCCAATGTTGAAAATGAACATTAAGACATCTGGAAAACCATGAGCATCCCTATTGTAAAAAAAAATATTATTATAATGGGCAGCAACAAATACTTTTAAAAAATATATAAGCCTCCAAAGGCCTACTGAGCCTTAAGCCAACATTGATCCAAAAGCAATGATCAGTTATACAAATATGGGAATTGTCACGATGTTAAAAGGTTTGCTAGGCCTGAACTGCCTAAACTGACACTCAAGAGTTAAACTAAGAAAGCTTTATTGCGCAGGTCATAAAACAAAAAGTTCTTATCTGAAAGTGATTTATTGCGCATGCGTTTACACATTCCAGAACTAAATTCCTTTCTTCTTTGTTTGGCTGCCAGCTTGGCAGACGTAGCTTTCATTATCAAAATGTAACCATTAGTTATTTTCTGTTTCATTTACTTTTATTATTTTATTATTAAAGTTTGTTTATTAATTAGAATACTTTTGAAGACTTTTATTTTTCTCAATATCTCAAAAGATATGCGGAAGGGAATCAGCCACGGTCCATTGATCTCAGATACCCAGGGCATTTTTTTTCCCTGACAACTTGGTAGCAGAGGATGGTTGTAGCTGAGATGGCTACAATTTATGGCTGTATTTTCCCTTCATGCTATCTAAAGATAACCGACTAAGCCTAATTAGCCATGTCAAAGAAGAGAAAGAAAAGAAAAAAACACGGACATGGAAAGCGCTCGAAAGAATCCATTCCCTCAGACACAGAGGAGCAAGATTCTTCAGGTGCCGAGCCAGATGTGGGGGAAGGAGTTACAGAAGGCAAGATCCACGGACTGAGGTCAGTAAATCTTCCTCATTATCAAGATACAATTAACGAACGGCAAAAGTCTAAACGGCAACTGCCGGCAGAGAAAAAATCCTCCCACGCAGAAAGCAAAGTTTATGAAATCTCCCCAGATGATGAGCAAGAAATGCAAAGCTATCTTGATCAAATAAAGCTGTTTGAAAAATATACTAGGGAGGTGAGAGAGTGCTTTAACGAAATAAAGTGAAGTAGGAGGAGCTCCCCCACTCCCAAAATGTCTGAGGATGCCATCTTGTCTTCAAAACAACAGCCTAAGACACACCCCACAGAGTTCATTGGTCAATCAGAACAAAGAGACATGTACACGTCACCGAGGTCACGTGGTCCCTTTGAGTCAACTGAACTTCCGCATACGTATAGAAAGGTGAGGCAGCCAAAAAGTGAAGCTGCACTGCCATCTGCTGGCGGAGAAAAATTATTACAGCAAAAGATGAAGCAGTTGGACCAGATTTTTAGAGATCTGTCTATGAGTTTTACAGAAGCCCAAACTTTGCCCCCACCCCCTGGCGGTGTCGAATCCTCCCTAGATGGAAAAAGGCAAAGCGAAAGGCGAATTCGAGGAAGCCAATTTGATGTTGCCACGCAAAGGCCAATGATGCAACCCCAGCATCCCCTGGTTCAACAACCAGATTTGCAACCAGAGCAACAAATTGTTCCTCAGCAGGTATTCACAGTCACCCCCTTGACTGGTGAGTCCAAATTAAAGGAGTCAGGAGAGAATTATAAAGCCTGGGTCAGTGAAATTGCGCTCTTGCTTCGAAGAGAAGGCACATATTCCATGGTTTTTAATCCTCCCCGTCAACCCTGGACACCTGCAATAAGAGACCTCGTAAACAGAGCAATCACGACTTTACTCATGTCAATGGAAATTGAGATCCAAGGTATCTTTCCACCTGATGCAACTGCCCAAGAAATTTGGGCTATTTTGGAAGATTGCTACAGGCCCGTTTCAATTGAATCCTCATGTTTGCTCATGTCTGAGTTCCATGGTTCGAAGTTGAAACCTAGTGAACGAATTGGTGGACATTTGACCAAACTGAAAAGAATGAGAAGTGAATTGAGACAAAATGGCCATGTAATCGATGATATCCAAATGATTAGCATCATCATTAACTCACTGAATTATGAATGGAAAGATGCTGTTGCAAAGATTAACTACGTGCCTATTGCTCAACGCACAGTTAACCACGTTTGCAGACTTTTAGTGGAAGACGAAGCTATCAGGTTAGCTACACCACATCTGCAACGGCCTCCAGCGTTAAAGGCTCCAGCCAGACGTCCCTTCCGAGGAAGAGGCTACGCTCCAAGGATGCCAAAATGCTACACCTGCAACCGTGTGGGACATGACACCCGGGATTGTCCCCAACGAGTTCCAGCTCCCGCCACGTACCAGCCCAGAGGAACAGACTCCAGAGGCAGAGGTAGAGGCGGAAGACAAGGCCGTCGTGGTCCAAGGCGTGATTCACAAGCTCCACTTGTGACACTGGCCATAACCAACGTTCCACAACCTGATCCAAAGTTCGACAGACGTCTTTTGTGGACTTTAGATAGTGGAGCAGCTGTGCACGTTACCCACAGAAGGGAACTTTTCACAGAGATGGGCGAACCAGAGCCCGAGTATCGAGAACTGTATTCCTTCACCAACCACACTTGCAAGGTTATGGGAAAAGGAACTGTTTACATTGAAGAACTCGATACACACATCCCTGATGTTTATTACATACCTTCAGCAACCAGTAATTTGCTTAGTCAAAGTCACTTGTCTAGAGATTTAAAGTTCCAGGTTCACCACCTCGAAAAAGCAAGTTACTTAGTTAAAGATGGAGATATTGTTGCTGAAACCATGCTGATTGGTGGTGTTTATTACTTAAAGCCAAAGCCTAAAGGGCAAGCACAGGCAAGTATGCAAACTCCAAAAAGGCACAACGTGAACCCAGAGAGAGTTGTCCCAGAGAGAGAAAACGTTACTGTGCCGAAGGCTCCTAAAGCCAACAAACAGAGAAAACAGAAACAGGTTGCTCAAAGCAAGCCTGAGGGTCCTCATGAAACTGTTAATGTTGAGAATTCACTAACTGGTAAACCTTTGCATTCCAGGTGTATTCACAAGTGGCACAGAAGATTGGGGCATGCCAGTTTCCGTGTTCTTAGAAAGATGCCGGAGTTCGCAAAAGGTTTGGATCTAAAGGGGTGTAAGGTGTTTTTGGATTGTGCGGTTTGCAAAAAGGCTAAATCCAAGGCGGCTCCAATTCCAAAACGCGCTACACGCCGGTCAACACGCATTTTTGATTTGGTACACACTGAAATAGTGGGTCCTTTCCCACCAACACTTAGTGGCAGAAAGTATTTTTTAACAATTGTAGATAATCATTCTAGATATGGATTTGTATATCCTATGAGAGAGAAATCTGAGACCTTTCAGATCTTTAAAGACTTTGCAGCGTTTGTTTCTACACAATACCAAGTTCGCATCGCCAGAATCCAGAGTGACCGTGGTGCAGAATTCATGTCTCAGCGTTTCCAGGACTGGATGCGTAAGAATGGAATTCTTCATCAGACATCTGCTCCATATACACCGGCTCATAACGGAGTCGTAGAAAGAAGACAAGGGGTTCTACAAACCATGATGCGTTGTCTTCTAGAAGATGCCAATCTCAGTAACGCATACTGGGGTGAAGCAATCAAATATGCAAATTACATTGTCAACCGTACTTGGAGCAGTGTAATCAATCAAACTCCTTTCTACATGCTGTATGGCTACAAGCCTGATCTCAAGAACCTCCACATTTTTGGTTCATATGCTATTGTGAACACTCCTATAACTCAAGGACCAAAGAGACTAAGATTTATGGGTATTGATGATAATTCAAAATGGTTCAAATTCATTGATACTAAACATGTGATTGTCATTTCACAATCTGCTAATTTTGAGGAAGATATTGACTGGTCCAGGATTCATTCCAATGATCCTGAAGTTTATTTTCCTAGAGATGGTGTTCCAGATGCCACGCAGCCTGATGGCAAGTCGCAGGCAGATATTCCTTCTACCAGTTCTTCACAACCTGATGTTCCGTCTTCGCAAGCCGCGGATGCTGATGCTAGCGACGAACGTGAGGACGAGGATGATGATGAAGAAGAAGAAGAAGACTGGTCTGTTGCTCCTAGACGCTCCAAGAGGGCCACAAAAGGAATCCCTCCACAACGTTATTCATGGCAACTGACAAAGTCACCATTACCTTTGATTTGCAACGTTACTCTTCCTCCAGAGACATTCACACAAATCAAACAGCTTCCTGATTCAGAACAAGACAAGTGGTATGATGCAATGCAGGATGAAATGGACAGTTTAAAAAAACTTAATGTATTCACACCTGCAAAACCTCCAGCAAACAAGAAAGTCATTGGCACCCGATGGGTCTACAGAATCAAGAAGAAACCAAATGGTGAGTCTTTATACAAAGCCAGACTTGTAGCTCAGGGTTTCGCTCAACGTTATCCTGAGGACTACACAAACACTTACTCACCAACAGTCAGAACTGAAAGTGTAAAAATTGCTTTAACCACTGCAACTATTCTTGGTTTAGAAGTTTTTCAATTTGATGTGGACACAGCTTATCTACATGCAGACCTAGATGAAGAGATCTACGTGAGAAGCCCTCCAGGATTCCGAAAGCAAGAAGGGATACCTGGTTCCTGAACAAAAGTCTTTATGGTCTGAAACAGTCAGGTTTAATGTGGTATTTATGTCTTACTGACAAACTAAATTCAATGGGCTTTATTAAGTCCGAAACTGATGAATGTGTGTTCACAAAAAGATCTAACAATGCATATGAGATAATTCTTGTTTATGTTGATGATATTGTTTATATTGGTCCAAATAAGAAAATGAGTGAGATTTTTGCCAAAAGTTTGCAGAGATACTTCACACTGAAATCTTTAGGACACATTAGCACTTATTTAGGTGTTCAAATTGAAAAGACACAGAAGGGGTTTAGTCTTTCACAAGAAGAGAAAATTGACCACATTCTACATCATTGCAACATGAAAGATGCTAGCACAACAAAGACACCCATGCAAACAGATTTTCACAACTTAACACATGATCCAAGTCCTGAGTTCGAGGATCAAACACTTTATCGTTCAGTCATTGGTTCACTATTATACATTAGTAGTTGGACCAGACCTGACATCGCACTTAGTGTTAATCTTTTATCACGACACGTAGGTAAGGCAACACAATTTCATTGGTCATGCATTAAGAAGTTATTGAAATACCTAAAACACACTAAACACATGAAGTTATTGCTAGAACCAACACACACTGATCAACCAAAGTTGATTTGTTTTTCTGATTCCGACTGGGCGAGCGACAAGAAGTCACGCAAAAGCACTTCTGGTTACATGATGTTCCTAAATGGTTGTCCTGTTTACTGGCAAGTGAGAAAACAGAGTTTTGTTTCATGTTCATCTACTGAAGCTGAATATGCTTGTGTTTCAGATGCTTGTAATTCTCTAACGTGGTTTGATGCTTTGATCACAGATATCTGGACACGTCCGATTCGACCAATCACCGTGATGGAAGATAATGTATCTGTGGTTTATATTTCTGAGTCACATTTTACAGGTTCTAGGTCCAGACACATTGACATTCATTATCAAAACACAAAGCAATTAGTTAAGCAAGGTTTTGTTAAATTGCAATATGTTTCTACACATGATCAGATCGCAGACATGCTTAACAAACCACTTGCCGCAAATCAACACGAGTATCTGCGAAAGAAGATGTGCCTTAATTGATGATTTGATGACGTCAGCCCAGACTAGCAAAAGAAGGGGTGTCACGATGTTAAAAGGTTTGCTAGGCCTGAACTGCCTAAACTGACACTCAAGAGTTAAACTAAGAAAGCTTTATTGCGCAGGTCATAAAACAAAAAGTTCTTATCTGAAAGTGATTTATTGCGCATGCGTTTACACATTCCAGAACTAAATTCCTTTCTTCTTTGTTTGGCTGCCAGCTTGGCAGACGTAGCTTTCATTATCAAAATGTAACCATTAGTTATTTTCTGTTTCATTTACTTTTATTATTTTATTATTAAAGTTTGTTTATTAATTAGAATACTTTTGAAGACTTTTATTTTTCTCAATATCTCAAAAGATATGCGGAAGAGAATCAGCCACGGTCCATTGATCTCAGATACCCAGGGCATCTTCTTTCCCTGACAGGAATGGGCTGACGTACAGCAACTACAACTGGTTCCACCACTACTTCAAATAAAATTCATTATTCAAGTGATAAATTAAGGATTGAACTGAGAGAGGAAAATAATCTGCAGCCCTTTCAGGTTTTTTTTCAGGCCTATTTTTCGATTTGTTTCTTTCACAAAATCCGACAAAAGAGAGAAGCCACAGAAATCAAAATCATTCAGGAAATTAGACATAATCTCCAATATAGGAATAAATGAAAAATAAAAACAGAAAAGAAGGCGAGTGTTAGAATGGAGGGAGTGCAACTCTATCACCCTGAATGACTTACAGATCACGAAAAACAAACTGAAGAGAAGGAGCCACATTGAAAAGCAACTTTGTATGCAATGTTTCCATTCCAGTGGTGACTATACCGATGAGATGGTCTCCTGGGCTGTAAAAGCTCCGTGGTCGTTTTCCTTCCTGGTGCTCCAAACTCTGCGGGCATTTCATTCTCAGCTTCCCAGAGACTGGATGGGACAAAAGCAGCATCAGAAGCAGAAGCAGGAGGTCCATAGTTCATGGGGCGAATCAAATAATCTCTTTTCTTTTTCTAAAGAAGAATTAGAAGAATTCAAAGGACTCTTACAAGGTGGGAAATGATCCAGTGTCTTTCCTGATTGAAACACAGAGAAACACTCAGCTTCACCTGGAAAGGAGAGAGACGGACATTCAAGAGCACAGACCCTGCCTGTCCCTAAACTCCATATTTCTCTACCCAAAGTCTCCCCTGGAGGATTCAGCCAAAGAGCAGAGCTGAAACTTTTATCATAATTCTCCCTGTCAGGGAGGGATCCCTGGATAATTCAACCAGTTCTTGGACTCAAAGGTTGTTGGGAAATTCTGTAGAGGGAAATGAAAGGGAAATAATCCCCATGTGATTCATAATAACAGGGGCAGATATCGAATTAAAGCCATCATCTAGAATTGAGAGATTTGGGGTCTCCATGCTTAAAACTGAGCCCAGAGGGAATACACAGCACCTGTGGCTGAAGAAACAAATAAATCTGAGATTTGTTGGCATAGTGATAAAAGGCAAAACTCCAGGGACCAGTTAATGGCAGAGCATATCACAGAACTGAAATAGTTGGCAGCTGAGTTGGAACCAAAATGTACTTTATTTTGAAAGCTAATGCTCAAGAGCACCACACAAAAGGGCTGATGCTGTAGTATGGCCTGTCTCCAAGAACAAAATCAACTTTATTGAAAAACTAGTTACCAGAATTTTGCAGAGTTAAAAACAAATGAGAGAGAGGGAGGGAGGGAGGGAGGGAGGTGGAGAGAGAGAGGTTAGAAAAAATGAAATCAGGGCTGCCTCTCACCCCATGGAATGAACGCAGGAAGGAAGGAGAGGGGAGGGAGGGGGAGAAAAGTTAAAAGAAATGAGTGAAAAGATGTCAAAATTAAGGCATGAAGTAAGCATGCGTTAGGAGATAAATGCCTCTTTGCTGATGTTACGATATTACTTTTATAGTTTCAGCTTGGATTGTTGAGAAGAGTTGGTTCCTACTGTGCTAATAATTGTTTTAAAATTAATAAAGGAAAGTCAACAGTTAGGGTGTTTGGAAAATAACATCATAGCCATAGATGGCTATTTGATGGTGAGTCAATAGAGTGAATTAACATATTTCCTTATTTAGGGTAGTTTTCTCCAGAACTGAAAGTTCACTCACTCTTGTTCAATGAAGCGCCTTTAGAGCAGGGGACTCAGTGAATTTGCTGCTTAAATTTTAAAAACCATCCAGCTTCCTTAGCCCAATATATTAAAGTCTGTATTTCCAAGCTCCTATATCAAACTATAGTTAAAATAGTTCATGCTTAGTACAATTCCAGTCCCAGCATCTGAAGAGTATCTTAGAGATGGATAAAATAACTTTAGCTTCTGCCCTCAGACCTAATTTAGGAAGTTGTTCATTTTTCTCTCTCACTAAAATTAGGGAATATTATTATTGATCTAAAATGAAATTAGTGGAAAATGAGAGAACCCCTAAATCTGGTCTGTCAGAAGCAACAAAATTTCAATTACAGCCCACTTTCCTTGAACATCTGACAAATCCTATTAGGAGCTGTGGTTTCCCTGTCTCTTGCGTCCTTGGAGAACAAGTTCAAGAGAAGGCTGCACAAAGAATCTGTGATATCCGAGCAGAGAAAGATACACCCAACCTCAGTAAGGTTGGCACATTGAAGTGGTTGAGCTGCTACAAACAGACCTCCCAAATTTCCAAGTATTGAGACACAGAAATACCTTAATATCTCAGGGTCGTATTTATTTGAGCAAGATTTGAAAAGCTAGTCATAATGGTTAATTAAAGAAATATAATCAACTGCTTATAATGAAAAGGATTTTATTTGTGGAGCCCCAGTTAAGAAGATGTCATGCATCTTAATACATCTCTTATTGGAATGTCTACTGTCTAAGAAAGAGAAAGATCTTGGACTGCATTGTTAGACAAATGACCCATTGCTTAAATCCAAACAATTGATTTCCTGGGTGGTCAGAATTCCAAAATTACATATAATGCAGCCCCTTATTGGAGAAAACTCTTCCATTGAGAACTGGATATGTGGGTATGACTGTGGCAAATTTTAAGGGTAATGCATAAATATGTTTTCCAGTCTTTAGTCATATTCTTTCTCACTTATTTTTTTATTACTTTCCATTTTTATATATGGACTTATTATGCTCTGTGTTCTACATTATTCATCTTGATATGGCTTAATGGCTAATTGACAATAAATTCTTCTAATAGGTTCCTGAGAACCAGGTTGGATTTATTAAAATCTAACGTTTTGGATTTGATCTAACCCCCAATATAACACGGCATTCTTCATTTCTTTTTTAGATCAGTGTTAGAACTGCTTCAGAGACCCTGAGAGATAAAAATCTGTTCCCCCTTTTCCACCAGATGTTCCCCAAAGAAGGATTCCAGTACCCAGTAATTGTCCAGCTGCTCCTCCATTTCAGATGGACCCTGATTGGCCTCTTTGCTTCAGACACCAAGAAGGGAGAGAATTTCATGAGGATTTTCACCCCTATGCTGGTCAGCAATGTAATTTGTTGTTGTATCACAACGATTCTCCACAGATAGAAATACAGCTCCCCTCTCTAAATGGAGACAAGTCAATGTCTTTGTTCACTTCCTGGAACATGTTCCTCTTGCAAACAGAGTTCTTTCTTTCCATTCAGCACTTGCACACTTGCCAGGACCCACTGAAGGGAAAGTTTGGATCTTGTCAATCTTGGGTGAAGCGACAATGAGAAGGCACAGGCTTTTCAAATACGGTATGTCCACAGTATTTGGAATTTTGCTTTTCAGGAAAAAAAAGTCCTAAGGATGATCCCTTTGAACACAGTTTCTTTGCGGGACCTCAATATCAAGATGAGTATTTTCACTTTTTTGTTTCAAAGTCCATCTTCTCGGTCAAAGACAGGGGAAGATGCACCCAGAAAGCCCCACTGTAGACCCAGTGGAAATGGAACAGGATCCAGGTCCTAAATAACCCCAATGTGTACAGTATCACCAAGACTCTGGCCCAGGCCTTGAATGCTGCCTATTCCTCCATTCTGAGGAGGAGAAACAAAGGGGTCGAAGAGAGTTTGGGGCCTCCAAGGCTGCAGCCGTGGCAGGTAAGGGGTCCCAACAAGGATCCATCAGATTTCCTTACTTTTTAGGAAGCATCCAAAGGAGACGGAGGGGAACCATCAGAGCTCTTTGGGGTACAAAAGGCCAAGAGTTTGGGGCAATTTAATTATTCATGGAAAGGGGTGTTAAACACTGCTAATTTTAAAACCATGCATACATTTTTCAATAAAATACTGTAGGCAGGGGTTTGAAATTAGCACCATAGAATTTTATATTTATACCTTTGAAGGAAACTCTGAGACCATCTAGCTCAACCCCTCCTCTCTGCAGGAATTAAAGCTTTTCTGTCTGATGACTGCTTGGTCTTTGCATGAAGATTGTAGGAGCTGAGCAGGTGGGGGTTCAATGCATCATCCTGTTAGAAACATTATATTCCAACAACTCCATTCCCCCCTCCCCTCCCCCATGGATTTTGTTGACTTTGAGATCAACTGCTGTTCTTGGCTACTTGCGCCTGAGAAAGACAAACAGCGAAGGGGAGACTGAACTCCTCTGATTCACTGAGTTTCCTCTCTTGTAACTGAGTTCATTTGTCCATGCCTGACACTCTGGGATAACAGTAAACAGATCTTAAGCTTCTGTGTGACATCTTTCCGTCATTGGAAGAAGGCTGCATCCTCCATTCGCCAATTGAGAGATTGTCCTAGAATATCTAGTTAATCGAAGAGAAGGATTAGGAGGGACATAACAGATGTACCTGAGAGGCTGCCCTAAAGAAGAGGGGTTTCATTTATTCTATAAGGCCCCTGAGGGCAGGGCAAGAAGCAATGGGTGGGAGCCTGTTAAAGAGAGATCCAACCGAGAAGGAAGGAGAAATTTCATGACAGCGAGAACTGTTTAATGGGTGGAAAAGCTTGCCTCTTGGGCTTGTGGATTCTCCATCACTGGCAGCTTTCAAAAATAGGCTGTGTAACCATTTGAGTGGGATGGTATTGAGTAAGGGGTTGGCCTAGAAGACCAAGATCCCTTCCAGCCCTCTGACTCTATGACTGCATGGAAGGATGGTCCCAGGCTCCCTCTGATTTTCAGCTGCCTTATTTCAATAGGGCCCTTTGGCAGCCAAGATGGCAGCAGTTTCCTTTCCCATTTCTTGCCGTTCCTGAGCCAGATATTCTGCCACGTCTTCCCCAAGGGTGGTGCCTACAAGGGGACCTTAAGTTGGGGTTTCCCCAGACAAGAATATTTGCTCTGCTGTGGCTTCCAATCAATGATTATGTTGAGATCATTTCACCAAATGTTCCTATCCAGTTTGGTATCCATCATCCCTTTTCTCTTGCGTCACATTTTACTTCTAAGTGAAGATCTTTTCACTTCTCTCTCCCTTAAATTCCTTTTGGGGGGTTTTCAGACAATTTTGGTGAACCATCAAGATGTTTTTTTGAATTTTATGCCTTGGTCTAAGTTATAAATAAAGAAATGATTTAAGAAAAGGTGCAAATGAAATCTTAATAAAAATGTTCTTATACAAAATAGCATACAAAATAGCATAATTTGTTAAGTCCTAATTGCTAAAATGTACATATTTTTGATATGACATCAAAATATATTTAAAAGTTGATATAAATGTTGCATCACAAAATCATATTTTATCAACTACCCACCTGCATTAATGACAATATAGAAAAATAGATGATCAAGGACTAATTGTTATTCATAAATTCCCAGTTTTATGAGGGACATTGAAATTAATTATCTCAATTAATTAGTTATCAGCAAGTAGGTTGTTACTACTTTGCTGAAATTTTTACATCACCAGCATTTCCACAATCTATTAAGGAAGTGTAATGACATGTGCAAATATAATATAATACCAACATCTTCACCAGGCTAGAAAGTTGGAGATCCTGAGTTCAAGTCCTGCTTTAGCCGTGAAAGCCAGCTGGGTGACTTTCGACTAGTCACACTGTCTCAGCCACAACCCTCCTCACAATGTTGTTGTGTGAAAAATAAGAAGAGGAGGGTGTGTTTGATATGTTTGCTGACTTGAGTTATTGCTTTGGAGACTCCGTCCAGCCACCTCATTCTCTGTTGTAAAATTTTTTTTAGATCTTGTGTAAGGCTTGAAAAAGGGTTGGTGGGAGATTTAAACTTTCAGACTTGTGAGATTGTCTTGATTTGGCCTTCCAATAAAGTCAAGTCACCTCATGTGGTTGTGTTTCCTACCTGGTGTACCTGGGAGAAGATTAGCCTGGCAACTTTCTTCTTGACAAATCCACATTTTCTGGTAATCCCCCTGTTTTTCCCAAGGAGTTTACAAATAATCTCTTTGTTTGTTTCTTTGTTCAATTTATTTGTAGTCTGTTCTAAAATATTCTCTTTCATAGAGAAATTTGGTCAATGATATTTCATCAATACAAATGTAGTTTTTCAATATATGATTGACAGAGTTTGCTGAACTTTTGTCAGTTTTGAAGACAGGGATAACATTTATTTCCCAACTCACAAAATGTGCAAATTAGACAACTCTAGGAGAAAGATTCACATGTGAAAAGACCATGAGTGGTAAGAAACCAAGCTTCCTGCTTTTAACCTTCATGTGTGTTTCTATTCCAGTTCCATCCGTTTCTGGAGACGAGTGAATTTTGCAATCTTTCCAAGAAGAAACTGTACTTGGATCAAAATGGACATGTAGCTGCAGATTTGAATATCATAAGCTGGGTTACTTTCCATAAGAAGGATGCCATTAAATAGCAGCTGGGGACTTTTCAAAGAGAGAGACTTATTATCAGCCAAGATGCTCTTTTACGGCTCAAGTTGCTCAACAAGGTGGGTGTCCTTTCTTTATTTTTGATAGCCGTTGAACCCATTTCAAGTTGGCTAAATCTGATCCTTAAGGGGAAGACCTTCAAAGAGAATGGAATATTGGGAACAGAACACATAGAGTCTTCTTAGACCACTTGGAAAGCTTCCATACTATTGACCAAGGTATCCTTTACATGCTGTAGCTTGAAACATAATTTAGCCATCCCCAACTTGGGATGCTGCTGACCGTTTAGGATTTCAATCTATCCGAATAGAGCTGGGAGGAAGTCAAGGGAGACTCTGCCCGGAGACCGATGATGCTGAAGAAGGGAGATTTGCCATTGGTCATCCTCCTTTCTGGACCCTCTCAATCCCGAAGTTCCAGGAAGCCTCATTCTGGGCTCTGCAGAGTTTCTGCGATTCCTTCGCTTTGTGGAGAGAGGGAACCAGTGGGGAATTCCACTGCCTGAACCAAAGTGATCCACGGGATCTTGAGACTGGTCATTTTCTCAGGGGGGGGGGAACTCCCGCAGGAGGGGGGGGCACGCTGAGGCAATTCAGCGGGTTAGCTGAACTGCTCATACAATTAACAAGCGGTTTTAGGGAACCCGTGGGAACTGGCTGAATCCCTCCCCTACCTGGTTCCATGTTGGGCCAAGTGATACGTCCCTCCCCCCTGCTTGTGGGCAGACCAGAGGCAACTGGGGGGTCAGCGTGGATTTTGGACATATCTTGGTCTGATCCATCGAACCTTTTCTACCTGCTTAAAATGGAATTTGCAAAGTGACCCGAGTGGCAACCAGAAGCCATTCTGAAACCTCAGGCTGACTCCTGATCCACCCACAATCTCGGTGGTTGGAAAGCAGAAGACTTTCCATGCGTGCCTCTTGCCAGAAACCTGGATATCCCCCCCTTACTCCCCCTCCCCTCCCTTTTTGGACCTGGATGAATAGGCGGCATTGAACTCTCAAGCCACAATCCAGAGAATTTGGTCAACGAAGAGGCTGCCTCTACAGAGGATCCTCTCAACCGGGATAGAGTCTCAAGGGCTTTTTCCTCTGGGGGTCTTCTCCAGCCTTTCATACACACAAGCCCTCTTGGAACAGAAGCAGGGAAAGGCTTTAGGGACAAATTATAGAGTGGGAAATTAAAGGGACAGATTAGATGTTGCTATTTTCATTCTCTGGATGAGGAAGGAAAAAATAGAATGGGGATTTCTAAAAGGTAGATACTTAAATAATAACAAACCCAAAGTGAAACCTCAGACAGCTGTTCCTGTCGATGCTTTCTGTGAAAGGGGTTTTATCAGGAGATCAAGAAAGGAGGACATAATAGTGATGGAGAGAAGGTCAATCCCTGCATTCCAGGTCATTCTGCCATTCCAAGGCTTCTCATGGAGATGATCCAACAACACGGTTAGAGCAGGGTGCCTACAGCTCCCATCTGACCTCTTATGATCTTTCTCTCTCACACTTTTAGTTTCTGTCAGTAGGAACAAGTGCCTCAATTATTTTTTATAAGGTGTCTGATTCATTGGAAATTGCTGAATATTACATTCCTCTGAATGACTTTCCCAGAGTTCTCTTTAGATTTAGAATAAAATAGATTTATTGAGATGAATTGGGAGATACAAGAAGTACAGCCATTCAATCATTTCCCATTCTGAAACAAGTAGATTTGCTTTCCTTTGGCTCCTGCCTACTATCTAAGTGGAAAGAATATCTCCTTTCAAATAAAATAAACTTTAACAATTATTCCAATATCATAATGGTGTTATGTCTCATATTTTTACATTTATCCTGGCAGTTAGCTGCTCCTTTCTGTTCAGGTCTGGCCTCAGAAGGATAATGTAGCTGATGGAGCAGATGACAATTTGGACTTCAGCACAAGAAAGGATGATGGAGTTGGCCAAGCTCTTCCCCAACCATCTCTTCACTCGGTTTCCTGGTTTTGTGGCCAGGAAAGCCAGCGCCACCGTGATGGTTTTGGCCAAGAGAGAAGAAATGGCAACTGAGAAGGTGATGCTGAAAACTGTTTGTTGGAGAAGGCAGGTGGCTGTCTTTGGTTGACCAATGAAGAGAGAAGAAGACAAGAAGCAAAGCAGGAAGGAGACCAGGATACAGGAGGGGTTGTTGGCTTTGACAAGGGGAGTTTCTAGGTATTTAATGAAGATGATTAAAACAAGTTCTGTAGTTAGGAACAATAGTAGGGAAAAAGAGACCAGGATGATTCCCAGATGTTCTTCATAAGAGAAGAAATTTATAACTTTGGGGATAAATTGGACTCTGTTCTCGTTTGGATATTTATCATCTGGACATTTGGTGCATTTTTCTGTATCTGAGAAAGACAAAAATCAATATTTCTTTAATATTCTGTTTTTACATTTCAAGAAATACTTTCTTTGGACAACACCTAATTCCAGGAATATTTTCCATTCCACAGGAAAAAAATGGTAATATATTTTTTTAGTGCATTTATAGTTAAGATATATGAAATTGGAGGGTTTCTAGTGCATTTTGAATAAATAAAAAAAGAGTTGAGCTTCAATGCATTTTTTAAAGTTATACTTTCATCAAAATGCTGTGGATAAAATCCATTTCCACCAGGCCTTCCTTTCCTCTGGTGTCACCCACCTTCCTGAGGGTTCAGCAGCCCCGCCCCCCCCAAATCTTTAGAGGTCTCTGCCCTCCTGAATGCTGTTCGGGGTCTGATGAGAGCATTAAAAGAAAGCCTGCTTTTCCTAGAGGCAAAACTGGGAGCCAATGAAGGAGACTATTTGTAGCTCAGGGTTGACCTGAGGCCCCTTGGGCTCTCGGAGCTTCCTTGTTTTCTTGCAGACGTTTCATGACCCATCGAGGTAACACCACCAGGGCTAGAAGCGTGGGAAGCTGAGAAAATGAGGTGTGAGTGTATTAATTGGTGGTGGAGCATGGCGTGTCCTCCGCGGGTGGGAGGTTGAAGGGGCGATTGCTGGGCTCCTCCCCAAAGTGCGGCTTCATGGTCGGCGGAGGGGTGTGCGTGGCTTGTTCCTGCCGGCCCCGGGTGCGAGGGAGTGGGGCAGGCGAGGGGCGGGCACGATGACTGAGGGTCCGGGCAGGGTGAGGGGACCACAGGGGGCACAGCGGCAGAAGGAGCCTTTTGCGCTTGGGGAGGGACAAAGGAGTGAGGCGGGGTGGGCAGTGTTTGTTTGGTAAGGGCAGAGTATTCTCGGTGGGGGTTGGTGGGAGGTTGGTTGCGGGGGCTGTTTTTGTTAGTGAAGGAGAGCATTTGAGGAGGGGGGACTTAAAGCCAGGGAGGGAATGAGAGAGGAAGTGAGAGTAGCAGGCAAAGCGTCCGAGAAAGGCGGCAGAGGAGCCACTAGAGAAGCGAGAGTTCAAGGGGCCAAAGAACCGCCATTCTCCTGCAGCGTCTCCGGGGCTCACCTGGAGGGGCGACCAGGGCGAGCACTGTGGAAAAGCCAACCGGCCATCAGCAGGGGACCCTTTTCCTGCCTCTTTCTTCCCCCAAAGAAAAGTGGGGCTCTCTGCATTTGCCCCCCTTCTCAGAATCCCAGCCCCTCCCTTCCCTTCACCCCCCCCCCCCCAAGAGTCCCAAAACTCTGAGCGCTCTGAAGCCTCTGGACGCTGAGACTGAAGGCAGGTGGTTGTGTCGCCCTTCCCCCACTCTTCCTCCCCTTTAGCCGAAGGTTTCGGCCCCACCGAGGTCCCCTCTGCCGCCCCCGCTGAAGAACTCCGCAGCCCCAGAGACGCTCTGGTAGCAGCGCCCTTTGGACTTCAGCCAAGCAGCCGGGCGGAGCTGAAGGGCCCCTCGGGGACTCTGCAAGTGGGCCCTTCCTGATGGGAATTCAGCTCCACCGTCACAGGAGCCTCTTCCTTCCTCCCGTCCAACTTCTCAAAGTAGCTGGGATCCCACTAGATCCCTTTCTCTCCAACTGTGGCTGAGATCTCCGTCTTCCCGGGGCAGATCGAGGCTCCCAGGGATTTTGGGTTGCTTATTTAGACAAGACTGGCTAGGTGGGTTTTGCCCTGCGGTGTAAGGGCTACGTAATAAGACGACGTCACAAATAGGCTGCAGACACTGACCAGACACTGGCAGCTGACCAGAGGGGAAAACTCCATGGAAGAAAAAGAGGAGGAGGGAGAGGGAGGGAGGGAGGGAGGGGGAGACTCATTGTGTGAGTCCCTTCTGAAGAGGTCTTCTGATTGGTTTGCTCTCTGAAGTTGTGAGTGGGTCAGGCTGATTCTTCTTCAGTTATTTGTAGTTGCAAAATAATCCAAAGGGAAGGGAAGGTGAAAAGTTCCCTTTTCTTCTCCTTTCTGTTTCCCTTTTTCCCTTTCTCTTCTTCCAATTCCCCTTCTGCTTCCTTTTCTCCTTTCTCTTCCTGTTTGCTTCCACTTTGCTCTCTGCTTCCCTTCCTATGTCTCTATCCTTTGCCTTCCCCTCCTCCCAACTTCCCCTCTCCCTCCATTCAGCTGACACAGAGTTCATGCAAATTCCTCCATCATTAGGATAACCTTGATCATCTCTTTGGACAGGAGACCACACAGAAATGACACCTTCACTTTCTTTATTTAACAGAGTGATGAGATCCATCAAAATTTCAGATCCTTATAAAAATGTGCATCAGAGATATAAAAAAAGGAGCAGCAGGATGCCCCACACAGCCTCTCAGGACCATTTCCACATTACTAAGACTCCAGGGCTCCATTCAGACGATCCCCGGTGCCTGGAGCCTATGAGGGTCCAGATGAAGAGGAACCAGTTCTGTGTCTCTTTGAAGGCTGGGAAGAGGCTGGGACCAGGAGACTTGCCAGCTGCCATGGAGGCTCCCCACAAAGGACTCCGTAACCCTTGAGACCTATCAGTCCCTCCAGGGAAGGGAGGGGAGGGCTCTGGCTGGAAGGGGGAGGAGGCTGGGGAGGGGCAAGTGGGAGCCATCTTAGTGTGTGAGTTTAGGATCTGTGGGGCAGAGCGAAGCCCTCTTTCCGTCTGTTGGGCCCTTTGGGGGAAAGAGGTTTTCTGCCTCTGGGCCAAAAGACTTTGGAATCCGATCTTTCCTGCAATTTTGGACCTTCCCAGCTGCCCCGTCTGCCTCCAACCTCCCACCTCCCAAAATAGGAAACCTCAAGGGAAATGAAGGGAATGGAGTCAGTTCTAAGAAAGGAGCGGGCGAGGGAATCCAGGATGGAGAAGGGAGGGAGGGGAGATGGTGGATTGAGGAGGACTGTGTGGTAGACAGGAGAGAGGGGGGGGATTGTACCCCTCCCCCTCTGTTGAGAGAGGGCTGTTCAGTTTTAAGATAGATGGCCTCTTGGACCCCTCTTTCCAACCAGGGGTCTCCTCTGTCCAGAGGGTGGACTTTGCTCTCTCCCAAGACAGCAACGCGGTCCTTTCCCCAGTTCCAAGGAGATCCCCCCCCCATTTTCCCTCTGATTCAGGTGACCCTGAGGGGGCAGATAAACCCCCAGGTGGCCTCAAGGCCTCTCAGAGAGCTCATGGCTGACCTTCACAAGGCTAACCACCAAACGGCTGCAAAGAGGACGAATCCTTCCATTCCCCACTATTCCGTCAGAACTAAAGAAGCTTCTTGGAGGAGAAGCGAAACGTTTTCAAGGAAAAAAATCCAAGAAATTCCAGCTGTCTTTTGAAAAGCCTCTTTGGGATGTGCGCTGAAGATGCCCCAAAGAGGGATGGGGCTTTTGGAGTCTGTTCCGTGGCTGAAGAAGGAAAAGGGATGAAGTGGGAGAGCCATTCTTTTAGGCTGCACCTCAGGTCTTGTGCAGGAGGTGCCCTTTGCAAAGAGCAGGTGAGCCTGTCAGTCCTTCTTAGCCTCCCATTCCTGAACAGGGGGGTCACCTGTGCTTTCCCTGCCATAGCTGGTTGCTGGTGGTTTCAGGCAGACAGAATTTAACAGAATAGCAGACTTGGAAGGGACCTTGGAGGTCTTCTAGTCCAACCCCCTGCTTAGGCAGAACCCCATGGATTCCCCACTGCTGAGTGACACTCAACTGTCAACCTTCCCTTCTGAGCTGAACGGGGAGGGGAATCCAAGGGAGGGAGGGGTCAAGGGTTGAGTAGAGGGAGAAGTGTTGTTTGACCTCTAGGTTACCTGGATACCTGGATTCTGTTGGAACTCTTTTCTGTTGATGGGTGGGGCCATGCAGGCTATAAAAGCTTGACTGGATGAGACACAGAAGAGAGACAGAGAGACCGAGAGAGAAAGAGAAACAGAAAGACAGAGAGAGACTGAGAGGTGAGTAGGACTTGGTTTCTGGTCTCTGGTATTTTTTTTTCCTGCTTGGGAGTTTGACCTTGGGATGAATACCTTAGTTGTTGGGGAAGCACCAACCATTGAATCCAGAAATTGACTCTTCTTCCTCCATCCCTTTTCTCTTTCAGAAATGGATCCAAATGAGCAGCTGCGGCCATCCAGCGACAGACCCCAGAACGTCCTTGGGGACCCCTGGAAGGCCACTTTGTTCGTCCTTGGGGTCTATGTATTCGTTGGCCTCTGCGTATTTCTCCACCTATGCAAGTAAGTTGCTCCTGTTAAAGGGAGTATCATCACCACAACCTGGGGAGCCGTGGGGCACTGAAAGCCCCCCCAAAATGTTGGTGCAACTAATTGGAGAAAGTATAGAATCCCCCAAGGCTGGAAGGGACCTTGGAGGACTTCTAGTCCAACCCCCAATCTTGAAAATCTGGAGCCCCCATTAAGAATTATCTTTGTTATCATTGTTAAGAAAACAATGTACCATTCAATTATATTTGATTCTTTTCTTCTTCTTTAATCCCCAGAAAAAGGTGTCTGCAAGTGTCGCCAGAACAACAAAATGAAGATGTGGAGGCCGCCATAATCACAGTGGAACCATACATACCGGAACCCATCTACCCCAACATCCCCATCACTGATGAGCGAAGGATGTCAGATGTTCTGCCTTGCACGACAATGTGATGGTTGGTAAGTGAACTAATTTGGTTGTCAGGTTTTCTTTATTTTTCTATTTTAAAGGTATTCTGTTGTTATTATTATTGTTGTTATTATTGTTATTTAATTCTTAATACCTTTTGTTGTTTTGCATTTCTTGCTTTTGGGGTTTTGTGTGGGGGTGGTTGGACTATGGATACTAATAGGAAAGAAAACTAGGAGCCTTTAATTTGGTTGCTCTGTTTTTTATTGTTTTGTTTCTATTTCATTATTCTTAAAATATTCAATCTGTGTTTCTTTTGCCACAGGACAAATTGCGGCAACCATCACATTGTTGACCAGGGCTGAACGTCTGACATCGTCTTCCATCAATGATGGTGATGTTGGGATCGATGGATTCCAGTATGGAGGTTCCACAGTGATGGAGGCGTCCTCATCTTCAGTGGTTCTGGTGACACTTGCAACACCTTCAACGCAGAGGCCAAATCATACATGGACCCCAAGGATGACCAAAGTCGTTTTCAAGGGTCTCCAAGGAACTTTGGTGGGCTCTTGCTGGATGGCCGCACCAGTTGCTGGACTTGCTCAGATGTGACACCCAACTGTGAGGCAACATCGGTGGTGAGAGAAGACCGGATGATGCCACAGGATCCCTCTCGTCTTTCTGGGGCAGAGCTAGCTCACCCCCTGGGATGCACCCTGGAGAAGCTCATGAGCAGAAACTGAATGGACTAGCTCTCTTCGGCAGTGAAAAAAATACTATGTACTGACATTGTAGACTCCTGGCTAATTATACCTTTGCCAAATGCTAAACTTTATTTTTTAATAAATTCAACTTTTGATTAACAAATTAAATAGATTATTGTTGATTAGCCATTATGCCATATCAAGAAGCAGAATATTAAATACAAAGCATTAACAACACTGTATGTGAAAATTGAATAAAAGAAACAAATAAAAAAGAATAAGAAAAACATAAATCACATTTCTGTATCATCCTACAATTTATTGCAATCAGACCCACCTATGCAGATGTCAAATGAATGTTTTGTTCCAATAAATGTTTAATTCTGAATGCACAGAAAATGCTTTAATCCAAGTATCCCAATAGGTTGTTTGTCTAATGTGCAGTCCAAGACTCTGATCTCTCTCTTTCTTATGCAGTTGACATTCAATATTCCAGATTGTTGGTGAAGCAATCTTCTTATTTTTTGTTTTTATTTATTTCTGCCTCACCTAGTTACATGAGAGATAAGGAGATCACAGCTCCTAATAGAATTTGTCAGCTGCATAATCCTAGAGAGCTTTATTTGAAATTCTGCATCTTCTAACACAGAGAACTTGGGGACTCTATAAGGTTCATCCAGGACTTCATGGGGGAGGAAACGGCTGCTCTGGCGTCCATCCCTGAGACTTGGCTGGGACCGGAGGGGAAAATTCTGCTCACGGAGCTCTGCCTGGACGGTTTCTGGGTTTGGCACCAGCTGAGTCTCTAGGGGAGGAGAGGGGGGACGCTTGGGGGGCATGCAGGGCCCTTGTCCCACAGATGGCCAGAGGAGAGAGGCTGTTTCTTCAGTTGGGCACCAGGAGGGGTCAGTGGGGGCTGCTGTTCTTGCACCAGACTCCCTGCCTGACCTCCGGGGCTCTGGGGCTGGGCGGGCAGAGGAGTCCACTGTGCTTATGGTGCTGGGGGGCTCCAGACAGCCATCCCCAGATGTGAGCTCAGAGGCAGCTCAGGAGTTTATGGCCCCCAAAGCAGCTCTGGGCCCAAATCATCCAGGACCAACTCCTAGCAATGGTAAAAGGAGTCTTTAACTTGCAACCGTTTCTCTATTAACCATTAAGAGTTATAATGGGACTGAAAAAAGTGATTTATGACTATTTTTTCTCTCTTATGACCATTGCAGCATCCCCATGGTCACATGATCCAAAGTCTTGATGCTTGGCAACTGGCATGTACTTATGATGGTTGCAGAGTTCCTGGGTTATGTGATCACCTTTTCTGACCTTGTGACAAGCGAAGTCAGTGGGGAAGGAAGATGCCTCTGAATGACTTTCAACATTTATTGAGCTGGAAGGGAAGGGAGTTACAAGAATTACACTCATTCAACCATTTCCCATTTCCCATTTCCAAACATGTTGATATGATTTTCTTTGACTCCTGCATACTATTTAAGTGGAAATAATTAATGTATTCTTTCAAAGAAAAGAAAATTTTACAATTCTTTCAATATTATGGTGTTTTTTCTCATGTTTTTACATTTGATCTGGCTGTGAGATGCTCCTTTGTGTTCAGGTCTGGCCTCAGAAGGATAATGTAGCACTTGGGGATGAAGATGCAGCCCAGCAGACCAGCACTGGAGGCCAGGATGGAGAAGACCTGAACAGCCACCATGTATTTCCCTTTGGTGCTCAGGTAGGTGGGCACAAAAGTCACCCAGACACTGCAGAAGACCAGCATGCTGAAGGTGATCAGCTTGGCTTCGTTGAAGGCCCCAGGCAGATTCCTGGCCAGGAAAGCCACCGTGAAGCAGATGGCAGCCAGGAAGCCCATGTAGCTGAGGGTGACGTAGAACATGACAACGGCCCCTTCGTTGCATTGCAGGATGATCTCTCCAGGCTGGGAGTGGAGATCAGAGTCAGGGAAGGGGGGAGAAGCTCCCAGCCAGATGGAACAGATGATAATTTGGACAGCAGAAGAAGAAAGGATGATGGAGTTGGCCAAGCTCTTCCCCAGCCATCTCTTCACTTGGTTTCCTGGTTTTGTGGCCAGGAAAGCCAGCACCACCGTGATGGTTTTGGCCAAGAGAGAAGAAACAGCAACTGAGAAGATGATGCTGAAAACCGTTTGTCGGAGAAGGCAGGTGGCTTTCCTTGGTTGACCAATGAAGAGAGAAGGAGACAAGAAGCAAAGCAGGAGGGAGACCAGGAGGATGTAGGAGAGGTCCCGGTTGTTGGCTTTGACAATGGGAGTCTCTCCATATTTAATGAAGATAATTAAAACAAGGACTGTAGTTAGGAACAAGAGGAGGGCAAAAGAAACCAGGATGATGCCCAGATATTCTTCATAAGACAGGAAGGCTATAACTTTGGGGATACATTGGACTCTGGCCTCATTTGGATATTTGTCATCTGGACACTTGGTGCATTTTTTTGCATCTGAGAAACCAAAAATCAATTTTCTTTAATATTTCGTTCTTTTTATTTTTCATTAAAAATAGCATAAGAAGGATCTATTTTTTTTTAAGTAGCTAGGTATATGAAGTTGAGGAAAGTCCTAGGGTGTTAATTATTTCTGGTGTAATGTGTAATGTAACTCATAGAAAGCTACATTATTAGAGGTTAATAATGAATCATATAATCTTTTTATACAAATATTTAGAGTCCTGATACATGGCAATTAATATACTGGACTTAGAGGATACCAACAGTATCTTGTAACATCTGGAAGCTATATGGAATTCAGGAAAAAATTCCTAACAGTGACAACAATTAACCAGTGGAACAGCTGGCCTCCAGAATTTGTGGGTGCTTCAACATTGGATGTTTTTAAGAAGAGACTGGACAGTCACTTGTCTGAAATGGTATCATGTCTCCTGCTTGAGCAGGGGGTAGCACTAGAAGACCTCCAAGGTCCTTTCCTGCTCTACTCTGATTGATTGATTGATTGATTGATTGATTGATTGATTGATCTACATGACTGGCAGAATATTTGTGCAATGAGTTACCCCCATAACTATCCACAGCACCACATTATGGACCAGTGACACCTTTCCAGTGATCCTCAAGGGGAGGATCCAATATACAGTGAATTGCAAGGTCTTTCAGAAGGTGGACCTAAAACAATTCATCAAGTTTCAAAGAACTCAAATGTTCCTAAAAAGGTGAACTTAGCAGCACATATCCAGACTAGAAAGCAGGAGAGATGTTTCCTCTGCTATTAGTAAAGCTTGCCTAGTCTGCCACCCCCTCCTCCCATCTCCTCCCAGCCCCTCCTTCAAAGACTTTTTGATTTACTTCCTTTTAGATAAGAAATTGTGCATGTTAAAAATTGAAAAAGCTGAGCTTGTGTCTTTTAACTTGCACTTTCATGGAAATGTTCTGGATGGATCCAGTTCCACAAAGCCTCCCATTTTCCTCAGTGTGACCCACCTTCCTGAGTGGAGAAGGTCCCCTCCGGACAAGGAACGCAGTCATAGCAGCAAACTGGCTCTCCTTCTCGAGCCCTCTTGACAAATCCAGGATGACAATTTTCTGCACAGTTGGACTGAGGCAGGGACTGAGCAGAAATATGAATAATGCCAAAGAAAATGTGTTAGTAGTTCAACATTCATGGAAAATAGAGATAGACACTGACATTAGCCAAATAGCCTCTGGTCTTCAGGCAAGAAAATATGAAATACCTGACTACTACTAAGAAGATGCAGGAGGTATAACTAACTACTGGCAGATTCTTCATTTAGTTCCTCCTTTTTGCTTTTGGCATTTAACATTACAATAAAGGACTTTTCTACTTAATAAAGTCAGCAGAGATGGAATTGAAAAAAGATTTACATATGATGATATATTCATATTAAAACTGAGAATAAAATTTATTGTAAAAGATTTAGGAAATTTCTATTCCATTAGATTTTTCAATAAAGAATAAAACTGTGATGAAGAAAGAAACCTCTGACCAGTAAGATCTTCAAAGATTTCCACAAAACATGGCAAAGCCCCTCCACTTACTGTAGGTCCCATCTGTTGAAGAAGTACAATCAAATAACACCAACTGGCATGGGATGCCAACAACCTTGAGACTGTAGGCTTTGCCCACTTGAAATGGGACCTCAGTCTTTGGAAAACAGAGAAAAGACACCAAAATTTATCTCACCTTATTGAGAAACTTTAGCCGTGAAAGAACATCTTGTTTGATAGAAAGTCTCTGCCTTTTAAAATACGCCAGAACCTCTATCTTGGTGCCCTCCTTGGGGAGAACCAAGAAGCCATGAATGCCTATATCTCCTTTTATCTCTCCATTTTGGTCCAAGTATAGTTTAAAGTTGGAAATATTCCAAAATTCATTCTTCTCCAGAAAGGGATGAAACTAGAATGGGAACATCCAGGAATTTGAAAAGCAGAAAACTTTGTTTCTTATCCCACATTGAATCTTTCTTCTACAATTGTCTCATTTCCAAATATGGTTAAATAGGATACAAATACTGCCAATATCTTCATAAGTGAATGAAAAAGTTTGAGAAAAATTTGTCAATCATTTAGTGACAAAATATAAAGAAAATATAATTGACACAATTGGTCAATTATAGGGAACATTCTAGAGCAAATGGCAAATAAATGAACAGAGAGAAAAAAGATGATGCATAAACTCTTTGAAAACAACAGGTTTCCCAGAAAGCATGGGTTGATCAAGAAGAAAGTTGTCAGGCTAATCTTCTCCCTGGTCATCCTGATGGAAAACATCTCTAAATGTCCCAATTCTACTTGATTGTAATACAACATTAATTTTTTTTTTTTTTTTTGCAGATCTGAAAGAACAAATCTCCCACCAGCTCTTTTCTCAGTCGGAAAAGTTAGTGAGGATCCTGAGTTTCTTTCTCTCCCATTATGCAGCTGCAGAATTCTCCCCCCCTTATCTGATCCTTCCCTAGGCAGCCTCTCTTCTCCTCATCCCAAAAGTCATTCTCACACATCATTACACTTCCTAAATAGATTATGGGAACTCTGGTGATAGAACTGGATTTCAGTAAAGGACTTAGAAATAATTTTGCGATAGGATTAGAAACCTGAGGGGTGGATGGTATGATAACTAAATCGATAAAAACTGTCTTCAAAATGCTTTGAACTCTTGCTGCTCAACATAATGCCACCTAAAAGACCACCCCCGGGGAAGCCGGGCTTTGTGGTCTCCGCCCCGACATCTACAGTATCAGCCCGAGTGGACAGCAGACGTTAACATCTCTGATGCAGCCCAAACCTGCCGAGACGGATTTCCAACAGATGTTCCAACAAATTTTAAAGGGACAGGAGGACATAAAAAGTGAACTAAAGGAGATGAGAGAGCAGCTTAAACAGAACCAAGACCAGACGAGTAAAAATACACAGAGACTGGATCTTTTGGAGGGAGGGACGGCTGAGATGAGGGGGGAGGTGAAAGGGGTGCAGAAGGGGACTCAAGAGATTGAGATCCACCAAATGAAAATAGAATTTGAAAGAATGTCCTTTTTTCTTAGGTTCAAAAATGTAGTTGAGGCAGATGATGAAGATTTAAGGGACATCATGACAAACATCCTGGCTGAATACATTCAAAAAGAAAAACAACAGATGGGGTGGGAACTGGATCTGGTTTATAGAGTAAATTCAGCATATGCTAGAACACATAACGTACCTAGGGAGGTACATATTAAATTTCTCAGAAAGACCACAAGAGATGAGATTCTGAGTGCACAAAGGGGGCAAGTGTTGAAATATCAAGATAGAAAAATAACCATTCTGAAACAGATCCCCAAGAAAGTGAGAGAGAAAAGAAAAAATTATTCGCAATTAGCGAAGAAGCTATACCAGAAGGGGGTGTGGTTCAGATGGCTGATGCCTGAAGGTATGTTAGTATTCTGGGAGGACACAAGAGTTAGAATTAACACAACCATAGAGGCCCAGGCCTTTATGGAAAAAAATAAAGCACTCCTAGATAAAATTGAGGATCCTATACCAGACATACAAGACACGGGAGGGGTGTCTTACTAAGAAAACTCAGATCACAAAAATGAATAAGGAAATCAGTTTGATATAAATTGATTGAAATTATTATCTGAATTTATATGCTGACAAACTATTATTATTTAGTATTGAATTATTTGTTCAAATGAATATTATGAGTACGGGGGGCGGGGACACCTTCTACATATTGTAACTGCCAAAATTTGTAACCATTCCAATACCCCTTTCCTTTTTTATTTTTCAAAAACCAATAAAACTTTGTTCAAAAAAAAACTGTCTTCAAAATGATAGTCAAATAATATTTTACCCTTTTTAATCTTTCTTATGACACCTAAAAGTGATGGATACAAATTTGCCTTTGGTCATCAATTATTCTATGTTGTCATTAATATGGTAATTAATAGGATCTTAGAGTAAGCAAATTTGATGTGATTTAAAGAATATAAAGTCTTTCAACTTAGAAGCCTTATCTGAAACTTCATTTTAAAAGTTTGATAAAATGACAATGGTTTTAAATCAACTTAAAGGCGATAATCAGGAGCAAGCAACAATTGTTGCATCGGATGGTTTGGATGGATGGACTGGAACTTAACTTGCTGCTGACATCCCTGAATCTGGTTTGAAGGCTGCTTGGAGATGGTTAGAGAGGCCATGGACCCTGAAGACTCAAAGTGGACAGAACGGATGACTGATGAAATGGATTCTTTCAAGAAGATTGAGGGAGATTGGGGGATGGACTTGCCATATTTAACTGGAGAACAAGTCTTAAGAGTTGTGTTTGCATTTACAGGACATCCTATAACTTTGGGGAATGGAAAGCAGTTGTTGGGAAAGATTCCAATTAAAATTTTAAGGAAATGTATTTTTATTATAAGAATCAAACAAAGATTTTTAACCCTGGACAGATTATGGATGGATCAGAGGTAATGATTGTGTTGGTCTGTGGTAGAAATTTTCTGTGAGTTAAATACAATATTTATTTATTTATTTATTTATTTATTTATTTATTTATTTATTTATTTATTTATTTATTTATTTATTTATTTATTTATTACTTGAACTTATTAGTCGCCCCCTCTCCCCACAGGGACTCGGGGCGACGTACAAAAGTATTATATAGCGTACAGAGGAGGTAAAAATAAATAAATAAGTTACAATACCTAAAAAAGTTAAAACCCCAGTGAAATTAACCCTTAAAACTAAAATTACCAATTAAAAATGCCCTGGGCTGGAGAGGTTGTAGTATTATGCCAGGTCAGCTAGTCGAAACAGGTAGGTTTTCAGCTTCATACGGAAGGAGCGAAGTTCGGTTGTTGTCCTGATGTCTGGGGGGAGGTCATTCCAAAGGGTGGGGCCCACTACAGAGAAGGCCCTACTCCTGGGCGCCGCCCTCTGGCACTCTCTGGAGGACGGCACCCGGAGTAGTCCCTCTCTGTGTGAGCGGACGGGTCGCAGGGATGTATGGGGCAGGACGCGATCCCGCAGGTAACTAGGCCCTGTGCCATGGAGCGCTTTGAAGGTGGTAACCAGCACCTTGAAGTGCACCCGGTAGGCCACAGGAAGCCAGTGCAGCTCGCGCAGGATGGGTGTTATATGGGAGAACCTCGATCTCCCCATAATTACCCGCGCGGCTGCATTCTGGACCAACTGCAGTCTCCGGGTGCACCTCAAGGGGAGCCCCATGTAGAAAGCGTTACAGTAGTCCAGGCGAGACGTCACCAGCGCGTGAGTGACTGTGCGCAAGGCCTCCCGGTCCAAAAGGGGCCGCAATTGGCGCACCAGGAGAACCTGGTGGAACGCCCCCCTTGCCACGGCTGCCACGTGATCTTCCATAGACAGCCGGGCATCGAGGACGCCCAAATTGCGCGCCCCTTCCACCGGGGCTAATTGATCGTCCCCGATGGCCAGTGATGGCATATGCTGGTTGAACCGGGAAGCCGGAAGCCACAGCCACTCTGTCTTGGAGGGGTTGAGCCTGAGCCTGTTGTCATCCATCCAGACCCGTACGGCTTCCAGACACCGGGACATCACTTCAACAGCCTCGTTGGGGTGGTTTGGCGTGGAAATGTACAGCTGAGTGTCATCAGCGTACAGATGGTATCCCACCCCAAAACACAGATGATCTCACCCAGCGGCTTCATATATATGTTGAACAGGAGAGGCGAGAGGATTGACCCCTGTGGGACCCCACAGATAAGGGGCCTCGCGGTCGACCTCTCCTCTCCTGCCAACACACATTGCGTCCGGCCAGAGAGGTAGGAGCGGAACCATCGTAATATGGTGCCCCCGACCCGCAACCCCTCCAGACGGCGCAATAGGATACCATGGTCGATGGTATCGAAGGCCGCCGAGAGGTCTAATAGGACAAGGATGGAGGAACAACCCCCATCCTTTGCCCTCCAGAGATCATCCACCAACGCGACCAAGGCTGTCTCCGTGCTGTGACCGGGTCGGAAGCCGGACTGGCGCGGGTCTAGATAATCAGCTTCCTCCAGGTGGCGCGGAAACTGCTGAGCCACCACAATCTCAACAACCTTCGCTAAGAAAGGAAGGTTGGAGACAGGACGGTAATTTGCTAGCTCCGTTGGGTCCAGAGAAGGCTTCTTGAGCAGGGGCCTCACCACCGCCTCTTTCAAGGCGGCTGGTAAAAGGCCCTCACCCAGCGAAGCGTTCACCAGCCCCAGTAGACAGCCTCGTGAGCCCTCCCAGGAGGCCAGTACCAACCAGGAGGGACACGGGTCCAATAAACATGTGGTGGCTCGCAGTCGCCCACGCAGCCTGTCCAAATCTTCGGTGAGAACAGGGTCAAACTCCTCCCAGCATGGTCTCTTAAGACTAGCCTCGGACGTCCCCACTGGAGCACTGAGGTGGGTCCATCCCCTTCGGATCTGATCGATTTTATCCTGCAGGAACTCTCCAAATTCCTCTGCCCGGCCCAGCAATGGGGGGTCCCGCTGCCCCTGTGACAAAAGGGAGCGGGTCACCCGAAACAGGGCGGCAGGGCGGTTCTCTGCGGACGCTATAAGGGTGGCACAATACTGACGTTTGGCCACTCTTATTGCCACAAGGTAAGTCCTTACGTAGGCTCTTACCTGTACTCGGTCGGATTCGGAGCAGGAGGACCTCCACTTGCTCTCTAGGCGTCTCCTAAGGCATTTCATCGCCCTTAGCTCCCCGTTAAACCAGGGGGCCCGGGTCGATCGTGGCCGTCGGAGAAGCCGCAAAGGCGCCACCCGGTCCAAGGCACCGGCGGCCGCATTATTCCACGCGGCTACCAGGTCCTCTGCCCGGGGGCGGGGCAGGTCTGCAGGAGGTGTCCCAAGCTCCGCCTGGAACCTATCTGGTTCCATCAGACGCCTGGGGCGGAACCATCTGGGATAGTCTGGTTCCGCCTCCCCGCGGTGGGGAGCAGCGCCAGGGAAGTCCAGCTGGAGAAGTGAGTGATCTGACCATGACAGGGGCGTGATGACTAAATTCCCTCTTCCCAGATCACTCGTCCACTGGTCGGAGACAAACACAAGATCCAGTATGTGGCCTCCCTCGTGCGTGGGGTCCTGAACTACTTGAGTCAGATCCATGGCTGTCATGGAAGCCATGAATTCCCGGGCTGCCCCGGATGCCTCTCCCGTCGATGGCAGGTTGAAATCCCCCATCACTAATAGCTTGGGGGTTTCAACCGCCATCTCTGCGATCCGCTCAAGGAGCCCGGGCAGGGCCGTTGATGTATGGCGGGGAGCCAGGTATACTATCAACAGGCCCAGCTGACTCCCTGGGCCCCATTTCATGCCCAGAGACTCACAACCAGATATCTGCGACACAGTGAATTCTCTTGGTGCCAAATCTTCCCGGATGATTATCGCTACCCCACCACCCCTACCTTGGGCCCGTGGCTGGTGGAATACACGGTAACCTGGAGGGCACATTTCCCTGAGGGGCAACCCCCCCTCCGGGCCCAACCAGGTTTCCGTTATTCCTGCGAGGTCCGGCTCCCCCTCTGTGATCAAGTCACTGATGAGAGGGGCCTTATTAATCACGGACCTCGCATTACATAACATCAGCATAAGGCCCAGGCTCTGCCGATCCTGTCCACCTAGCCTGCGGGGGTTGGTACAAGCGACCGGGCGTATCCAGCGGCCCCGGTCTCCCAACCGACTGTATGTTCTTCTAGTGTCCTCGCGCCCGCCCCTCCCTACGACCGTCGCAATTGGAATTCCCCTTGTAGGAATGGTGTTTCCTCCCACCCACCCCCACTCCGCTCCCCTCCGTCCTGACCCCACCTGTTGACCTGGCTATGTCCATACCCCAAGGCCAAGTAACCCTCCTCCGCTCCCTGGAACCCCTTAAAACCTTTAAAAAACATTTTACTAAAAAAACCCTAATCCCCCGCTTCCTCCACCTCTCTGAGTTAATAAACCCCTCATCGAGGTGGGCCCTCACCAGGGGAAGGGGGCATGCCTGCGAGAGACAATAGCAGATAACAGACAATTTTGAAGTTTTGAAATTTAACTTTATTGTTGGATTGCCTGTTAACTATGTTTTTTATATACAGCAGATAGATGACAAGTCCAATAGATATATAGTTTATAATTGTGGGCCTATTTTGCAAGTGGGAGAAACTATTATTGCTGTATTGCATTCAATTGGGGAGACAAGATGCATGTCTTTGTCTGTTTTTAATGTTTTATCTAGTTTTGTTTTGTCTTTGTAATAGTTTTATTTTTCAAAACTTGTATTTTACCTTTTTGAATAAAATAAAATTTTATAAGAGGAATATCAAGTTTCGAGAAACAATATTTATGATTAGCACACAGAGAAGCGTTCATAAGTAAAAAGCAGTAGAAAAGTATCTGATTTTTATCTACTAGGACTTGACTAACAATAGAGCCTCATATAAGAACATTAATGATGGACTGGAAGAAACATGAAGGATACCAAATTTGATATGTATGTTTGTGAAAATGATCTCAAAATCATAGTTAACTGGAAACAGAATCTGAGTCAGCAGAGTGATGTCCATGGAAAGAAGGCAAATGCAGCCATAAGAATCTGAGGAAGTGAATGTTCTGGTTTAAGGAGACCCCAACTCAAGGACCAGGTCCCCTTGCAGGCACCAAGCTTGGAGGAGAATTTGCACACAATCTACGTGAACTTCAGGGAAGGACAAGGAAGCCAAGGAAGAGATCAAAGGAGCTGCTCTTAGCCTCGAGGAAATACAACAAGGAGAAGAGCTGAAGATCAAGAGGAGTCTGGGAGCCCCCTTTCCAATTGAAACAATCTCTCGGTTGGGGGAGGGAGGATACAGCCAGTGGTGGGATTCAGACGGTCCTGCCTGGTTCGAGTGAACTGATAGTAAAAATACTGCCTGGCCATGACTCTCCCCACCACTACTTGCCTCACAGGCCTTTGATGGTGCCTTAGAGTCATTGCTGCAGCTGCTGTTTGGCTCCCTTGCCTCGACCACGTGGCCACGCAGCCCAGCCTGTTTGCCTGTCTTTGCCGTGGCCTCCTGCTCATCTTGGTCTACTTATGAATGCCCACCTCAGGCTGCTCCTGACCACTCCAGCAGCGGCCATTCTTTTCTTCTTTCCCATTTCCTTTCCTTTCCCTCCCCTCCCCTCCCCTCCCCCTCCCTCCCTCCCTCCCTCCCTCCCTCCTTCCTTCCTTCCTTCCTTCCTTCCTTCCTGGGGGTCTGAGGGAGAGTCAAGGGACCCCTTTCCTCCTTGACCCCCTCCCCAACATCTGCTCTGATGGCAATTATGGCTAAAAGGCCTTTGGAAGCTGGGGCTACCCCCTCCCCCTCCCCATTACAGAAACTCCTCTTGCTGCAGAATTGGCATCTTTCAGATCTTCTTCTCCTGCCCTCCCTCCTCCCCCCTTCACAGTCTCAGTTGCTGCTTGGAGGGGGGGGAGATTTCTGGTTTCGTAGGGCTGAGAGGAAAAGAGGAAGGGTGAACAGGCGCTCCAAGGCTGCCCACCCCTTTGCGTTTCTGCAACCAAATTCTACCCCCAAACAGAAGACCCCCCCACACCCGAATATTGCAGGGAAGAGCAGGCTGGCTGGGCCCATAACTGGGCAGCGTGTTGGGGGAGAGGCTGCAGCAGCTCTGCGGTGACCAGAGGGAGGGAGGAAAGTTCGGCCGTGGGGGGGGATCGACCAGCTCAGCCAACAGATTTCAATCATCCCTCCTGGCTCACCTGAGCCACTCCAATTTCCCCCCTGGCTAGAGGCACCTCCAGCTAAAAGCCCCTCACTGGACACCCCATGAACCCACCCCAACGCGGAGTTCAGAATGACGCTTCTCCCAAAGAAGTTCTGAGGAATACCCCCCCCCCCGCTGCCCCTTCCAGAGCCCAGAAAACTCCCAGGCAAAGCAGCGCCGCCTTGCTCTCAGGAGTGGGGGAGAGAATGGATGGGAGGAAAGAAAAACTTGGGGAAGAGGGAGGGAGATGCAGAGGAAAGAGGGAGAGTCCCTCGCCCCATTTCCGCCTCCTCCCAGGCAGTCCACAAAGTTGAAAAGCTTCTGATTCCTCACTCTCACTCTCTTTTTCTTTTTTCTTCCCCCCTCTCTTTCGCTCTTACTCTCTCTCTCTCTCTCTCTCTCACACACACACACACACACACACACACTCACTCACACTCTTATCCCTGCAAGTCCCCCTTCTCTGCCTGCTCAAGAGAGAGAAGCATGCCTGCGCAGAAGAGACACCGATCGAAGCGTGTCCCAGTAAGTTAATCAGCCGGGCTTTCCTGGGATGTGAGCGATGCTGCCGGGCGCCTGGAAAGGACTTCGGCCACCAGCCCACCACTAAGAGCAAACAATGAGGCAAGGCACAGAGCTGGTTGGAAAAGTGTGTGTGTGTGTGTGTGTGTGTGTGTGTGTGTGTGTGTAAAATGGGTGGTTTCATCCCAAGGAGTTTTTGTTTCAGGTGGATCTCCTAGCTTTGGAAGGAGGAAAGGAAGGAGTAGAAAGAGAAAGAGAGAGATGAAAGAAAAGGAAAAAGAAAGAAAAGGAGAAGAAAGGAAAGGACAGAGAGAAAGAAAGAGGGAGTTATGGAACTAGGGAACGAAAGAAAGAGAGGGAGGGAGGAGGAAGTGAATGAGATATAGTTGGATGGATGGGTCAATAGATACATGGAGGGAAAGAAAGAGAGAAAATGAGAGGAAGGAAGGACACAAACCATGGCTTCAGAAGACTCTTTCAAACAGCACAACAATGTTTGAAAGGGCTGGAAGGGATCTTGGAGGTCATTTTCTAGTCCAGCCCCTGCTGTAGTAGGGTCAGAAGGGACCTTGGAAGCCATCTAGCCCAACCCCCTGCTCCAGCTGGAGACCTTATATCCTCTGGATTATTTTGGTGCCTCTAACAGAGAGGAAAATTGCCAGAAAAGGGAGGCAGTTTACTAGGACAAGGCTGCCATGCAGAGGAAGGAAGAGACAGTCCTTGACTTATGACAATTGAGCCCAACATTTTGCTTGCTAAGCAAGAGCGTTGTTAAGTGAACTTTGCCACATTTTACTCAATCCACGATATCTCCTGGCTCAAACAGTCATGTGCAGGCTAGGGAAGAACATCTGAAGGCCTGTGTAATGTTCTAATGTGCAGAAATGATAGTTAAATATGTGCCAGAAAGTGAACACTGGGTGTGTTTTTCCAAACGCAATAAGTGAGGTTGAATGTGTATAGTTTTAGAAGAGCTGTGGATGTGTTTGTGTGTGTGTGTGTGTGTGTGTGTACATACACATACAGTGTATAAAGTAGATAATGTATCATTTTGTGTGCCTAAACACACACTATACCTTGTAATATGTATGTACACAAATGGCATATATACATAGGATTAAATTGTGCATTTTGGATGTTCAGTAGTAGTAAATAAATAGACAGGGAAATTGTATCTTGTTGACGCTAGGAGAGGCCAGGCAAGGTACCCCTTGACCTGAGTGATGTCAAGTTGGCCACACCCACCCAGTCACATGACCACCAAGCCACACCCACCCAATCACATGACCACCAAGCCACACCCACCCAATCACATGACCACCAAGCCACACCCACCCAGTCACAAGACCACCAAGCCATGCCCACAGAACCAGTAGTAAAAAGATTTGAATCCCACCACTGGATACAACCTTCTTCCAATAACTGACTCCTGTTACACACGAGTGTAAGATCCGCTCACTCTTATTCCAGACTGTCAGACATGGAAAAATGAATTCAGTTACAAGAGAGGAGATTTTAACTGAATGAGAGAAAAAATATATCATAAAAGGATGAGCTGTTTTAGAGCTGAGCCAGTAAAGCAGAGAAGTTCAGTCTCCTCTTCATGGATCATCTGAGAGCAAAGGCTGAACAGCCATCAGTTAGAGAAGCTTGAACTGGGATTCTTGCAGAGAGGAGGGGTTGGGCTAGATGGTCTCAGTCTCCTCCTGATTAGTAAAGGTTGTCATGCCACAACCTGTACCGTATTTTTCGGAGTATAAGATGCACCGGAGTATAAGACGCACCAAGGTTTTCAAGA
The DNA here is from genome assembly GCF_964273705.1 of Natrix helvetica. Lineage (NCBI taxonomy): Eukaryota > Metazoa > Chordata > Lepidosauria > Squamata > Natricidae > Natrix > Natrix helvetica. The sequence continues at coordinate 127,608,369 of NC_138551.1, read as the reverse complement.
GGCTTTTTTTAAAAAAGTAGGTAGGTAGGTAGGTAGAGGAAGAGAAAGAGAGAGAAACACAGTAGGTAGGTAGGGAGAGAGAGAGAGTAGTTAGGTAGGGAGGTAGATAAAGGGATAAAGAGAGAGAGAAATGGAGAGGGATATAGAGATAGAGAAATACAGTAGGTAGGTAGGGAGAGAGAGAGAGAGGGTAGGTAGGTACATACATACATACATACATACATACATACACACACACACACACACACACACACACACACACACACACACATACATATATATATATATATATATATATATATGATAGAGAGAGAGAGAGAGAGAGAGAGAGAGAGAAAGAGAGAGAGGGAAATACAGTAGGTAGTTAGGGATAGAGAGATAGTCGGTAGGTAGAGGGATAGAGAGAGAAAAATAAAAAGTGATAAGAGAGAGAAATACAGTAGGTAGGTAGAGAGAGAGAGAGTAGTTAGATATGTAGATGTTTCCAGTGTATTTGTCCATGTGCTGGAGAAGGAAATCGCTGACAATCTGCAGCATCTAAGACTTTGTTTCTGCTGGCAAAACACTTGATCAATGTAATTCTCATCAACCAGTTAAAGAGCTTTCCAAGAGGGGGAAAAAAGTTTTTACACTCTGCAAACCTCCCCAAAACAGCCCATTTTTGTGAAAATGCCTGCCCCATTAAAAAAAAAAGTCATAAATAGTCTGGGGGGGGGGGCTTGCAGAGTGCTCCGGGGGGGGGAATGATAAAAAATGGCCTGTTTTTTGTCAAAAAAATTGCATGCATAGCTTTATGGTGGCTTATAGAGTGCTGCTGGGAATCGGGGGGGGGGGGGCGGCAAAGTGGTCCATTTTTTGCTCACTACTGCTCTCCCCAGCCCCCAGGAGCTCTCTGAAAGCCTCCATAAGAGTATGCACGGCCATTTTGGTGAAGGGGGCGGGGCTTCGGGAGGCAAAAAATGCTGCATTCAATGTATAAGACGCACCCAGATTTTCAGCCTCTTTTTTGAGGGAAAAAAGGTGAGTCTTATATTCTGAAAAATACGGTAACTGTTGTGGTGTTGTTGCTCTAGCCCCACCTAGTGGCCGGGGGCAGATAAGCCTCACTATAAGGTCTGAAGCCAGACTCCATTTTCTGTCAGCCTTTGGAGAAGATGGAAGCAGCCGTTGTGGCCGAGACCCCTGGTCATCCGGAGATGGCCTCCCTCCCTCACACGGAGCATCGCTGGAGAGGTTCCAGCTGCTTTTTGCTGGCTGTCAGTTAATGCTGCCTATCTTGTCTTTCCATTTGATTTCCACCATTTGCATCTCCTCAGTTTCACCTGCCCTCTTCTCCCAATAAAGCATCCAGATCCACGCCAGGCTGTCTTTCATTGGAGGAGAATAGGGGGGCTTAGCTGCCTCTCTAGCTGCACACAGACCCACCTGCAATGGGGATGGAGGAAAGGTGGAATTCCACCAGGCTAATCACAAACCCACAAATACGGGAATTTTTTTTTTAAAAAAATACAGCATTTTCCAATTAGCAGTGCTAAATATAAAAATGCCATGGTATCTACTCTTTGGAACCATTAATTCCCTGAGCAATCAAATTGGCCAGATCTGTTGAGATGCTTCCCCTCTTTCTCCTCTGGATTCCTCCTTCAAAGGATCTAAGATTAATGGATCCATATAGGGACCCCCCCATACCTGCCATGGCTGCAGCCTGGGAGACCCCAAGATCTTTCCATCCTCCTTCCTTTCCCTCCTCGATCTGGAGGAATATGCAGCATTCAGGACCTGGGCCAGAGTCTTCATGAGATTGTAATGGTGGTAGACATTTTGGAACCTTCCTCTGTCCCTGTTCCTCTGGGTCTCCAGTGGGGCTTTCTGGGTGCATCTTCTGCGGCCTTTGACAGAAAAGACATTCTTTGAAAGAGAACACTGAAAATAATGATCTTGAAACTTTTTTTCCACAAAGAAATTTGGTTCAAAGGCAGAATCTTTTGGCCTTTCTTTTCCCAGAAAACCAAAGATCCAAATACTATGGATGTATTTGAGAAGTCTGAGCTTGTTTATTATGTACACTGCAAAATTTGTGAGGATCCAGACTTTCCCCTCAATGGGTCCTGGGAGACGCATAAATGTTAAATGGAAAGGAAGAATTCTGTCCCAAATGACATCAAATTCCATGAAGTGAACAAAGACGTTGACTTGTCTCCACTTAGAGAGGGAATCCCTGAGGTATGCAGTATATCCAGTTGTTGAGAACACTTGTGATATAACCACACAAATTCCATTCCTGACAAGCACAGGAGTAAAAGTCCTTATGAAATTCTCTCCATTTTCTCTGTCTGAAGCAAAGAGGCCAATCAGGGTCCATCTGAAGTGGAGGAGCAGCTGGACAATTGCTGGGTACTGGAATCCTTCTTTGGGGAACATGTGGTGGAAAAAGGGGAATCGGCTTTTATCACTCAGAGCCTCTGAAGCTGGTGCAAGATTGATCTGGAAAAGCAATTGAAAGGATTAGAGCTGTGATGGGGAACCTGTGGCATGCAGAGCGTCCTCTCCTGGCATGTCACCCGCCCCAGCCCAGCTCCACTAGCATCCACATGCAGGCGCACCTCCTGCCGGCCAGCTGGTTTTGGGGCCTTTGTGGAGAGCCAGGGCGGGGGACGCATGAGTTTGCAGTAGGGGGGGGGAGGGAGGCTCACATTGGGCAGGAAACTCCGACGGGCTGGAAGTGAGTGTGGATTGCCTGCCCCCCCCCCCCCCCCAGCGCTTCCTGGGTCAGTTGGAGGCTTCCTTCAGCCTTCAAACAGTTGCAGGGTTTTTTTTGGGGGGGGGTTGCTTCCAGGTTGGTGCAGGAGGCTTTCCAGGGCCAAAACTGGGCGTGGAAAGCGCAGGGTTCCCCCCCCCCCCATTATTCCCGAATTGTGAGCTCTTAGGAAAGTTTCCCCTCCTTGTGGGTTGCTAACAGTGGTGGGTTTTATTATTGCCAAGGGCCAGGGCGAGGGATGCATGAGTATGCTGTCTGTGTGTGTGTGTGTCTGTGTGTGTGTGTGTGTGTGTGTGTGTGTGTGTGTGTGTGCTTACATTGTGCAGGAAACTCCACTGGGCTGGAAGTGAATGGTCTGGGCCTCCAGTGCTTTCTCGCTCAGTTGGAGGCTTCCTTCAGCCTTCAAACAGTAGCAGGGGTTTTATTTTTTATTTTTTGCTTCCAGGTTGGTGCAGGTGGGTTTCCAGGGCCAAAATGGGGTGCAGAAAGCACAGGTGTTTTTTTTTTTCCATTTTGGCCCTGGAAAGCCTCCTGCACCACCCTGGAAGCAAAAAACCCCAAACAAGCCCTGCAATTGTTTGAAGGCTGAAGGAAGCCTCCAACTGACCCAGGAAGCCCTGGAGAGCCAGGCCATTCACACTCACTTCCAGCCCACCAGAGTTTTCTGCCCCAGGGCAGAAATGAAAACCTGTCCTGTGGGAGTTCCGGTTCCGGCGGCGGCGGCGACGGGCAGCTCTTTGCCCGCTCCGGCTCCCCGGTGGGCTTCCCCACTCCTTGGGGGGCACAGGACACCCCGCAGAGGGGTCCTGCCGGAGGGGCGGCATCGCAGAGGTCTCCTGCAGCGGCGGCAGCCGGCGGGAGTTCTCTCGCGCGCCCAAGGCACCGGGGAGCAAGCTCGGAGGGCGCATCGCGTTTCCACGCCTCGCGCCTCGCTACAAGCCGACTGGAGAATGCTACAATTGAAGGAAGCAGCTGCGGTGCGGTGAGGTTGCCTCTCTCTTCATCCCTTACTTTGCATGAAGATTTATTCAGCTTTTAAAACTTTAAAATAACTTTCGGAGCATTTTGGAGGTGCGGCTGGAGGGAGGGGGGTTTTCCCCCCCCCTTGGACAAGCGGCAAGAAACAATTTTGCTCTCAGCCCCCAGGGAAGGAGGAGGGGGGAGAGCCAACGAATGAAGCCTCACTTAGGCTGAGATGATTTTCTTTTCAATTTAATTTTACATATTACAATGATTTGAGGACTTTTGGAACTTTTTAAAACTTTGTTACGCCTCTGTGCCCAAAACTGGCAGGGCAAGATGGCATACTTCCGTTGTCTTTATGAACTCTGAAACCTGACTCCACCTTTAAAATTCAGGCTTCCGGTCTTTGTCTCCGTGTCTCCCAGAGGAACCTCTTGTGGATTGGTATTTTTTTAACCTTCTAGGGGAAATTTTCTATCTATTGCCAGACTTATTGGAGAGATTCTCTTCTGCCTGGTTATTCTGCTCCCGGATTCACCTGGCTACCCTTCCTTTCTAACTGCTTACTTCATATTTGGATTGAACTTTTAACGTTATAAAGGATGGCATCTAAAAGACCTCCTCCTGGAAAACCTGGCTTTGCCACTTCTGCTCCAACATCCGCAACATCCAGTCCAGCCACACAGTCCAAGATAACAGAACTGATGCAACATAAGACTACAGAGATGGACTTTCAACAAATGCTTCAACAAATTCTACAGGGCCAGGAGGAAATCAAGAAACAGTTAAGGGAAATGAAAGATGAAATTAAAGAAAATCAAGCCCAAATATATAAGAACTCACAAAGACTGAATCTTGTGGAAGGGGGGGTGGAGGAGGTGAGGGGGGGAGTGGAAGCTGTGCAGAAAGGGAACAAAGATCTTGACATCCAACAGATGAAATTAGAATTTGAGAGAATGTCCTATTATCTTAGATTTCAAAATGTTATAGAAGAAGATGGGGAAAATATAAGGGACATCATGACAAACATTCTGGCTGACTATACACACAAAGAAAAACAACAGATGGGGTGGGATATAGATCTGGTTTATAGAGTGAACTCAGCTTATGCTAGAACACACAATGTACCCAGGGAGGTTCACATTAAATTCCTTAGAAAAACCACAAGAGATGAAATTCTGGGTGTACAAAGGGGGCAAGCATTGACATATCATGATATGGAGATAACCATTCTGAAGCAGATCCCTAAGAAGATTAGAGAAAAAAGAAAAAATTATTCGCAATTAGCGAATAAATTATACCAGAAAGGGGTCTGGTTTAGATGGTTGATGCCTGAAGGTATGCTGATATTCTGGGAGGAGACAAGAATCAGAATTAATTCACCCATAGAGGCGCAGGCCTTTATGGAAAAAAATAAAACACTCCTAGAGAAACCACCAGACACTACAACGGACACGCAGGACACGGGAGGGGCCAGAGCTCTGCCAGTGGAGGGAGATGGGGCAATAGCAAGAAGACTCAGATCACAGAAATAAATATGAAAATCATATTATTATAAATTGACCGAAAGTGAAAATGGAATTATATTTGGATTTTATATTGTAATGTTTAATTTGATTGAATTTAATAATAGAACTAATATGCTGATTATAATCAATTATATACTAATGCATTATATATAAATGTACGCTATGGGTATGGAGGGAGGGGGGCCTCACACACTTTGCAACTGCCAAAATTTGTATACCTGTCCATTTACCCTTTTCCCTATAAATTTTGAAAAACCAATAAAATTTTATTACAAAAAAAAAAAAAAAAAAAAAAAAGAAAACCTGTCCTGTGGAGCCCACTGCCACTTGGGCGGAGGAGGACGACGACACGAAGAAAAAGAGGAGGAGGAGAATGGCGAGGCTTTGCAGGAGCCGGCAGGGAGCAGGACAGGTGGGGCTGGCTGGCTGGCTGGGGAGAGGGCAATCATGGTGCTTAGGTGGCAGCAGCCTGCATGCCCCAACTGTGCTGGGGAGGAAATAAGAGGCCCTGCTTGAATGGGGATGAAAGTACACACACCAGTTTGGGTGCCCTGGCTGAAGCACGCTTTCCCTGACACACACACACACAGAGAGAGAGAGAGAGAGAGAGAGAGAGAGAGAGAGAGAGAGAGAGAGAGAGAGAGAGACTTAGATTACTCTCTTACCCTCCCTGTCTCTGTCTGGCCCCATTTGCATGCTCAGCTGTCGCCCACACCATTGGCAGCAGTTTGGGTGCCTTGGCTGAAGTATGCTTTCTCTGCCAAACACACTTGGATTGCCTGTCTCTGTCTGGCCCCATTTGCTGCTCCTTGAGACAAAGAAGCCTCATTAAGTAGCTAAGTGGAAAGTACTTGGGGGGAGGGGAGGAGCAGGAGACCTGCAGGTAACCACTTTCCCCACCCACCCACCCTCGAGAATGAAAGTTTCTGGATCCCTGACTCTGCAAAAGAAGATGGGTGCCTGAATCTGCACAATATTATAGCACCCAGGAGCATCCATTCTCGGCACCAAAAGCATTTCCCAGCCAACTCTCCTCTCCCTTCTTCAAAGGCAAAGAAGCCGAGAAACAAGAGAGGAGACAGAGGTTTGGAAAGTAAGTGAGTCCTTGTTGCAGGAAGGGAGGGAGAAGCAGGAGGTATCTTAGTGGGTTGGGGAGGCCTTGAGGGTCTCTTCTATCACTAGGACCACCATGGCCTTCCCCACCCTGTGTTCTGAGCCCCCTTCCACCTTCGCCCACACAGAACACGCTCCGGAACAATACAATTAACAAGGTTTATTCCACAGACAGACAGAAAGTTCCGTTGCAGTAAACCACCACGACAAAGCTCACAAATACAAGACACGAAAGCAGCTATCCAGCCTGCTACATTTTCAAGACCAAAACTTCTTGCAGGGGTTCTTTGTTGACTGCTGCAAAGGGCGTATGCACAGTCAATCATTTTATAGCTTGAAGAGGAGTCTCCTGATCAGCAGCTGAGAGCCTTTACAGCCGATAATTGCGCCCTCGCTCCTTGCGTCTATGGACGCGGCGATAACGGGTGTCCAGGAACTCCCTGTTTATCTCTGACTCACTGTCTCGTGACTCCTCCCCACTGCTCCAAGGCATGGCATCAGGAGCCCCCCTCCTCTGGCTCTCACCGCTGCTCCATGCCTCAGGCGCCTCCTGGTGGCCAACCAGACTCTCCGATCCCTGCTCAGAGTCGGAGCCCTGTCCAGGGTCCTCCACATCCTCATGAGCAAACTCATAGGGACCCTCACTCTCAGAGTCTGGTGGCAACTGCAACGGCTCCTGCTGGGCCACAACGCTATCCCTCACCGCAGGGCCCTTCCCCCGGGTCTGACGCTCGGGATGCGGTCGCGAGGGAAAGTGCACATTATAAGCCCGCACCAAAGCAGGGGCATGCACATCCATCGCATCAGTCCAGGTCCCCCCGTCCGATCCCTCGTCCGTCCAGTTGACCAAATACTGGAACCGTCCCTTGAGCCATCTCGAGTCATGGATCCGGGTCACACTGTGCAATGGTTGCGTGTGCACCTCACGCGACGATGGCAGGGGCAAAGAGGGCCATCGGAGAGGACAAGCCGACCGTTCAGGGATCAGGAGCGAGTGATGGAACACCGGGTGTACTCGCATCGAGTGTGGGAGGGTCAGACGATAACGTCCTCAACAGGGAACGGCCCAAGATACAGGTGGTCCAACTTCCTCGTTGGCCGGTGGGATGGAAGATGCCGCGTGGACAGCCACACGCGATCACCCACAGCCAATTCCGGCATGGCACGTCGAGACCTGTCCACTATTCGCTTGTAATCCTCTTTAGCCTAATTCAGATAGCGGTGCACCACTTAGTGAACCGCCTGAAGCTCAGAGAGGAAGTCCTGCGCTGCGGGGACCGGAGAGTCCACTGGGGTGAGAGGGAAAAAACGAGGGTGGTACCTGACGTTCGCCATGAAAGGCGTCGTCCGTGTGGAGGAGTGCTGCGAGTTGTTAAACGCAAACTCCGCCACAGCCAGGTACTCTGCCCAATTGTTCTGCTGCTGGTTCACAAAGCAGTACAGAAATTGTTCCAGACTCCCAATCATATTCTCCGTCCCTCCATCGGTTTCAGGATGGTGCGCTGAGGATAAACAAACTTGGACGTCTAGAGTGGCCATCAGCCCTTTCTAGAACTGGGCCATGAATTGTGTCCCACGATCTGAGACGACCCGGTCAGGTAGGCCGTGCAGCCGGAACACGTGTTGGATGAACATGCGGGCGGTGGTGCGGGCTGTCGGCAATCTCCGACAGGGGATGAAATGCGCCATCTTGGTGAGCATGTCTACCACCACCAATACCATAGTAAAACCTGACGACGGAGGCAGTTCCATCAAAAAGTCCATGGACAGAGCCCCCCAGAGTCTGTCCGGGGTCGGCAATGGCTGTAAAAAGCCTGGAGGAGCTCCCATTGCCGATTTGGCCTGTCGACACTGCACACACGACGTGGCGTACGTCTGCACATCGTGTCGCGGGCAGGGCCACCAGAAAGTACGGGAAACCAGGTGCAACGTTTTGAACAGGCCAAAATGTCCTGCTGCTGGAGTGTCATGACACTGAGAGAGGACCAGTCCCCGGAGGGGTCCTGCAGGTACATAGAGTTGATCCTGATACCTCAAAAGGTCCTTGTCAAAGGTCCATGGTGATGTCGGCCCTACCTCTGCCCCCTGTCATTCCACCCACTTTTCATTCCGCTGCGCCTCCCGTATCAGAGACCGTAAATCCACGGGTTCCTGAATTGCAGCGAAGGACTCGACGGGTAGAACTGTCCGGGGGGGGGGAGTGAGTCTGCAGGGTCCGAGTACTCTGGCTTTCTAGACAGGGCATCTGCCCTTTGGTTCAAGGCACTGGGGATGTACGTTACCTTGAAATGGAAACGGGCAAAGAATAGAGACCATCGGATCTGGCGTTGATTCAGCTTACACGCTGTTGTCAAAAACTCCAAATTCCGATGGTCCGTCCGGACCTCGACCTGATGCCTGGCCCCCTCCAGGTGATGTCTCCAGGCCTCGAATGCCGCCTTGACAGCCAGCAACTCCTCCTCCCAGATGGTATAATTGCGCTTGGAAGGATTGAGTTTCCGAGAGTAATAAGCGCAAGGGGAAAGGGTACTATCAGGGACGTGAACTTGCAATAACACCGCCCTCACTGAGATGTCAGACGCATCCGTCTCAACGACAAAGGGGCGATGGGGATCAGGGTGCTTCAGGATCGGCTCCCTCGTAAAAGCGCGCTTCAGGGCCACGAACTCCTGTTGTTCCGTGGGTCCCAAGTGAAACGGCACTTTCTTTTGCAGGAGCCGAGTGAGGGGCGCGGTCAAGAAAGCAAAGCTGGGGATGAAGGTCCGGTAATAGTTGGCAAACCCGAGGAGTCTCTGAACGTCTTTCATCTGTCGAGGAGATTGCCAACTACGTAACGCCTCCACCTTGCCTGGCTCTATCGCAATTCCTTCAGGGGATATACGGTGCCCCAGGAACTCGATGGTAGTCTGCCAGAATTGACACTTGTCCAGCTTGGCAAATAAGCGATGTTCTCGGAGTCGCTGCAAGACCAGATGCAAATGACGTTGATGATCCGTCCGGGACGTGGAGTAGATCAAGATGTCATCCAGCTAAATGACGACAAACTGATCCAAAGGGTCCCGGAAGATGTCATTCATAAAATGTTGGAAGACAGCCGGGGCATTGGTCAACCCGAACGGCATGACCGTGTACTCGAAATGTCCGTACCAGGTGCCAAAGGCCGTCTTCCATTCGTCCCCTGCCTGGACTCGGACCAGATTGTAAGCCCCACGCAAGTCCAGTTTTGTGAACACCGCTGCCTCCCGGAGCCGCTCCAACAACTCAGGAATCAGGGGCAACGGGTAACGGTTACGTATCGTGATGGCATTCAGGCGCCGGTAATCACAACAGAGTCTCAGATCCCGGATCTTCTTTTTTACGAACAAAACCGGGGCACACAAGGGCGAAGACGAAGGCTGGATAAAACCCCGGGCGAGGTTCTTGTCAATAAAGTCCCGCAATGCGGTCAACTCTGGCTCAGACATGGAGTATAAACGGCCCATCGGAAGTTTCGCATCAGGTACGAGGTCAATGGGACAGTCATAAGGCTGGTGCGGCGGCAGTTGATCCGCCTCCTGTTCGCTAAAAACATCCGCGAACTCCGCTAAATCCGGCGGCACTGTCACCTCGGCCAAACTGGGCACCTGAGCCGCACAAACCTGACAGGTGTGGTCGATGCATTGCAAGAATGGGAACGAGATCTGGTTCTGCGACCAGTAAATCTGAGGGTCGTGAGCCCGTAGCCAAGCCAAGCCCAACACCACGGGGAAATGCAGGCCCAAAGCCACGTAAAATTGGATGGCCTCCTCATACTCCCCGAGGATCAAACGCAAAGGCTGCGTGGCGGCCTTGATAGGCCCAGCCAGAAGCACCCGGCCGTCAATGGTCTCCACCCGCATCGGAGGGTCTATTGGACACAGAGGGACGTTGTATTTCGTAGCAAATGCTGCATCCATAAAGTTTGTGGTAGCCCCGGAATCTACCAAGGCATGGACTGGAATTCCCTGCGGACTACCCGACAAGAGAATGTGCGCTGCTAAAATCATATGCTGTGGAGGCCCCTCCACCTCTGTCCCGGCCTGTGCCCGACCCGAAGTCTCCCCCAGATCGGGCTTCCCCCGTTTCCCGGTACGGTGGTCCGTCTCGGAGGGGAGGCCGTAGACCGTGCAGCCCCCCTACCTCCCTTCTTGGGGCAAACCAAAGCCAGATGTCCAGGATCCCCACAGTAAAAACACAACCCCCCCCCCTGCACGCCGTCTGTCCATCTCCGTGCGTGACAAGTGGGGTTTGGCGGCACCCAACTCCATGGGCTCCTCCCATGCAACAGTAGTCTCCTGAGGGACCAGCACTCTAGCAACCTCCCGGGATGCTTGGCGAGGCCGCCGCCTCTGCAGCCGGCTGTCAATCCGGAGGCACAAATGAACCAACGCGTCAAACGTTGGAGGTCTGTCCACCCTCACACACTTGTCCTGCAGGTCATCTGACAGGCCGTCCTGAAAAGAGTGCATAAGGGCTGGCTCATTCCATGCAGAGTCCTGACTAAGTAGTTGGAACTCGCTAACATAATCCTGCAAAGAACCACGCCCTTGGTGCAAATCCTTCAGAAGTCTGGTGGCTGTTTCCCCCTTGATGGGATCTTCAAACATCAGCCGAAGATGGGTACAAAAACCCTGAAAGTCATCCAGCAGGGAGCTCGGCTGAGACAGCAAAGGAGTAGCCCACCTCGCTGCTGTGCCTGAGAGCAAGCTGATGATAAATCCCACCTTCGTCCGGTCAGTGGGAAAGACCTCCGCTCTCAAGCCGATAAACAGCTGGCATTGACCCAGGAACACAGCAAATAGTTTTTTATTGCCATCAAATTTGTCCAGCATAGCCACTGGGCATTTCCTCCATTGCTGCTGGGGGGTGGGTGGGGGGGTTGGCAGGTGCAGAAAGTTGAGCAACCTGCGCTGTCAACAAAGCAAGTTGTTGTGCGAAGAGGACATTCTCCGCCTGGAGGTGCTCCATTATAGCTTAATGGAGTTGCATTTGGGGCAGCAGTCAAACTGTTCTGCCCCCCCCCCTTCCACCTTCGCACCCACAGAACACGCTCCGGAACAATACAATTAACAAGGTTTATTCCACAGACAGACAGAAAGTTCCGTGGCAGTAAACCACCATGACAAAGCTCACAAATACAAGACACGAAAGCAGCTATCCAGCCTGCTATATTTTCAAGACCAAAATTTCTTGCAGGAGTTCTTTGTTGACTGCTGCAAAGGGCGTATGCACAGTCAACCCTTTTATAGCCTGAAGAGGAGTCCCCTGATCAGCAGCTGAGAGCCCTTACCGCCGATAATTGCGCCCTCGCTATTTGCGTCTATGGGCCCGGCGATAACGGGCGTCCAGGAACTCCCTGTTTATCTCTGACTCACTGTCTCGTGACTCCTCCCCACTGCTCCAAGGCATGGCATCAAGAGCCCCCCTCCTCTGGCTCTCACCACTGCTCCATGCCTCAGGCGCCTCCTGGTGGCTGACCAGACTCTCCGATCCCTGCTCAGTCGGAGCCCTGTCCAGGGTCCTCCACATCCTCCTGAGCCGGTTCATAGGGACCCTCACTCTCTGAGTCTGGTGGCAACTGCAACGGCTCCTGCTGGGCCACAACACCCTGAGATACAATACAATAGCAGAGTTGGAAGCGACCTTGGAGGTCTTCTAGTCCAACCCCCTGCCCAGGCAGGAAACCGTATACCATTTCAGACAAATGGCTATCCAACATCTTCTTAAAGAGTTCCATTGTTGGGGCACAACTTCTGGAGGCAAGCTGTTCCATTGATTAATTGTTCTAACTGTCAGGAAGTTTCTCCTCAATTCTAAGTTGCTTCTCTCCTTGATTAGTTTCCACCCATTGCTTCTTGTTCTACCCTCAGGTGCTTTGGAGAATAGTTTGACTCCCTCTTCTTTGTGGCAACCCGTGAAATATTGGAACACTGCTATCATGTCTCTCCTAGTCCTTCTTTCTATTAAACTAGACATACCCAGTTCCTGCAACCGTTCTTCATATGTTTTCATATGAAAAACATATGTCCGGCATAGCCACCGGCATAGTTCTTCATAGTCTCCAGTCCCCTAATCATCTTTGTTGCTCTTCTCTGCACTCTTTCTAGAGTCTCCACATCTTTTTTACATCGTGGCGACCAGAACTGAATGCAGGATTCCAAGTGTGGCCTTACCAAGGCATTATAAAGTGGTATTAAAACTTCATGTGATCTTGATTCTATCCCTCTGTTGATGCAGCCTAGAACTGTGTTGGCTTTTTTGGCAGCTGCTGCACACTGCTGGCTCATGTTTAAATGGTTGTCCACTAGGACTCCAAGGTCCCTTTCACAGTTACTACTGTTGAGCAAGGTACCACCTATACTGTACCTGTGCATTTCGTTTTTGTTGCCTAAATGTAGAACCTTACTCTTTTCACCATTGAATTTCATTTTATTAGATAGTGCCCAATGTTCAAGTTTGTCAAGATCCTTTTGTATCTTTAGCCTATCTTCTGGAGTGTTGGCTATTCCTGCCAGCTTGGTGTCATCTGCAAATTTGATGAGTTCCCCATTTATTCCCTCATCCAAATCATTGATGAAGATGTTGAAGAGTACTGGGCCCAAAACAGAGCCTTGGCGTACTCCACTGCATACCTCCCTCCATGTAGATGCAGTTCCATTGAGGACTACACATTGAGTGCGGTTGGTCAGCCAGTTACGAATCCAGATTGATGTAAGAACATGGGGGAAACCTTGGCCTCATATACTTCAATAATTGGGGCTGAGGAAGCTTTAGAGCTATGAGGTTTTCATTTAAGCACCACTTTCACTCATGTCTTTGATCTAACTGAGCTCCTTTGATGATGAGGGAGACAAGATTTAGTCTCAGAGAAAACTGCCCCAGGTAAGGAAAAGTGTCATTTGCTCTATTGGCTGACCATCTATGGCTAGGATGTCATTTCCCAAAGACCATAACTTTTGAACTTGATTTATTAATTATCAGATAATTATTATGAGAATAGAACCCAAGTCTTCCTCACAGGGTATATAATCCAATGTGTAAGTATAATAAAATCACAGTGTAAATCAGCATGTTCCAATAGGTATTTAGCATGCTAAACATATGTACCCATAACAGAACTTATAACAAAATAAAAGGGTTGGAAAGGACCTTTGAGGTCTTCTAGTTCAACCCCCTGCTCAAGAAGGAGACCCTATACCAGGGGTCCTCAAACTACGGCCCACAGGTAAGATTTAGCCCACTGAAGCCATTAATCTGGCTCACATGGGACCACGAGGCTGCCCCGCCCGAATCACCCCGCCCACCCTCCAGCCCCCACCCACCAGCTGAGCGCAGGCCTTACCTTCGCAAGCCCCATGGACTGAAGCTGCAAAGTAATACCAAAGCTTATGGCCGACACAGTACTTCTGGGGACTGGGGAAGCCCAAAACGGGATGCACAGAGGCCCCAGGAGGGGAAAATGGCGCCTTCTTAGCTCGGGCTGAGTGGAATGCAGAGCCATGTCACCTGGCACGCGCGGCCTTGCCAGTTGCTCTTCCAGGTTTCTGGTGTGCATGTGTGTGCAACAATCAGCTGGCCTCAGTGTGTACAGTAGTGCCAGGAACTGGAAGAGTTGGTCTTCTGGTTTCTGCGAGCGCATGCGCACCAGCCAGCTGATTGTCACGTCGGTGCATGCCAGAAACTCGAAGAGGAGCTGCCTGGTGCACATGTACACACTGGCATGTACACTGAGCAACTCCTCTTCCAGATTGCGTCCCTGACAAGAGCACTTGGTGCTGAAAAGGTTCTCCATCCATGCACTATTCCAAGGGTGGTTTTATCAAGGCATTATAAAGTGGTACCAATACTTCACGTGATTTGGATTCTCTCCTTCTGTTGATGCAGCCTAGGATTCCAATGGCTTTTTTTGGCTGCTGCCACACATTGTTGGCTCATATTTAAGTGATTGTCCATTAGGACTCCAAGATCCCTCTCAAAGTTATTGCTATTGAGAAAGTTTTCACCTAATCTGTAAGTGTACATTTGGTTTTTCTAGCCTAAGTGTAAGACTTTACTTTTCTCTACATTGAATTTCATTTTGTTAGATAGACCCAGAATTCAAGATTATCTAGATCCAGATGGATCTTGAGCCTATCATCTGGGGTGTTGGCTATTCCTGCCAGTGTTGTCTTCAAATTTGATGATTTTCCCATTTCTCCCCTCATCCAAATCATCGATGCAGATGTTGAAGAGTACTGGGCCTAAAATAGAACCTTGAGGTCCCCCACTGCTTGTTTCCCTCCATGCAGATGTAGTTCCATTGAGGACCACAGGCTGAGTCCATCTGGGGGTGATGCTGTCTATCCCACATATTTTTAGATTTCGAAGAAGTAGATGGTGGTTTACTTTGTCAAAGCCTTTCTAAAATCCAAGTACTGGAAACTATGTGCACTGCATTTCACTGGTCTACTAATTTAGTAATTTTTGTCAAAGAATGAAATAACATTTATTTATGATCTGTGTTTGGATCCTTCATTAGTTGAAGTAAGTTGTCAATATGAAGATAGAATAACAAGGGTTCAAATATGCATCCTTCCCTTCTTCCTTGGTAAATATCAATCCTTCTTCTCATTGCTCCATTGAGCCCAAACCTCCCTCTCAAACAAGGACCTGGAGAAAGAGCCTGGATCAGGACTAACAGATGGAGCTCCATTTTGAGGGCAATCAATTTCCTATATAATATTTCTCTGTTAATTATGACAAATGCACTAACATCTAGAAAGCCAGCAAAACCGTGTTTTACTTTGCTGATATAGATTAGATATTTCAAGACAAATTTGTTACCAATATTAGATTATTGACATGCAATATTTATTATAAAATCTATATAGCTGTTCACTACCTAAAACCTTCTGATTCTTCTGCAAGGAATGCATTTTTCTCAAGTTTAACTAAGAGGATCATAGTATAAATTTCAGCCACAATATCTGCTAGTCTACTTGGCCTATAATTGCTAGAGTGCTTTTTATTCCACTTTTTAGATAGATAAAATGCTACTACTGCCAACTTCAATCCGACTGGATAGGGTAGACATTTTTTATGTGTGAAAATGAAGATGCCAATAGAGGCCCCAAACCACCTGGGATATTTTTTGATCAGATAAATAGTTGGTAGAATGTCTTCTCCAGGGAATGTATTGCTTGCATTTCAGGACCTTTTATGATTAATTTCAACATGAACATAATGGGGTAAAATATTGATATCTTTGCTAATATGGAGAAAAGCAGCTCTTGAATACCATGGAGAAGACATGATTGCATCTATTGCTCACCCACCATCACCCACCCCTCACTTTTCCAGATGGAGAAAAACCCCACAAACCTGTGGGACTTTGTAGGTGCCTCCTAATGTTGATATCTGGATGGAGATGTCCCTTGTAGCTCCATCAATAAGAGCCAGAAGGTTCTCCTTCCTTCCACAGCCGTAGTTGGGGACATTGGCTTCTCCAATGGAGAGAATGTCCAGCAAGGCATCTGAAGTACGTAAAGTGCTCAAATAGTTGTCATGGATGTTGTAGCCAAGTGTGAGATTGTGCAGTAGATGGGAATTCTTGTTGACCATTTGAATGTTGAAAATGAACTGTAAGCCGGTTGAAAAACCATAAACACCCCTAATGTAAAAAAAAATGTTATTATAATGGGCAGCAGCAAATACTTTTTCAAAATATATAAGCCTCCAAAAGCCTACTGAGCCTTAAGCCAACATTGATCCAAAAGCAATGATCAGTTGTACAAATATGGAAATGGGCTGAGGGACAGCAACTACAACTTGTTCCACCACTACTTTAAATAAAATTCATTATTCAAGTGATAAATTAAGGATTGAACTGAGAGAGGAAAATAATCTGCAGCCCTCTCAGCTTTTTTTCGATTTGAGTTTCCTTCACAAAATCAGACAAAAGAGAGAAGCCATGGAAATCAAAATCATTCAGGAAATTAGACATAATCTCCAATATAGGTATAAATGAAAAATAAAAAACAGAAAAGAAGGAGAGTGTTAGAATGGAGGGAGTGCAACTCTATCACCCTGAATGACTTACCAATCATGGAAAACAAATTGAAGAGAAGGAGCCATGTTGAAAAGCAAGTTTCTATGCAATCTTTCCTTTCCAGTGGTGACTATACCAATGAGATGGTCTCCTGGCCTGTAAAAGCTCTGTGGTTGTTTTCCATCCTGGTGCTCCAAACTCTGCGGGCATTTCATTCTCAGCTTCCCAGAGACTGGATGGGACAAAAGCAGCATCAGAAGCAGAAGCAGGAGGTCCATCATTCATTGGGTGAGTCAATGAATCCCTTTTCTGTTTCTAAATAAGAATTAGAAGAAATCAAAGGACTCTCACAAGGTGGAAAATGTTCCAGTGTCTTTCCTGATTGAAACAGAGAGAAACACTCAGCTTCACCTGGAAATGAGAGAGACGTACATTCAAGAGCACAGACCCTGCCTGTCCTAAAACTCCATATTTCTCTGCCCAAAGTCTCCCCTGGAGGATTCGGCCAAAGAGCAGAGCTTTAACTTTTATCATAATTCTCCCTCTCAGGAAGGATCCCTGGATAATTCAACTAGTTCTTGGACTCAAAGGTTGTTGGGGAATTCTCTGGAGGGAAATGAAAGGGAAATAATCCCCATGTGATTCATAATAACAGGGGCAGAGATTGAGTTAAATCCATCATCTAGAATTGAGAGGTTTGGGAACTCCATGCTTGAAACTGGCCCCAGAGGGAATACTCAGCACTTGTGCTGAAGAAACAAATAAATCTGATATTTGTCTGCATTGTGGTTAAAGAGAAACCCACTCCGGGTTGGGGGGGCAGTTAATGTCGAAACATATCACAGAGGAACAAGAACAGAACAGAACAAAACAGAACAGAATAGAATAGTGTGTAATCAATTGTGTATAATAGAATAGGAGTGTATAATTCTGAATTCAGCATTCAACATTTGAAATGTCAAAAAATGAGTTAGGAACTCCACATTCTGAATTCCACATTCCAAATTCTGGATTCTGCATTCTGCATTTCGCATTCTTCATTCCAAATAACAAATTTTGAATTCCATATTCCACATATCACATACTGCATACTGCATTCCGCATTCGGAATTCCCAATTTGGAATTCCAAATTCTGCATTCAGCATTCCAAATTTCCACATTTCACATTCCGCACTCCAAATTCTGAATTCTGCATTTTGAATCCCAAATTCTGCATTCCGAACTCCATGTCCTGCATTCCAAATTCCACATTCTAAATTTGAATCTTGGACCACAGAATGTGGAAGTCGGAACTTAGAATTCCGAATTTAGAATGTAGAATTCAGACTGTGGAATTTATTCTTCGTTATTCGTAAGTCAGAATTTGGAACTTGGAATTTCAAACTTCAAATGTTGAATTAAGAATTATACACTCTGTATTCCGCATTCTGCATTCCACATTCCATTTTCCGCATTCCATTTTCCACATTGTGCAATCTGCATACAGAATTCCAAATTCCGCATTCTGAATTCGCAATGCCACATTCTGGATTATGGATTATGGACTCTGGATTCCATATTCCATATTCCGCATTCCAAATTCTGAATTCCATTCAATATTCTGAATTCCAAATTCCTAGTTCTGAATTGCAAATAGTTCTGAATTCTGCATTCCAAATTCCATATTTCGTATTCCACAATCTGCATTCTGAATTCCTAGTTTTGAATTCCACATCCTAATTTTCAAATTTTGAATTTTGCATTCTGCATTCTGAATTCTGTATTCTTAATTGCAAATTCCAAATAATGAGTCCCAAATCCCAAATTCCATGCTCCACATTCCAAATTCCTAGTTCCGAATTCCAAATTCCACATTCAACATTCCATTCTGCATTCCAAAATTTGCATTCTGAGTTCCATATTCTGAAATCCATATTCCAAATGTCGTATTCCTAGTTCTGTTTTCCGAATAATGAATTTTGAATTTCACATTCTAAAATCCACATTTTAAATTTCAAATTTGGAATTCCAAATTCCGCATTCCAAATTCCGTGTTACAAATTCCAGATTCTTAATTCCGAATTCTGAATTTTGAATTCTGCATTTTGCATTCTGCATTTGTGGTTCCAAGTTCTGAGTTCCACATTCCAAATTGTAGGTTCTGAATTACAAATTCCAAATTCTATATTCCACATTCTGGATTTTGAATTCTGTGTTCCTCATTACACATTCTAAATTCTGCATTCTGAATTTTGAATTCTGAATTCCATATTTTGGATTCTGAATTCCATATTTTGAATTCTGAATTCCATATTTTGAATTCTGAATTCCATATTTTGAATTCTGAATTCTGTATTCCCATTCCACATTCCCAATTCTGAATTCTGCATTCTGAATCCGAATTTCACATTCTGTTCTGCATTCTATATTCCGCATTCCATCCCCCATTCTGTATTTTGCATTCTACATTTTGCATTCTGCATTTTGCTTTCTGCATTTTGCTTTCTACATTGGAATGGAATGCAATATTATGGAATGTTTTGAAATAGAATGCAATAGAATGGAATGTTATGGAATAGAGCCAGTGACGTGGAGTCAGGTGAGGCAAGTGAGGCACAGCCTCACCACTCTCATCATGAAAAAAAAAAGTAAAAGGAAAAAGCTGAGCTAGTTGCTGCCTCACCGTGGATGACTCTGCTTAACCTCACTGGTGCTCTCCCTCCCCAAGTGTAGTGACTTCCTCCCTAGGCCCCCATTCATTTCTCTCTCTCACACACACAGCTGGATAAAACTATATAAAAATCTAGCCCAGCTTCACTGATTACAAGTTTGAAAAGGCAACGTGGCTCCACCTGCAATCAAACTACACTTGGGGAGGGAGAGCACAAGTGAGCACTGAGGAGACCACAGGAGGAGGCAGGAAGCCAGGCAAAGAGCCATGCTGTAGTACACACACTTCCCCCCAGCCTCTTTCTTTTAGAAGGCTTGGCTTGGCTCCCCTCCGGCTTCTCTGCCTCTCCTCTCACCCCAGCCTGCCAGCAGGAGGTGGTGGGTGGGCTTTATTGTGTTCCAGGCATTTCCCACCCAGACAGCAGGCTGCATTTGCAATGGTGGAGGTGTTTGGGAAAGGCAGCAGGGGAATGGGGGGGGGGGAGGCAGAGGAGCTGCTTTCAAGCCACTGGAAAAGATATCCAATCCAACTTTTGTGGGGGGGGGGTTTGAGAGTGAGTGAGAGAGGGAAGGGGTAGGAGAGATAGTCCAATCCAACTTCTCTGTGTGTGTGTGTGTGTGCGTGTGTGTGTGTGTTTGAGAGAGGGGGAGGAAGAGAGAGAGGGAGGAAGGAGGGGAAGGAGAAGAAAAAGAAAAAGAAAGAAGGAGCAAAGGAGAAAAACAAATGCTGTCGCTTTAAATTGGAACTGAGCATGCCTGGCTGAGGAATTCTGGGAGTTGAAGTCCACAAGTCTAAAAATATTTGAAACCCAGCACTGTGTCAGTGCCTCACCAGTCATAAACCTCACCGCACGTCACTGAATAGAGCAGTGATGGCAAACCTTTTCGGCACTGAAAAGGGAGCATGCGCGTGTCCATCAGGGCCTCAACCCAGAAGAGAAGCTGTCCAGGGGGCATGCACATGCCGGGAAATGAACTTCTGGTTTCCTGCATGCACATGTGCACCGGCCGCCTGGTCTTCTAATTTCTGGCACACATGACTATCTGGCGTGAGTGACTATCAACTGGCCGGTATGCACGTGCACGCCGGAAACTGGAAGACCAGCTCTTCTGGTTTCTAGCACTGCCGTGCGTGTGAAGACAGCTGATCACCACGTGCGCAGGTGTGCCAGAAACCTGGAAAAGGAACGGGTGCCGTGGCGCATACATGCAACATGGCTCTGTGTGCCACTTTGGACACGTGTGCCATAGGTTTGCCATCACAGGAATAGAGTGTTGTTGAATGGAATGGAATGGGACTGGATGGAATATTATCAAATGCAAAGTTATGGAATGGAATAATGTGGTATGGAATGGAGTGGAATTTTATGGAATGGAATAAAATGTAATGTGACCGAAAGGTATGGGATGGAATCTAACAAAATGTTATGGAATGGAATGTTATGGAATAGAATGTTGTGGAATGGAATGGAACTGGAGAGAATTTAATGGAATGAAATGTTTTGGAATGGAATCGAATATTATAGAATGGAATCTAATGGAATGATATGGAATGGAGTGCAATGTTTTGGAATATAATGTTATAGAATGGTATGAATGGAATGTTATGGAATAGAATGTTGTGGAATGGAATGGAACTAAATAGGATTTAATGGAATTGAATGTTTTCGAATGGAATGGAATGATATGAAATAGAGTGGAATGTGATAGAAAGGAGTGGAATAGAATGGAACAGAATGAATCCATTTGATCATGGAATGTTATTAAATGGAAAGTTATTGAAAGTTTGGGAAAGGAATGTTACAGAATGGAATAATATTTTGGAATGTTAGTTTGTAAGTTGATTTTATTGATTAACCCATGGTGCATATCAAGGTGCTGAGTTCCAAGCACAAATTATGACTAAGATCCAATAAGAATAATTTAAAATGAAACTGGAATAAAATACAATTTAAAATGAAATTGGAATGTAATGCAAAACTAGAATAATATAGTTGCATTGATTTCAGCTACAACTTAAGTCCATGAAAATTTCCTCCTCTGTTATGAAATGCTGAGCATTTCTAATCTATCGGATAAATGGTTGCACATTGTTTCCTGTAAGGTGAAACCACTGATTTATTAACAAAAATAGCACAATTGGATTTTTATACACACACACACACACACACACACAGTTATTTTTAATATATATATTTTTTAATTTAGGAAAGAGTTTCAAGTGAAAGAATACGATGGAGGCTAATTTCTCTCTGTTCTTCGTAATTGACAGGAACAACACAACAGAAATTTCAAGGCTGCTGCTGGGAAAAGAAAAGCTCCAGATGAAGAACAAGGAGGTCAGGCAGAAAAATCTCCAACCAATTGCAGAAAAGGAGGAGCTCTGCAAAGATTTGGAAGAGAGACTGAGAACTTTTGGATAGCAACCTCGGCTTTTCTTCCAGAAGTTTCAATTCAATTCTCTCCAGCTCCCTCAATCGGAACAAATGTTCCACAAGGTTCTGGGTTGAATTCAGCTGCCTGGGACAAAGTGGCCAGAAATTGGAAGTGACTCTTTTCACCTTGTTCCCAACATAGCAACACTAAATGAATTAAAATGTAAGGCTATGTATAAAAAACAAAATTACTGTTCATTGTAAACAAGTTTGATAATTCAAGTAAAAACCCAAGGGGCTAATTTTATTCTAATTTTATTCCTTTTATTCATAAAATTTTTAATTTTATGCATTGATGTTTTAGAGAGAAAATATGTCAAATGCAGCTTTGCAGATAGAAAACCTTTGAAGAGAGAATAATTGTCTCCTTTTCTTGGTTCTAAAAATGGCAGAACTCTAGAAAGAAAACAAGGATCTGAAAGAAGAACTTAACAGCTGAGAAATATTTAGATTGCAATCCTGACTTTCAGATTTATTTATTAGAGCCCTGAGGTTGGATATAAATAAGAAATGGAATAAAAGATGTATTACAACTTTGGCCATCTTTGGGGTCTCTGTGTCGGTTGGCTTCTGCGTTTCTCTGCTCCTCATCAAAGGAGTGGCATCACCCCAACTGGGGAGCCCAGGCCATGGAAACCCCCTGGAAAATTTGGAGCTAATTTTGGTGGAACTAACATCCACTTACTTTATCAGAAGCAAGCATAGAATCCCATAAGGGTGGAAGGGATCTTGGAGGTCTTCTAGTCCAACCCCCTGCCCAAGGAGTCCTTATATCGTCCTGGACTAATGGTTTTCCAATCTTTTCTTGAAAACCTCCAGGGATGGAGGAACCCCCCACCCTCAAGAATAAACCTTATTATTAAAGTTAAGAAAATAACATATCACTGAATTATATTTTATTCTCTCTTTCTTCTTCCATCTCCAGAAAAAAGTCTTGGCAAGTGTTACCGGAGCAGCCAACTGAGAACATCCGGTCAGAAGGTGTTGAGGTGGCCCCCATCCCTGCTAAATCCTTCAATCCAAACATCCCCATCATGGATGAGAGAAGAAGGATGTGGGACGTCCTTCCCTGCTCTACAATGTGATGGTTGGTAAGTGTTTGAACTAACTTGGTTATAGTTTAGTTTTATAGTTTATTTAATTTATAGACCGCCCCCTCTCCCCGTAGGGACTCGGGGCGGTGTACAGACCATTCATAATCAAAACAACAGAAAATAACATAAGACATAGAGCAGAAACAACACACACACACTGTCTGTATATAAAACCCCAAAACCAATTTAAATAATTAAAAAACAATTTTAAAACCCGTTTAAAACCCCAATATAAAATTTAAAAAGCCATCCAGGAAAGTTAGTAATAGATGTTAAATACAGTTACGATTATAATTATAATTAGGCCAGACCAGCTCCTCGAAACAGGTGGGTCTTGAGTTTCTTGCGGAAGGAGCGGAGATCAGAGGTGGTTCTAATATCGGGGGGGGGGGGGGAGGTTGCCAGCTTTTTCTTTATTTTTCTAATATAATGATATTATTGCTGTTTTTATTTCATTCTTAGGTGGATTCCATTCAAGAGGCAGAAAAACCTAGGTAGCTGCAATCAGTGGACAACTTGGAGGCCGCAAAAAGTGAGTGGACCAAGGACTTGTGCAAGAGAAGGAAGGAAGAAAAGAAGGTCGTAGTTGAAGGGAGAGGATTTGGGGTCCCTTGAAGTCACCTGGGGTCCTTGGTTGCTTTGCATTTCCTGCTTTGGGTTTTTGGGTGGGATGTTGGCCTTGGAAGCTAAAGAGAAAGAAAACTGGGAGTCTGGATATATTTAGTATTAATTTGATTGCTAAGTTTAATTGCTAGTTTTTGTTTCTTGCTTATTTATTACTTCATTATGATCAAAATATTAAATTGATGCTTGTTTTGCCCCAGGACTAACCGGCAGCTGGGGTGAAATCACAAAACAACTGGAGCCCCTTGTGGACATTCATGGCATTGACAAGCTCACCATTGGTCAATTGCCAAAGGCGGATTTCCTTGGAACAGCTGACATCCAGTTCAAACATCTGGCTGACTGTGTGAAGAATCCCCCCCCCCCTGTGACGTGGTTGTGACACAGACTTCAGAGGATAATCAGAGCTGCATAAAAAACAATTACTGCCAACCTGCCTTCCATTGAGGACCTGTACTCTGCACGAATCAAAAAGAGGGAAGGTGTTACTTGCTCTACTGGATTACCATCAAATAGGCATCTATGGTTATGATGTTGTTTTCCAAAGACCATAACTTTTGAACATGATTTATTAATTATCAGATAATTATTATGACAAAAGAATCCAGGTCTTCTTCACAGGGCATACAACCCAACGATTAAGTGTGATAATATCACATTATCAGTGTAAATCAGTGTGTTCCAATAAGTATTTAGCATGGTAAACATGTGTACCTATAACAGAACTTATAACAGAGTAAAAGGGTTGGAAGGGACCTTGGAGGTCTTCTAGTCCAACCTCCTGCAGTATTCCAGACAATTGGCTGTTTCTTCTTAAAAGCCTCCAGTGATGGATCACCCACAATTTCTGAAGGCGAGACGTTCCATTCCTCACCATTAGGAAATTTCTCCTTAATTCTAAGTTGTTCCTCTCATTGCTTCTTTCCATCCATTGTTTCTTGTCTTGCTTTCAGGTTGCTTTGGAAAACAGGTTGACTCCCTCTTCTCTGTGGCAGCCCCTTAAATATTGGTACTGTAAAGTCCTACAGACTGCCTGTGGTGTGTGTGTGGGGGCACTGCCAGATCTGGGCGGAAGGGAGCTGGCAGGACAGAAGCTTGAGTGACATCTATCTATTTGCGCAAGAGGGAAGGGGAGAAGGGAGGTGGAGCAGCGGGAAGGAGCCTTTTGTGCTGGGGGGGTTGAGGGGGGCAAGGAGTGCCTGGGAAGGGTGCGGGGAAATCAAAGACACCCAAGGAACTTTGCTCCACTCACTAAAGTTTTAAAACCAGCTTTAAAATAAAAGCAAAATGGGCGACTTTGAGACAATCATCGGGAGATTGTGAGTTCTAGTTCTGCCTTAGACATGAAAGCCAGCTGGGTGAGTTTCAGCCAATTCTAATCCTCCCAAAGGAATGAAAACTTCCTGGGGGACTTTGGGTCAATCATCAGGAGACTCGTGAGTTCCAGTCCCACCTTAATTCTTACTAAATGGGGTTGTGGAACTAAGAAATGTTTAGATTAATTTGGGATACCAGAATTAGAGATTCCTAGAGTGTGAGATGGCCGAGTGTCTAATATTGTGTGGTGTGATGGAGGAAAGTGAAATTGTGGGGAAACACCTGTTCCATGTTGGGCAAAGCCATCAGTCTCTGCCTTCTGCTTGTGGGAGAACCAGAAGCCTCTGTGTGGTCCCTGTGAATCTTAGACTGACCTTGATCTGATCCATCAGATCATTTCTTATCTCCTTAAAATGGAATTTTCAGAGGGATTCCATTCCCAATTAGGAGTCATTCTCAGAACTAAACATTGATTCCCAATTGATCAGCAATCTGTGATTGGAGAGCAGAGCAGCTTCCATGGGTGCCTCTTCCTAGAAACCTCAAAGTCCCTCCTCTCTTATTCTCCCCCTTCTTGAACCTGGATGAATATTATGCAGCATTGAAGGTTTGTGACCTGGTCAATGATACGGCTGCCTTTAGACAGGATCCCTCCAACCTCCTCCTGGGGAGAGTCTCAAGATCCCCTTTTTCTGGACATCTTCTCCAGCCCTTCACAGACAAGACAAGCTTGGAAGAGGAGCAGAGAAAATGCTGTAGGTAGAAATTGTGGAAAAATTAAAGGGTCTGAAAACTACTGTTTTATTTCTCTGGTTAATGTGACGTTTGTTTACACACTTAATTTTTTATTTACCTTTTTGGGTGTGAAGTACAGACTAAAATAAAAACAATTCCAAACTGAAATCCCAAATAGCTGTTTTGCTGGACATGTTCTACAAAGGAGGTTTTATCAGGAAATCAAGAAAGAATTACATAAGAGGGATGAAGATTTCCCTCCCCAGCTGAGAGCCAGTCAAACATGGAATTTCACATAATTCCGGCATTCTCAGGGAGAAGATCAGGCAACCAGGCTGGTGCTTGTTTCCTGCAGCTTCCTCCTGAACTCTTTTCCTACTCAGTCTCTCTCTCACACACACACTTTTAGTTGCTGTCAGTAGGAACAAGTGTCCACGTTATTTATTTTATAAAGTGTCGTGTTCAGTAGTGTTGCCGAACAGCAAATTCCTCTAAATGACTTTTACAGAGATTTATTGAACTGAAAGGGAAGGGAGCTACAAGAATGCAAGTCATTCAACAATTTCCCATTTTGAAACATATAGAAATGATTTTCTTTGACTCCTGCATACTATCAAAATGGAAATAATTAATATCTCATTTCAAATAAAAGCAACATTAACAATTCTTCCAATGTCATAATGGTGTTATGTTTTTACATTAGTTCTGGCTGTGAGATGCTCCTTTGTGTTCATGTCTGGCCTCAGAAGGATAATGTAGCACTTGGGGATGAAGATGCAGACCAGCAGACCAGCACTGGAGGCCAGGATGGAGAAGACCTGAACAGCCACCATGTATTTCCCTTTGGTGCTCAGGTAGGTGGGCACAAAAGTCACCCAGACACTGCAGAAGACCAGCATGCTGAAGGTGATCAGCTTGGCTTCGTTGAAGGCCCAGGCAGATTCCTGGCCAGGAAAGCCACTTGGAAGTATATAAGTCTAAAATGCTATTGCTATTGCTAATTTCTCAAGTTGCAAAGACTTCAGAAAGATTAATGTGGAAGGAGAGAGATATTTTCTCTTGCAGTAGTAAAGCTTATCCATTTTCCATCCTCCTATTACTTCTCAGTCTCTCCCCCCACCCCTCAGTCTTGCCCCACTTCTTCCCTTTAGATAAGAAATTGTGTAGGTTGAGAATAAACAAGAAAACAGATGAGCTTCAATCTGTCTTTTAACATGCACTTTCATGAAAAGGTTCTGGATGGATCCATTTCCATCAGGCCTTCCTTTCCTCTGGTGTGACCCACCTTCCTTAGTGGAGAAGGTCCCCTCCGGACAAGGAACGGAGTCGTAGCAGCAAACTGGCTCTCCTTCTTGAGCCCTCTTGACAAATCCAGGATGACAATTTTCCACACATTTAGACTGAGGCAGGGACTAAGCAGAAAAATATAGGAATGCCAAGGAAAAGGTGTCAGGATTCTCCATTAATGGAACATGGAGGTAGAAATGGATGGAGACAAATAGCCTCTGGTCTTCACTGAGGTAAATATGAAATCTCTGACTCATTTCAATTAGATGTCGGAGTTATAATTACTGCATCAAGCTTGCAGCATGCTTCTGCTATTGTAATTATTATCACTTTTCAACTTGCCAAAGAACTAGAGGGAGTGGAAGAGTGAGATGGAATGCAGGCTCCAGGCTTCAAGCCGAGGAACTGTAACAGCCAAGGACACATCGTCAGGTGTCCGCCAACCTAGAGACTTTTCTCATAACAAAATGACAATTGGATAATGTGACCTGCACTATCAGAGGAAGGGGGAATTCAATATTGTAACTATATATATGTGTTAGCGCAGGAAATAATCAGAGCTGATTTTGCCTTCTTCTGTGCCAAAATGATGTATTCAACAGTTTCTATTCAAGTGTCAGAAAATCTCGAGGGTGCCTGCTTTGGTTGAGTTTGTCAGTCGCAATGTTGACATACTGGAAGATTCTTCATTTAATTCCTCCCTTTTGCTTTTGGCTTATTACATTGCAAGAAAGGACATTTCTACTTAATAAAGTCTGGAGGAATGGAATTGAAAAAAGATTTACATATTGTCTGACAACCAATCAATTCCTCCACACGTTGTTAAAATATGATTGTCTATTCATATTAAATTTGAGAGTAAATTTTTTTGTAATTTTTTTTGTAAAGTTTTATTCTAATATATTTATTAAAATAAAACTATGATGAAGAAGAATAAACTTCTGACAAGTAGGATCTGGAAAGATATTTTCTGGACTATATAAAACATTGCAAACCTGCTCCCCTTTGAAAGTAATCCAAAACAGTCAAATATAGAATAGAATGAGCTGGAAGGGGGGTTCATTTAGTCCAGCCCCCGGCTCCAGCAGGAGAAGCTATATCCCAGATGGTGAATCTATGGCACGCAGGCCACAGGTGGCATGTGGAGCCATTTGTTAGGGCACGTGAGGCATTGTCCTGTCAGCTCCAGCGCTCATGCGCATGCTGGCCAGCTGACTTCGGCCTTTTTTTTAAAGGCCATTTTTTGCCCTCCGGAGGTTTCCTTGAAAGCTCCGGAGCACAAAAAAACACCCCTATGGGCAAACCGGAAGTTCGGGAATGGAACAGGAGGCTCCCCTGAAGGGTCCAGAGGGCAAAAAATGGCCCTAAGGACAAACTGGAAGTCACCATTCCCGAACTTCCAGGTTGCCCGTAGGGATGTTTTTCTCCCTCTGGAGGCTTCAAGGAAGCTCCTGAAGCCTCCGGAGGGCCTCTGGGAAGTGGGAGAGACTGTTTTCACCCTCCCCAGCCTCCTAGAAAGCCTCTGGAGCCTGGGGAGGGCAAAAAAAGCATGCCAAAAGTGGGAGGGGGTTTGCGCTGGTTGCATGTGCATGCATAAGGGGTAGTGGTCGCGCACACATGCCTGCTGGGGTTAAGCGCATAGCATTATGGGTGTGGACACCCCTGTGCACGACCCCCCTGCGCTCCCCCCACTTTTGGCACACAATCCAAAAAAGATTAGCCATCATTGACCTGTCAGACAAGTGACTGTCCAGTCTCTTCCTAAAAACTTTCAGTGATGGAGCATCCAAGATTTCTAAAGGGAAGCTGTTCCACTGGTTAATTGTCTTCACAGTTAGGAAGTTTCTCCTTAATTCCAGGTTGCTTCTCTCTTTGATTTGTTTCCAACTATTGTTTCTTGTCCTGCCCTCTGGTGCTTTGGAGAATAATTTGACCCCCTCTTCTTTGTGGCAGCCCCTCAAATACTGGAATACTACTATCTTGTCACCCCTAATTCTTCTTTTCTTTAGACTAGCCAAACCCAAATTCTTCAGCCGTTATTCATATGGTTTAGTCTCCAGGCCTTTGACCATCTTAGTTGCTCCTCTCTGCACTTTTTCAAAAGTTGCAACATCTTTTTTTGTAGTATGGTGACCAAAATTGGTTGCAGTATTCCAGCTGAGACCTTACTGGGGTTTTATAAAGCAGCACTAATACTTCACATGATCTTGATTCTATGCCTTATACAACCTGGAATTGCATTACTTTTTTGTCTGCTGCTGCACATTGCTGGCTCATATCAAGTGATCACCCACTAGGACTCCAAGGTCCCTCTGATAGATACTGCTTTTGAGCTAGGTCTCACTTGTACCTTTGATTTTTCCTGCCTAAATATAAAACTTTCTCCACATTGAAATTCATGTTGTTGGATAGGGCATATTGTTCAAGTTTGTCAAGATCTTTTTGGATCCTGAGCTTGTCTTCAGGGGTGTTGGCTATTCCTGCCAGTTTAGTGTCATGTGCAAATTTGATGAGTTCTCCTTCTGTCCCCTCATCTAAGTCATTTATGAGTCTTCTGCTTAAGATAGAAATAAAAAAAATCATTACAAATTACGGCTGTCAGCATGAAAGGATTTTTTTTTTTGCTGATTTGTATATTTATTTTTTAATGTATATGACTGACATAATAGTGAACTGAGACCAAAACTGTGTAGTTGCTAGAACTATAGTAAGATGAGTTGGAGGTGAGGTCATGAGAAGGTGTCCCTCAAACAGGGTACATCAGGTATCTTTTGCTGCAGGGAAGGTAGGACATGAGAATGAACCTGGTGTCAGAAAGGGGTATTTTTAAGGCCCAACTAAGTATCCAAGGAAAGGTCCTTTCTGTTGAAGGACTGCAAATAGGTGAGACTAATTGACATGGAAAGAAAGATCCAAATTTATTATTAGTTAAATCTGGAGACTTTTTCCTCAGGAGAGATTTAAGGTAGCTGACAATCAAGAAAACAATGACATTCAAGGGCTTTGCAGATGAAGGGTTTTCTTGCAATATGAAAGTGTGACTTCATTGGTTTTGACAGTGGTATAGGGAAAATTGAAAAGGGGGGATGTGTCCCAACAAAAGGAAATAAAAAGCAGACAAAAGATTGTACTGAGGTTGACAGTGGCATAGGGAAAACTGAAGAGGGTGGTTATGCCCCAACAAAGGGAAATACAAAAGATTTCACTGGGGTTGACAGTGGCTTGGGGAAAATTGAAGATGGTGGACATGTCAAAACAAAGAAAAGGGAGAAGACAGGAATAGAGAAATGGGACAAAAGACTTACTAGGAAAAAATCAGACAATTAGAAATTGTTATATGGGGAAATATAAAGCTGAGATATGTGGTTTACTCCTATACATGATAATAAAATTGAGTTGCTAACTGATTGAATATGATACTGGAAAGATAATTAAATAAAGGTTAAAATATACAGAATATGGACAAATATGAAACTGTTATGGGGAGAATGTAAAGCAGAGGTATGGGATTCATTTTTATGCATGATAATTAAATGAGTTGCTAATTGATTGAATATGACAATGGAAGGACAATTAAGTATGGGTTAAAATATATGAAACATGGACACATATAGAACTCCTAAGATGATGAACAAAGTGAGATGTGTACCGCTTGTTATTCTATATAGTAGATTAAGGGAATTGTAATGAACATTGAATAGTAAGGATTGTTATTTAAAGACAATTAAGGGTAACATAAGCCAAGATATGGAAAAATGGAGAGGGAACATAAAATATACTTACAATGGGAAACTATTGAGGTTATAAAGACAAA
The DNA here is from genome assembly GCF_964273705.1 of Natrix helvetica. Classification (NCBI taxonomy): domain Eukaryota; kingdom Metazoa; phylum Chordata; class Lepidosauria; order Squamata; family Natricidae; genus Natrix; species Natrix helvetica. Next base: position 127,578,005 of record NC_138551.1, on the reverse strand, counting down.
TTTGGGGCACGTAAAGATGCATAATTATATAAATATAATGATGAGAATAGTTGGGAATTGTAACCAGGTCTACATCTCAGCCAAAAATTGGCGGGGTGGTGGTAGGTGGTGGTTAAAAATACAATTACTATATATGTATACTTTTTTCTCTCTCTTTTAAAAAAGGAGGAAGATATATGTTAAAATTAAATATGTATATTGAAAAGGGCTTATAAATACCATCAACATAAAATGGATCTTGCTCAGAGGCTGAAATACACCAAGTAAATGAGATGAAGAGTGTGAAGTAGAGAAGAGAGATAAGGGAAGAAGAGAGGGAGAGGAGGGGGGAGAGGAGGAGAGAAAGGAGGAGTGGAAAGGAGAGAGAGGAGAAGGAGAGAGGAAGAGGAAGTAGAGAAGAGAAGGACAGCAGAGGGAAGAAAGGAGGTAGGGAGGAGGAGGAGAGAGGGAGAAGAAAGTGATGGATAAGGTACAAATGCGGTGTACGGAGAGGAGAAGAGCCAATAATTGTTTGTTTTTGGGGAGTTGATGGTAAGACGAATTGATGTAAACATTTAACAATATAATACGATGTTGGTTATGTAATAGTATATATGTGGTTATATGTTATGAAAATGAAAAAATAAAAAAACTTTATACAAAAAAAGGAAAGTGTGACTTCTCTTTGGATGAAAGTCTTAGTGCTTCAACTGTCTGGGTCAGGGCACATCAGAACAATTATAATAACCCCATGAGAACTGAAAGCCTTGGAGCTCCTTCCTAAGAGCAGAAGGCCTATTGCTCTTTCCTGGGGGAGGGGGGGTGAAAGAAAGGCAGGGATAACTCTGACCAGGTACGGTCTCTTTGAGAGCATCCCCATCTATGAACCTGCTCTTTCAGGGGACACATTTCCCCAAGCAGGACAAGATGAAGCTTCTTTCCCAATGGGACCAGTCATGATTCAATTCCATCTGAATTCAGGCACTGGTCAATAGAATTCCCTTCTTCTATGCTACCTGTGTCCAAGGAACAAACAAACCCATTAGGAACACATTCCCCAGCACTTGTGGGGTTTTGACCAGTTTGATGGAGATATTGAATTGTAGATGGTCCACAAAATGAAATAGTATTGAAGCCTCCCAAGCAGTGTAAGAAGATTATCAGGTTTCTATTCCCTACATTCAATTTCCAGTGAAGGTCAACCACCTTGGGGACTAACTTGAAGTGGGACATCAGGCTTTGGAAAACAAAGAAAAGATGACAAAATTTCACCCACCTTGTTGAGCAATTTCATCCGTGAAAGAGCATCCTGTCTGACAATAATTTTCTGTCTTACAAAAAACCCCAGGATCTCTTCCTTGAGAACCTCCTGTGGGAGAACCAACAAGCTTTCAATGCCAAGATCTGCTGCCAAATCTCCATTTTGGTCCAAGTACAGTTTCTTCTCGGAAATATTCCAAAATTCATTCTTCTCTAGGAAGGCATGAAACTAGAATGGAAACATCCTGGAATTTTAAAAGCAGAAAACTTTGTTTCTTATGCCACATGATTTTCACTTGAATCTTTCTTCTACAGTTGTGTAACTTGCAAATATGCTTCATAAAGAGAATGTGTTGTCATTATCTTCAAAAGCGAATGAAAACGTTTCAACAAAATTTGTCAATTATATATGGATAAAATATACATTGAGAAAATATAAGTGACACAACTAGTCAATTATAAGGAACATTCTAGAGCAGATAATAAATAAATTGAATAACAGAAAAAAGAGATTATTTATAAAGTCCTTGAAAACAACAGGTTGATTCCCAGAAAGCATGGATTTGACAAGCAGAAAGTTGTCAGGCTAATCTTCTCTCTCGGAAACATGAGCTAATTCAACTTTACTGTAATGCTACATTAAGAGAATTTTGCAAATCTGAAAGAACAAATCTCCCACCAACACTTTTCTCAGCCTGAAAAGTTAGCCAGGATCCTTTCTGAGTTTCTTTCTCTTCCATTATGCAACTGGAGGATTCTCCCCTCTTAGCTGATCCTTCCCTAGGCAGCCTCTCTTCCCCTCATCCCAAAAGTCATTCTCACATATCATTGCACTTCCTAAATGGATTGTGGCAATGCTTGTGATATAATTTGATTTCAGTAAAGTGCTAACAAATGTTTTTTAGTTAAATGAGAGGTTGGTGGTATGATAATTAATCTTAAAATTATATTCAGATAAGTTTTCATCTTTTTAACTTTTCTAAAAACACGGTGGTTATAAATTACAATTTCTTCTTAGTCATCATTTTTCTGTTGTCATTAATACATAGAGAAGTTAAATCTCTGATGCAAGATTTGATGATTTCTAATAATTCTCAAGGAAAGCTAATTTGATCTAATTTAAACAATACCAAGTTTACAGATAAATATTTATGTTTTCCTCATAAAAAAAGGTACATGAGTAAAAGAGGTACAAAAATATCTGATTTTTAGAACCTAGGACTTGACATACTATAGCATCTCATATAAGAGGATTAATGATGCACTGGAAGAAGGATGAGGGATACCAAACTTGATAAGTATGTTTGTGAAAATAATCTCACAATACTAGCTGATTGCACACAGAATATGAGCTAGCAGGGAGATGTTCATGGAAAGAAGGCAAATGCAGCCATAGGAATCTTAGCAAGTGAGCCTCCTGTTTGTGAGATCCCAACTCAAGGACCAGGTCTCTGTGGAGGCACCATGCTAGGAGAAAACATTGCACAAAACCTTCCCTAAGGTTCATAGAGGTTTAGGGAAGGGCAAAGAAGCCAAGGAATAAAGCAAAGGCGCTGCTCTTAGCCTTGAGGAAAGACAAGAAGGAGAAGAGTCACCCTACTGGAGTGAAAAATAACATGCCTGAGAGCAGCTTCTCCAACTTACATCATCTCTCAGGTGGAGAAGAGAGGACACAGCACTTTCCAATAACTGGAAGAAGGTTCAGTGATATCTTCTCACTGTTTTTCCAAAGTGTCAGACTTGGTATCAGTGGTAGGTTGCAGACGGTATGCCCTGGTACGGGCATACCGGTGTCTGCCCAGAGCACTGGGTACTGTTCCAGTATGGTGCTCTGGGGGGACCACCTGCCCACCCGAGTGCCTTACCTGTATTTGAGCTCTTCGGCGCTTCCGCACACATACACAGGGTGCACGGCGCCTGCGGGACACTCCGCCGAGCAGCTGGAGCATCATGGAGGCTCGCGGAGGTGTCGAAAAAGGTAAGTTTGCATGCGCGCACTGTGCACGTTCATGTGGTGCATACCGGGCCCGGTTGCAACTGTACTGGTTGCAATGGGATCCGGAACCCATCACGGATTGGTATCATGAACTCAGTGACAAGAGAGGAGATCCTGGCTGAAGGAGAGGAAAACAGTGACATGCAGTCAGGTGAGGCAAGTGAGGCACAGCCTCACCGCTCTCATTATGAAAAGAAAAAAAATGTAAAAGGAAAAAGCTGAGCTAGTTGCTGCCTCACTGTGGATGACTCTGCTTAACTATTTAAAAAAGCCTCTAAAAAAGTGCCCCCTAGTATGAGGTAGGAGAACTCCATGCTTCATCTAGTCTGACTTTGTTTTATGATCACTCGAGCAGAGTTAAGTAAGGGTTAAAAGCCTAAAACTTTCTGGTGTAGGTGAGGCACACAGTTCTCCTGCCTCATAGTAGACGGCGCTCATTTGGGTGGGGCTTCTTCAGAGGACCGGAGGCAAGAGCAGAGTTTAAGTCCTCTCTGAAGCAGCTGGAAAAGGTATGTGTGGGTCGGAGGGAGGGGGAGGAATTCAAACTTCATCCTCCTGGTACTGTGCAGGGCTTTGGGCAAAAGCTGGAGGGAAGAACCCTGGCTCGCTTGTGCTCTCCCTACAGCCATGCTGTAGCACACACACTTTCCCCCAGCCTCTTATTTTTGGAAGGCTTGGATAGGCTCCCCTCCGGCTTCTCTGCCTCTCCTCTCACCCCAGCCTGCCAGCAGGAGGTGAGTGGGTGGGCTTTGTTGCGTTCCCGGGATTTCCCACCCAGACAGCAGGCTGCATTTGCAATGGTGGAGGTATTTGGGGAAGGCAGCAGGGGAATGGGGGGGGGATGGCAGAGGAGCTGCTTTCAAGCCATTGGAAAAAATATCCAATCCAACTTTTGTGTGTGTGTGTGTGTGTGTGTTTGTGAAAGAGTGAGTGAGAGGGAAGAGGGTAGGAGAGATAGTCCAATCCAACTTCTCTCTGTGTGTGTGTGTGTTTGTGTTTGTGTGTGTGTGTGTGTGTGTGTGTGTGTGTGTGTTTGAGAGAGGAGGGAGAGAGGGAGGAAGGAGGGGAAGTGAGAAGAAAAAGAAAATGAAAGAAGGAAACTTCTTTCGCAAAGGAGAAAAACAAATGCTGTCACTTTAAATTGGAACTGAGCATGCCTGGCTGTGGAATTCTGGGAGTCCACATGTCTAAAAAAATTTGAAACCCACCACTGTGTCAGTGCCTAACCAGCCATAAACCTCACCGCACGTCACTGGAGGAAAAACACCCTGAAAAGAGGAGCCATTTCAGAACTGAGCCCTCAAAGCAGAGAAGTTCAGCCTCCCCTTCTCTGAAGATGCAAAGACTAAGCAGCCATCAGTCAGAGAAGCTTTGACTGGGATTTCTGCAGAGAGGCGGGGTTGGGCTGGATGATCTTAGGGTATTCTTCAAATTCATAATGGTAAAATTCTATGTTCCTAGTTATAAACCATACACGCAGGAATTTATTTATGTACACAGCTATTTTAGCATTAGCCAAGTTTAATATTGAAAATTATCTGCCCTTCTATCTATTTTTTGGAACATTACCCCCTGAACAATTAGATTGGCCAAATCTGCTAATCCTTTGTAGTGTAAGGAGTGTAGGAGATGACCAGACTGAGCCTGAGTGAATGGGTCAAATACATCATTAGTCTTGAGTCCTGCCCACAGGAGATCTGGGTCCACACACACCCTTGAATTCCATTGACCCTTGTCTACTGCCTGTTTGCCTTGACCATTCGTGGTTCAGATTCTTGTGGACAGTATGAGCTTGGGGTGAACCTTGTTCATTTGAATTGCCTGGACTTTATAATTTTCCTGCGCTTGACAAGCAGATTGAAATGATTCCCCTCCTTCTCCTCTGGATTCCTTCTCCAAGGATCTAAGATTAATGGATCCATATGGGGATCCTCATACCTGCCATGGCTGCAGCCTTGTAGACCCCAATGTCTTTTCTCCTTCCTTCCTTCTCCTCCTCGATCTGGAGGAATAGGCAGCATTCAAGGCCTGGGCCAGAGTCTTCATGAGACTGTATGAATGGGAGTCATTTGGGATCTGGATCCTGTTCCTTTTCTCCTGGGTCTCCAGTGAGGCTTTCTGGGTGCATCTTCTGCGGCCTTTGACAGAAAAGACGTGCTTTAAAAGAGAACAGTGAAAATAATGATTTACAAATTGAGGTTCCACAAATAAATGGGATTCAAAGGCATCATCCATTGGCTTTTCTTTTATCAGATAACCAAAGTTCCAAATGCTATGGATGTAGCTGAAAAATCTGTGCTTTTTTGTTTTGTACACTACAAAATTTGTGAGGATCCAGACTTTCCCTTTAGTGGGTTCTGGCAAATCTTCAAATGTTAAATGGAAAGGAAGGATTCTGTCTGAAAGGGAATCAAATTCCATGAAGTGAACAAAGACATTGACTTGTCTCCACTTAGAGAGGGCCTCCCTGAGGGGGGCTGTATGTCCAGTTGTTGAGAACAGTTGTGATATAACCACACAAATTCCACTCCTGACAAGCACAGGAGTGAAAATTCTCATGAAGTTCTCCCCATTTTCTGTGTCTGAAGCAAAGAGGCCAATGAAGGTCCATCTGAAATGGAGGAGCAGTTGGACAATGGCTGGGTACTGGAATCCTTGTTTGGGGAGCATCAGGCGGAAAAAGGGGAAATGACTTTTATCACTTAAAGCCTCTGAAGAAGTTTCATAACTGATCTGAAAAAGCAATGAAGAATGTTGTGTTATACTTAGGGTCAAATCAAGTCCAAAATATTAGCTTTTAATAAATCTAACATTCTTTTGATGCACAAATTGAAGAGATTATTGTTGATTAGCTGTTGGGCAATATCAAGAAACAGAACTTTAAACACAGAACATTAACAACATAGTATATAAATGCAATTTTTGTAGAACTCCAATAATGTACTGCAATCAGACTCATATATGTAGATTTCAACTGATTATATATAAATATTTGAATTCTGAAAGAAAATATGTTGCTTTAATGCAAGTATCCCAAAGGGTTGTTTGTGTAATCTCTCTCTCTCTTTCTTCTGCAATTGACATTCAATTTATAGATGTATTACATCTTATATCTTTGGAACTTCGCAAATAAAAGTCTGTTATTTATAAAGGACTTAGTTAAATCTTTGATATTTAACCATAGTGTTTAGCTGATGAAATCTTGCTCAAGTAAACACCACCCTAAGATATTTAGGCATTTCTGTTTTTTCCCCCCTCATTAAACAGTTTTATTGAGTTATAAAATATTGTAAAATACAGAACGCAAAAGCAAATAGAAAAGCAATGTGGAGGAAAGGAGGGAAGAGAAGTTGAGGGAAGATAAGAAAAAAAGAAAAAGAAACATTGACTTCTGACTCTCTCTGTTGCAGTAAAGTAAAGAATTAACATCAAATCATAATTTTTTGCCTTTTTATAATATGAACAAGCTTTTTCTGTAAAGATCTATCAATCTGCTCGGTAAAACTTAAAATCAAAGTTTCATTCTTTTCCACCTCAAGCACCAAATTCAGAAGCGGTGTCCATGTGGAAACAAAAATAATTATGTTCTTTTCTTTAATCAAAATAGTCCGTTTTGCCATTTCTTCCAACTCCATCAACTTCTGTAACCGTTCATCCATGGCAGGAATTGAAGTGTCCTTCCATTTTTGTGTGTATAATAGTCTTGCTGCTGTCAACATATATAGTAACAAAGTTTCGAAATTTTTGTCCTGGTCTTTTTCCATTACACCCAAAAGGAAAAGTTCTGGTTTCATTTTTATCTGCATTTCCAAAATTTTCTGTATCAAAATATGAATCATACTCCAATTTTTTTTTGCTTCATCATATGTCCACCATAGATGATAAAGTCCCTTCTTTACTTCCAACATTCATTTGACATTCCTTTATACATTTTGATAACTTACGTGGTGCTAAACACCATCAATACATCATCTTATAGAAATTTAGATTATAATTGGAAGGTCATGACCTCCAAGCAGGATGGCATGCCTTCCTATGGTATGAAAAAGGATCTGCACATAAATATTTCAATAGACACTACATCAGACAGTCCCTGTTATTAATATGGAACAAAATTAAACACAACCACTATACCGAAACACCCATTTGGCTATCTACGATGGAAGCATACATACACCCAAATTTAATTAATATGGAAAATATTGCTACATATAAAGAGTTATTGAACAGACAGGGGGAGATCAAAACTAGATTAGAATTGGCATTACAAGGGGTACAAGTAGAATGGTGGTCCTATTTACAGATACAATCAAGGTTTGAACAGGATAGGAAGAAGGAAGGTGTAGCCAAAGATTACACAATATTAGATAAACTTCTGATAGAGACATAAAACAGGTTGATCAAAGTGTTGTATAGATTTTTGTTGGAACACAAACTAGAGGAAGAACATGTCAAAGAAACTATCGTTACCTGGGCGAAAAATTTCGGTTATAATGTGGAATTGCCTAAGTGGGAAAAACTTTGGATACATAATCAGAAACTAACAATGGCTACAGCATATAAAGAAAATCTTTATAAGATGTTCTACAGATGGCATTCCCCACCCCCCAGCACGGCTTTCCAAAATGTTTAAAAATCTGGCCCTAAATTGTTGGAAGTGTAAAAAACCACCAGGCACTTTTTATCATATGTGGTGGACATGTAATGAGGCAAAGAAAATACTGGAAAATGATTCAATCATGGTTAAAACAAATGGTGGGAGGCCAAATTTTGTTTAAACCAGAAATTTTTCTCCTGGTATAATATTGGAGGGGTTTAAGAAAGATACACTTTATCTAATTATATTTGTACTAACTGTGGTGTGCATAACTTATGCACAATATTGGAAAAAAGAAAATACACCATCAGAGCTAGATATAATCAGAAAAGTGTTGGTCTGTGCAGAAGCAGATAGGCTCGTTCTTGAACTTAAAAATAAAGGGGAATCAGAATATTTAAAAGCCTGGAACAGATTTTATGATTGGTATAAGACAAGACTGGAACAAACTGTATATATTGTGATTGGACAGAAGGATAGACACTGTACTAAGTAGGCTAATAGTTAATGGTTGAGACTAGTTGTATATAATGTGAATGTATGGTCACTTCGACTTCTCGGTACTGCATTGTTTTAAATGTAAAAATAATAAAAATATATTTTAAAAAATCCATCCTAACTCCAATTGAGTCATTAAGTTTGAGTCACTCCTTCCAGCTTGTCTTCATGGAATAAAATCTTTTTCATCTCTAGAATATTTGTCAAATAGTTATAAACTTATCTTTTTCTCAAGAATTTCTCAACCTTGTTAATAACCATGAAGAAAAAGTCCAAAACATGTCCTTTTAAAAATTGCAAAAAATTTTTTGGAGCTCTTCTTTCAATTGTGTTGGAAAGCTTCTATCTAAACCATCATAATAAAAATTGGTGTGAGATTTATATTCCGAAATTACGGTTGACTCCTCTGCTTTTTCAGCTACTTGTAAAATTGCCTCAGTGGTTCATTAACTTTGTTCACATATTTGCATCTCTGAAGTAGTTTGAACACCCTTTGAGCATAGCTGTTCCATAAACTGATGGGTTTTATTTAAAGATTTTTCAAATACATCTCTAATAATTTGCTCATCCATCTTCTTGAATTGCTGACCAATCAGGAAATCATAAAAGTCAGAAAGTTTTAGTTTTAGTCAGCGACAGCAAAGCAGACCAAGCTACAAATAACTAAAAATAATAAACTAGAACTACACCTTTCTGCCCTTATATTTCTCCATCATTTTTTTTCAAAAGGTAGTCAACACTTATTTTAGCTTGCTTTAGCAGCCTTCTTTCTTGTCGTTTAACAAGATGAAATCCCCAAAATGGCACAGATCTTCAAAAGGGAATAGTAGGCTGTAGCTAAAGAGAGCCTCTTTTAGCTTAATAGTCCTTAAAAATGATTAAGAAATGAAAGGCACAACTTACTGTCTGTTTGAAAAATAAATTCTGAATGGCCGCATTCTTCAACCACAAACCTATTGCAGACCCCCCCACTGCCCCAAACTCCTTGCAGACCTGTTGCTGTAATGGGGGACATTATCCCTTAAGGGATAATTCTGGGATGTTCAATTAACCCAGGGCAGTCATATAAACTAAAGGAATGACAGTTCTTTCTGTTGGTAAGTTGAAGAAGCTACATTCCAGACAAAAGCCCCTCAGGGATCCTTTCTTGGGCATGTAGTCAGTTGGCCATCTTTTCACTGGAAGTGTGGCCTGTAATTGTTAGAACTTATTTTTTAAAAAATATGTAAACACTACTGTTGGCAACTTAGTATGGCAGGTATTATTTATATGTGCAAATGAAATACCAATAGAGGCCTCCACAACTAGAGATATTTTTAAATAGATGAATATGTTAGATAATTCTCTCCAAGGACCTTATTGCTGTCATGTCTTTTATGATGAATATGAAAATAGCTGATATGTTGTAAAAACAGCCCTTGAATTCCATGGAAAAGATATGGTTGCATCAAAACAGCAGAATAGAGAGACACAAACAAACCTGTGGGTGTTAGATTCGGGCAACGAGAGAACAGACTGCGGACACGTAGTGACTTATCAGCTCTTTATTAGTAGTAGTAGTGATCCAGGTTCCTCTGTGGCCGGAGGGTTCCCCTTTTATAGGAATTGGGTACGCCTCTCGACCAATCAGAACGATACCTGTTTCCCGCTGTAGCAGCGGACCAGAGAGGAGACTTGCTGCGATATATGCTAATATCTAACACCGGGACTTTGTAGGTGCCTACTAATGTTGATATCTGAATGGAGATGTCCCTTCTAGCTGCATCAAGAAGAGCCAGAAAGTTCTCCTTCCTTCCACAGCCGTAGTTGGGGACATTGGCTTCTCCAGTGGAGAGAATGTCCAGCAAGGTATCTGAAGTGCGGAAAGTGCTCAAATAGTTGTCATGGATGTTGTAGCCAAGTGTGAGGTTGTGCAGGAGTTGGGAATTCTTGTTGACCACTTGAATGGCTAAAATTAATCGTAGGGCATTTGAAAAACCATAGGAATCCCTATTGTGCAGAAAGGTTTTTAATTACAATAAAAATCAACAACAAATACTTTACAAAATTATTCCTCTTTGTCTCCACAAGTCTACTAAATCTTAACTAGACTCTATTGATTCAAAACCAAGGATCACTTACTTTAAATAAAATCTAGTATTTAAGTGATTAATTGAAAGGAATGAACTGGGAGAAGAAAATAATCTAGAATTCTTTCAGGGTTTTTTTGAGCCCCGTCTTTGGGTATGAGTCTCTTCCACAAAATAAGGCAAGAGAGAAGAAATCAAAATTATTCAAGAAATCAGACAAGTACTGCAAGATAGGAATAAATGAAATAAGAAGAAAGGGGAGAGTGTTATAAATTCAAATGGGAGGAATGCAGCTCCATTACTCTAAATGACTTACGAATCAGACTGAATAGAAGGAGCCATGTTGAAAGGCCACAATGTTTGCAACATTGTTTTGACAGTTGTGAATATACCAATGAGATGGTCTCCTGGCCTGTAAAAGCTCCATGGATTGTTTCCATCCTGCTGCTCCAAGCTCAGTGGGCATTTCTTTCTACGCTTCCCAGAGAATGGCATGGACATCAGCAGCATCAGAAGCAGAAGCAGGAGGTCCATGGTTCACTGGGCTTCAGTCTGCTTTCTACATGGAAGGAAGCCACTGGAGAAGTAGCATAAGATCTCAAAGGCCCAGAGGGTCAAAATTACAGTGAGAAATAATTTCTCCTCTTGGGATCCAAAAATTCTTCTGGGTTCCATGTGCAGAGGAGAGACTGAGAAAAAGCCTGTTAGTGAAATATCACAGATACACTCCTGAGGGAACTTTTGTTGTGGTTGTGTGTCTTTCCTGTCAGAACATGTCCAGAAAATGATGCTGGATGAAGGCACTTCAAAAACAAGGGAATTGTTCTGAATTCTGCTGTCCTTCAGCATGGCCTCTTGTCTCCAGATACAGTTGGGGAAGGTCACCCAGATCTATGAAGTTTGGCAACCCTCTAGGTCAGTGGTTCCCAACATTTCTTTGGTCATAGCCCGCCTAAGCATCTTTAAATTCCTGATGCTCTCCCCCCCCCCACATAATTCTTGCTTTACTCAAAAAGTGAACTCTACTCACATGGAGGAAGCCTAAAAGGCCATTAACTTGGTTTAAACAAGGTTCAAATTGCCCCCATTAAAAATCAAATTGCCCCCCTGAGAGGCGTGGGCCCCACATTGTGAAGGAAATAATATTAAGTTACTCTTCTATAAAACATTAAAAAGTTACTTTTGTATTCTTTTACAATGTTAAATGTATAAGCCATTATATTCTTGCCTAAAATGTGCAATAGGTTACTGTGCTTTTGCTGACTACAAAATGTGTTCAGTTAAACAGGACAAGATAGCCTTTGTTATTCCAAGACATTTACAGGTGCCTACATATAAGTTTGATAGGAAGCCATTTGCTCAGACGAAAGGCCCCAGAAAAAAACCAAATAAGAGACAGGGGCCTCTCAAGGAATTGTCAAATTGACCCTTTAGAGTATGGAATGATGAAAGAAATGACTTAAATGAATGAGCAGGAGGGGGAGAGTTTCTTAGGAGAAAGTGTATAAAATGTATTGTTTGAATGCTATTCTTTGCTCTCTTTGTACTCGATCCACTTGTGAGGAGACTTGGAGGCTGCCTTTGCAAACACTTTTTATTTTTCTGAAAATTAACCATTTTGAATTGTGAACCAGATTTTTCTCTGTGTAGTGAGGATTTAATAATTGGATTTTTATCTTATAGTTGGGAACCACTGCTCTAGGTTGATGTCCCTTAACTGTAGGGCTGCCTGTCTTCAAATGCCAAGGAAGCCAACAGCACCCTTGAACCCTGACTAATGTTAAGGGCAGGGTTTTCCTTTTATATCAGAACTCCATATATGAATCCTAGGTTGGAGCTGATTTTAAAATTCCTTGTGTCTGAAGTGAAATTTCATTATGAATGAAGAGTTCATTTCCCATCATTTCTAACAATATCAATTTTGGGATGAGAGGCAGGAAAGTGACAGCCTGTGGACTATATCATTGGGTAAATAGGGGGAAAGTTATAGAATTGGTACACTTTTTCCCATTTATTCTTTTTATGTGGTCTTTCTGTCGTCACGTAAGACTTTTTAATAAAGTGTGGGCTGCGAGGTCTGTAGCTGAGATGGTGAAACTGCCCACAACGTGGTAGATGGTGTGAGCTTGCCACACCCTAACTCTGACCCTAACCCAGAAAATGATTCCAGGGTATCTGTTGATCCTTCCTATGGTTGTAATGATGCACATGGTGGGACCGCTGTGGGATGGGGAGGACCTAGAGGCACCCACCCTGTCTGGCTTCGTGGGTCAGGCAATGGCTCTGATGTTGATTGTCAACAACATTTTCCTATTCATTCTCTCAGACACATACACTATAGAATAATAATGATTCCTTAAAATGTGTTGTGTTCATTCGGCTATTGCAGAAAAATAAATTCCTCTGAATGATTTTCACAGAGTTCTCTTTAGCAAGATTTATTGAGATGAAACAGAAGGGAACAGTCATTGAACTAGTTCCCTTTTCAAATACAGACATATGATATTCTTCTGCATGCTGTCTGAATGGAAATAATATTTTCTTTCAAATAAAAGAAACATTAACAATTTTCCCAATATCATAATGGTATCATGTCTAATGATTTTACATTGATTCTGGCTGTGAGATGCTCCTTTGTGTTCAGGTCTGGCCTCAGAAGGATAATGTAGCACTTGGGGATGAAGATGCAGCCCAGCAGACCAGCACTGGAGGCCAGGATGGAGAAGACCTGCACAGCCACCATGTATTTCCCTTTGGTGCTCAGGTAGGTAGGCACAAAAGTCACCCAGACACTGCAGAAGACCAGCATGCTGAAGGTGATCAGTTTGGCTTCGTTGAAGCCCCCAGGCAGATTCCTGGCCAGGAAAGCCACCGTGAAGCAGATGGCAGCCAGGAAGCCCATGTAGCTGAGGGTGACGTAGAACATGACAACAGCCCCTTCGTTGCATTGCAGGATGATCTCTCCAGGCTGAGAGTGGAGGTCAGAGTCAGGGAAGGGGGGAGAAACTCCCAGCCAGATGGAGCAGATGATAATTTGGACAGCAGAAGAAGACAGGATGATGGAGTTGGCCAAGCTCTTCCCCAGCCATCTCTTCACTCGGTTTCCTGGTTTTATGGCCAGGAATGCCAGCACCACCGTGATGGTTTTGGCCAAGAGAGACGAAATGGCAACGGAAATGATGATGCTGAAAAGCGTTTGTCGGAGAAGGCAGGTGGCTTTCCTTGGTTGACCAATGAAGAGAGAAGGAGACAAGAAGCAAAGCAGGAGGGAGACCAGGAGGATGTAGGAGAGGTCCCGATTGTTGGCTTTGACAATGGGAGTTTCTCCATATTTAATGAAGATGATTAAAACAAGGACTGTAGTTAGGAACAAGAGCAGGGCAAAAGAGACCAGGATGATGCCCAGATGTTCTTCATAAGACAGGAAGTTTACAACTTTGGGGATACATTGGACTCTGGCCTCATTTGGATATTTGTCATCTAGACACTTGGTGCATTTTTCTGCATCTGAGAAGCCAAAAATCAAATTTCTTTAATATTTCGTTCCTTTTATTTTTCATTAAAAATAGCATAAGAAGGATGTAATTTTTAAAAAAGTAGCTAGGTATATGAAGTTGAGGAAAGTCCTAGGGTGTTAATTATTTCTGGTGTAACGTGTAATGTAATTCATAGGAAGCTACATTATTACAGGTTAACAATGAATCATGATTAAAACAAGGCCTGTGGTTAGGAAGAAGAGTAGGGCAAAAGTGACCAGGATGATGCCAAGATGTTCTTCATAAAACAGGAAGGTTATAACTTTGGGGATACATTGGACTTTGTCCACATTTGGATATTTATCATCTGGACACGGTGCATTTTCCTGCATCTGAGAAAGCAAAAGGGCAATTTTTTAAATGTTTTATCATTTGTATTTCAAGAAACACCTTTTTGGACAACACCTGATTCCAGGAAAATTTTTCAAGATATGTTTCTTAACCATTCCACAGAAAAAAATGATAATATAATTTTCTAATACCTTTATAGCTAAGGTATATGAAATTAGAGGATTCTAGTGCATTTTGAATAAACCAAAAAATTGAGTTTCGATGCATGATTTAATTTGCACTTTCAATAAAATGCTGTGAATTAATCCATTTCCACAAAGACTGCTCTTTCCTCCATTGTCACCCACCTTCCTGAGTGGAGAAGGTCCCCTCTGGACAAGGAACGCAGTCGTAGCAGCAAACTGGCTCTCCTTCTCGAGCCCTCTTGACAAATCCAGGATGACAATTTCCCACACATCTGGACTCAGGCAGGGACTGAGCAGAAAAACAAGGAATGCCAAAAATATATATGTTAGGACTCTCTGTCCATGGAAAATGGAGGTAGACATGGATACTAGCCAAATAGCTTCTGGTCTTCACTGAGGTAAATATGAAATCTCTGACTAGTTTCAAATGGTTGTAGAAGGTACAACTATGAGCAGATTCTTCATTTAGTTCCTGCTTTTTGCATGTCACATTGCAAAAAAAGGAACTTTCTACTTAATGAAGTCTAGAGGGATGGAATTGAAAAAAAAATAAGCGTCAAGCGACAACCAGTTGGTTTCTTCTCATGGCCCTATTAACAATCATTCCTCCACTCTTCACATGCTCCTGGTTTTAAAGTAGGGGGATGTACCCCAAAGGCAACAGGGCTTGAGGACATTTCGCGTCTAGTCTACTTGTGTCTTGCAAAAACACCTTTGGGACAACCATGACCTGGATGACTGCGAATCTCCATAGATACGATGATCTATTCGTGTTAAATTATATAATACATTTAATTTAGAATAAATTGTAGATTTATTACATTTTTCTCAGATTTATTGAAATAGAGAACAACTCTGATGAAGAAAGAAATTCTGACCAGTAAGGTCTGCAAAGATTTCTTCTGGAGCACATGAAACATTGAAAACTTCCATCCCTTTGAAAGTAGTTCAAAATAGTCAGCCAGTTAAGAGAGAAAGGAAAAATTCCTTTCAAATTAGGGCTCTACACTTTAAGCCAGGCGTTCTTTCTTTTATATGTGTTTGTTCAGTTCGTGTGGCTGCCAAGGTGTTGCTACAAGAATAACACGGACTGCTTTCTTTCTAGAGTTGTCGTGAGGGGAGAGGGAGGGGAGGTCTTGAGAACAGGTCCCTCAAGATGGCACATGGGAAGGGAGCATGAGAAAGGGGTATTTCTAAAGCCTGCCTAACTATCCAGGACTAACTATCTTTCTCTTGAAGAACTACAGTTAAGAGGCATCAACTGGCATGGGAAGGCAGGCCCATTTTTATTATTAATTAAATTTGGAACCTCCTTTTCACCCAGAGAGACTGAAGGTAGCTGACACTCAAGATAAACATTCACCTAATTGCTGTTTAATGTCAGAGGTGGGTTCCTGCCAGTTCTAACCTTTTCTATAGAAGAGGTTCCACAAATCTACAGTGCCATTTAGAACAGGTTCCATCTCCCTTCCCCCACCTGTCTGGACATCATCAAGATGAAGAGCGAGAGGAGGAATTCTGGGAGTTGAAGTCCACAAGTCTTAAAGCTGTCAAGTTTGAACACCCCTGGTTTTTTTTTTCTAAAGGGTTAGGGGTGCAAGGGTCTTGTAACTTGACAGCTTTAAGACTTGCGTGCTTCAAATGCCAGAGTTCCTGAGCCAACATTTTGGTTGCTAAGCAAGAGTGTTGTTAAGTGAGTTTCACCACATATTACAAGTTGGCCACGCCCAACCAGTCACATGGCTGGCAAGCCACTCCCAAAAAGCAGGCCACACCTACAGAAGAGGTTCTAAAAAATGTTTGTTACCCATCACTGTTTAATGTCTATGCGTATTTAGCATGTAGTGTGCCTGTAGCATTATTTACCCTTCTTATTCTCTTCTTTACTCCCCACTTTTATTGGGATAACTGTGATGATGATTACCATTGTTCTGTTGCTTTGCGTGTACACGGAGGGCTTCTGCATTGGAGACAAATTCCCTGTGTGTCTAATCACCTTTGGCCAAATAAAGTTCAATTCAATTCATTCAAGCATTTTTCAGATGAAGAGTCCTCTTAGAAGCCAAAGGTCAAATCTAATCAGCATTTCTTTCAATTTCTCCCTCCTTAAATTTGACCTCAGGGTTGGCTCAAAGAAATCTTTCAGTGTGTCAGTTTTCTGGGTCAGGACATTATACAATATGAGACATTATACAAACAATATACTATTCTAAGCTATCCAGAGTCATTCTGGACAGGGAGACGGGGGGTATATAAATGTGGAGAAGGTCCTGCGCATGCACGGAAGTGGCGACCCACTTACTTTGATACTGAACCGGTAGCAAAGGTAAGCGGATTTCACCCCTGCACAGGACTTCCACTCAGTCTTGAATAAACTTCATTGGATTCAGTCCTAACTTGAACTCAGGAACCAGTCAACAGAATTGCCTTCTTCTTCCCTCCTATTTGAGGACAAGGAAGAAGAGAACTTGAGGCTATCAGCATCACAATCCCCTGCACTTGATGGCCTCTCTCACCAAGTTTATGGAGACAGTAAACATCAGAGAAGACACAAAACAGCCATCTACAGATATTCTACAGAATCATCATCCAGATCTCTATGATTCCTATGATTCCCCAAACGCAATTCTCAGAAAAGGTCATCCATCATGGTGACTAGGCTTAGCCCACTTGAAGTGGGGCCACAGGTTCCGGAAAACAGGGAAAAGGCACCAATATTTCTCCCACCTTGTTGAGCAACTTTAGCTGTGAAAGAGCATCTTGGTTGATAATAAGTCTCCCTCTTTCAAAAGTCCCTGGGTGCCGATAAATGTGATCCATCTTGGGGAGAACCACCCAGGTCCTGATATTCAGATTTGCTGCAACCTCTCCATTTTCATCCAAGTGCAAAACAAAGATGGAAAGATTGCAAAAGTCATTCTTTGCCAGAAAGGGATGCAACTAAAATGGAAAGATCCAGAAATGTTAAAAGCAGAAATTTTGGTTTCTTATCTCATGTGGTCTTTTTACTTTTGAACTTTTCTTCTACTATTATCTAACTTGCAAGTGTTCTTAGTTGGGAGAACAAGAGTTACCACTGTGTTCAAAAGTGAAAAACAAAGATTTGACAAAAATTGTCAATTATAAATGACATTGTAGAGCAGTCACAGCACAATTGAATGAACAAACCAGTAAAGAGATTATACATAAACTCCTTGAAAACACAGAGTACGGTAATTACTAGTAAGAATGGACTTGTCTAGAAGTACCCAGGTTAATCTTCTCCTAAGTAAACAGATGGGATACATGATCAGAGGAACTAATTCTAACTGATTGTAAAGCTACATTAGCAGAAACTTGCAAGTCTGAAAGCTCAAATTTCCCACCAATTTTTATAAACTGAAAAGTTAGGCAAAAAACCTTCTCTTTCTCTGCCTGTTATGCAGCTGAGGGCTTTCCTCCCTCTTATCTGATCATTTCCAGTCAGTATCTCTTCACCCATTCCCAAGATCATTTCCACATATCATTGCAGTTTGTAAATAGATTGTGGGAATGCTTTTAATATAACCTGATTTCACTAAAGTATTGACATACTACTTCATGAAGTAATGATTAGAAACCAAGTTGTGAGGGTTGGCTGGTATGATAATTAAGTGGACTGTTAAAAATTGTACAAATTATTTTCACTGTTCCTTGGAGAACTGAAGAGATATGAAGAATAATTAGTACTTGCTCATCTATTCTTCAATAATTTCATTAAGACAGACAGATTGATTCAATAAATTATGATATTTTGATGCATGATTTATTCCAATTCATAGATAAAATTACTTAGGTCACTTTTTAAAACTTCCAACTTCCAGAAAAATATAATTTCTCAAAAGAGACAGAGGTGCATAAATAAAACTGAACAGAAAAATATCTTCAGCAATTTGGACTTGACAAACTATGGTATCTCATATAAGAACAGATGGATGGGAGCTCCAATGTAGATCTCTCATTAAAGTTTCTCTTATACTTTTTGATACTATTGTATATGTATACTGGTCACTGATTACAATAAATTGTAGTAGCCATGTTTCCCTGAAAATAAGACCCGGTCTTAATTTTCTTTAGATCTTATTTGACAAACTTTAGCATTGGGCACTATCTAATAAAATGAAATTCAATGCTGAAAAGAGTAAGGTTCTACATTTAGGCAACAAAAATGAAATGCACAGGTGCAGTATAGATGGTAACTTGCTCAGTAGTAGTAACTGTGAAAGGGATCTTGGAGTCCTAGTGGACAACTATTTAAATATGAGCCAGCAGTGTGCAGCAGCTGCCAAAAAAGCCAACACAGTCCTAGGCTGTATCAACAGAGGGATAGAATCAAGATCACGTGAAGTATTAATACCACTTTATAATGCCTTGGTAAGGCCACACTTGGAATACTGCACTCAGTTTTGGTCACCACGATGTAAAAAAGATGTGGAGACTCTAGAAAGAGTGCAGAGAAGAGCAACAAAGATGATTAGGGGACTGGAGACTAAAACATATGAAGAACGGTTGCAGGAACTGGGCATGTCTAGTTTAATAGAAAGAAGGACTAGGGGAGACATGATAGCAGTGTTCCAATATCTCAGGGGTTGCCACAAAGAAGAGGGAGTCAAGCTATTCTCCAAGGCACCTGAGGGTAGAACAAGAAGCAATGGGTGGAAACTAATCAAGGAGAGAAGCAACTTAGAACGGAGGAGAGATTTCCTGACAGTTAGAACAATTAAACAGTGGAACAGCTTGCCTCTAGAAGTTGTGAATGCCCCAACACTTTAAGAAGATGTTGGATAGCCATTTGTCTGAAATGGTATAGGGTTTCCTGTCTAGGCAGGGGGTTGGACTAGAAGACCTCCAAGGTCCCTTCCAACTCTACTATTGTATTGTGTTGCATTATTTTCTGGGGAAGCCTTTTCTCCTGTCTCACCTTGTGGCTGTGGCAGTGACAGCCCCACCCAGCTAGATCCCGTGTGGCTGGTCCACTTCTTCTGCAGAAACACCTCTGATGGTAAAGTGGAGGCTGGGAGGCACCGGACATATCAATCTGGAGTTCATTTCTCAGCTGCAGAGGCCTTTCCTTTTCTGACCTCCCATAGGCTTCCTCCCCTCCCTGGGGCTTCTCCCACGCTCAGATCCGGGGCCAGCTCCCCCCTCCCCCCACGGGTCCTCTGGCTGCTCTCCTCGGTGGGGCTGCAACTTCTGCAGATGGAGCGTGAGTGGCAGCTGTCTGTTGGGGTGAGGTGAGGGGGGAGGGAGGAGGCGCAGCTGCAGGAGGAGCCTTTTGTGTTGGGGGAGAGGTGCCAGGTGAAGGTGCAGAAATCAAAGGCAACTGAGGGCCTTTGTGCCAATCACTGGAAGTTCAAAGCTAAAGGAGGAGCTTGGAGCCAATCATCAAGGCACTGTGGGGTCTGGTCCTGCCTTAGGCATGAAAGCCTGCTGGAGGAGAACTTCTGCAGTGGGAGAACCAGAGGCCTCTGTGTGATCCCTGTGAATCTTAGACTGACCTTGGTTTGATCCCTCAGAGCTTTTCTTATCTCCTTAAAATTAAGGTGACCAACCGTCCTCCTTTAGGGAGGACAGTCCTTCTTTTGTAAGTTCTGTCCTCCCTCGAAAAGTGTCCTCCTACATGTCCTCCTTTTTGATATTTGAAGACTAATCTGTTGCGCGTTATGTGACATATTTGTATTTGACATGACAATTCGTCAAGACTCGGTATAGTGCGGTATAAGATGCGATTATGAGACGCATGCGCTTTGCAAGGGAGACCTTGAGAGAGAGCGCCGTGTGCAAGTGGCTTTGTTTACTTCTTACCAAAACACAACACGGCACATACGCACGCAGTAGACTCATGGCACGTTGGCAATTGAATGACTCATGGTAATTATTTCTTTCTCAGTGAATATTCAATTATACAGAGGTAAGTACAATTCACATTTTATTAAACAGTTTTTAATGGTGTTTTTTTTACTTCATCGCAAGTATATTGAACAGATATTGAATCTTGTGTTGAATTTTTATCTAAAGAAATGCTAGACATTAAAATAGACGACAATTGTCTCTTTGAAGAAATTAGAAGACTGAATGTATATTTAAATTCTGAAAAATTAATACAATGGGAAAATCAACATGTTGAAATTGATAAAAGATGGGTGGATATTTTCAGCCATTTCAAAAATGAACATATTCCATGTGAACATTTATTTATACTTGTTCAATTTATGTTGTGCTGCCCTGGAACTAATGCAGCAGTTGAAAGAGTTTTTTTCAATTGCCAATGATTTTTCGACAAGTGAGAAATCGAGATTGAATGTTGATACTCTAGCTGCAGCACTTGCCGTAAAATTCAATATGAAGGATATTTCTTGTTCAGATATTTCCAATATATTGTTAGAAGATGATACATTGACAAAAAATATTAATTCAATGGAAAAGTACTCATTTAAATAATAATTGACAGGCATGTAAGCATAATTACAATATAAAATGTTGCAAATGTTTTTATTATGCATATATCATATTTTAGTGTATTATTGTTGCAATGAATAAAATATTTCTTTTATTTACGATATATTTTTTCCAATTTATTTGTCCTCCTTTTCATTGTAAAAAAGTTGGTCACCTTAGCATTTTGGACAATAGAACGTGTTTTGTCCTCCTTTTCATTGTAAAAAAGTTGGTCACCTTATTAAAATAGAATTTTAAGAGGGATTCCATTCACAATTAGGAGCCATTCTCATACCTAACCATTGATTCCCAATTGATCAGCAATTTCTATGGTTGGAGAGTAGAATATCTCAAAGCCTCCACCCCACCCCACCCTCTTATTCTCCCCCTTCTTGGACCTGGATGAATCTTATGCAGCATTGAAGGTTTGTGACCTGGTCAATGATGCGGCTGCCTTGAGACAGGATCCCTCCAACCTCCTTCTGGGGAGAGTCTCAAGGCCCCCTTTCTCTGGGCATCTTCTCCAGCCCTTCACAGACAAGACAAGCTTGGAAGAGGAGCAGAGAAAATGCTTTAGGTAGAAATTGTAGGGTGGAAAATTAAAAACTGCTATTCTAATTCTCTGCTTGATGAAAGTAAAAAAATACAGTGGAAATTTCTTTACACATTTTATTTTTTATTTACTTTTTAATTATTATTTTGCTGTGAAGTACATACCAAAATAAAAACAACCCCAAACTGAACTAAAAAAAGAATTATATGATGGATGAAGATTTTCCTCCCCAGCTGAGAGCCAGTCAAACATGGCATTTCACATCACTCCAGCATTCTCAGAGAGGTGATCAGGCAACCAGGCTGGTTCTTGGTTCCCACAGCTTCCTCCTGAACACCCCCCCTCTCTACACACACACACACACACACACACACACACACACACACACACACACACTTTTTGCTGTAGGAACAAGTGCCTGAATTATTTTTTAAAGGTGTCTCATTCAGTAGCTGTTGCTGAACAGCAAATTCCTCTGAATGATTTTCACATGGTTCTCTTTAGCAAAATTTATTGAGCTGAAATGGAGCTCCAAGAATTCCAGTCATTCAACTGTTCTGTAGGGAGAACGAGGCAGGCAGGGACTGAGGCAAGGCAGGTTGAAGCTAACACAACCCTTATTCACAGTAACAAACAGACCGATGTAAGGCAAACCTCGAACCGGCAAACAGCAAAACAATGACAGCTGAGACCCCTTTTATACTAGAGCTGTCAGACGCTTAACCAATAGGATAGCAGGATTCTCCCGCTAGCTGGCTCCTCGTGTCTCAGCCAATCAGGAACCGTAATGTAAGTCAATGGCATGGAAACTTCAGTACTTAACACCCCTCCCCTCCCAGTTGGCACATGCGCAGTCCCCCAAGTATGCCGGCCGGTGTCGGCTCCGCTCAGATCATCTCAGTTCAGGGGCGGTAGCCGAAAGAGGTGCCACTGCTGGAGTGGCCTGTGGAACTGCCGGAGACTGTGCGGCCGAGCCAGCGGGAAGGGTGACCGCCGCAGAACTGACTGGACCGCCAGGTAGGCCTGGCGATGCGAACGCATCAGAGAAGGGTGCGGGAGTGGTTTCTGACGGTGTTAGTTCGCCAGGGCAGGATAGGGGTCCCCAACGTGCAATTTTTGGGGTATCTAGTGGACACCCAGGGCATCCACCCTACCCCGTTCAAGGTAGAAGCCATAAAAAAGGCCCCCACGCCCTCTTCTAGGGCTGAGCTGCAGGCCTTCCTCGGGCTGCTTAATTTTTATGCCACATTTTTGCCCCATAAGGCTTCTCTGGTGGAGCCTTTGCACAGGCTCCTGGATTCTAAAGTGCCCTGACATTGGGGTCCTAGGGAAGCCTATGCTTTTCGGGCGGTTAAGGACGTTCTCACGTCCCAGTCACTGTTGGTCCAATACAGTGATCACCTCCCTTTGATTTTGGTGTGCAATGCATCGCCTTTTGATATTGGGCAGTTCTGAGCCACGTCCTACCCAATGGCTCAGAAGCCCCAATTGCTTATTATTCCCGCACACTCTCGGCTGCGGAAATAAACTACAGTCAGCTTGATAAGGAAGCCCTAGCTGCTGTAGCAGGGGTTAAATGTTTTCATGATTACATCTATGGCCGTTTCTTTCAATTAGTTACCGACCACAAGCCCCTCTTGGGTCTTTTGGCGGAAGACCGCCAGACCCCTCAGATTTTGTCACCTAGGATGTCCAGATGGACAGTTTACCTGGAGGCTTACAATTATGTACCAACTACTCTATAGGCCAGGAAAAAATCTGGGGCATGCAGATGCCCTCAGTCGCTGCCCTCTGCCAGCCCCTGTTTTGGACCTTGCCCCCACTGCCTCGGTTCTCCTGGTCGAGGAGTTAGCCATGCCAGTATCCGCCCGGGACATTGCCAGGCTATCTGCTAGAGACCCTGTCCTCTCCAAAGTGCTGGACTGGGTGCGCAGGGGGTGGCCGCAAGGGCCAGTAGGTCAGGAGTTCCTACCCTTTCACATATGGCAGTATGAGCTATCCATTCTCAATGGATGCAACAATTTCCCATTTTGAAACATATAGAAATGATTTTCTTTGACTCCTGCATACTATCTAAATAGAAAGAATATCTCCTTTCAGTGCATCTGGAGGGCTCTTGAATCTTCCACAAGGTGGATGAAGGTGGACCTGGCCCAGATGTTGCCATCTGTAGTTTGGGGAACTGGGAGTGGAGCCGGGCACCGTTTCTCCCTGCCCGCCCCCTGCAAACGGCAGTCCCAGATCTGCTCCTCCCACGCTGCCCCCTCCACAGCGACCGCCCGCCTGCCTTGCACAGTCTGCGGTGGGGAGATGCCGAGAGAGGCTCGCCCTGTAGCCTCCTGAGGTCCCCCTTGGGCTCAGACCCCCCTGGGCTTCTCCGGCTCTCAAGTCCGGGGGCCACCACCAAACCCTGCAGATCCTCCAGCCGCTCTCCTGGGTGTGGGCACAGGAGCCTCTGGAGCCGGAGCCCCGACGTGGCCTGGGAGGGAAGAGGTGCAAGGAGCCCCTGCCCGCCATCCCCCCAGCCCCCCTGGGAGGAAGCCTGTCCGATCCCTCGCCCACCCTCAGTACTCCAACCGGCTCTCTGGCAAGGCTCCCAGCCAGCCCCGAGGAGGCTTCTGCGGGGACGAGGCGGCGGGAGGGCAGGGGGCTCAGGCAGACTGCCAGCAGGGGGTGGTACTGCCCGACCAGGGTGCGAGGAAGCGGGGCAGGGCAGGGGCTTGAGTGACAGCTGTCTGTTTGGGGCAGGGAAGCGCGGGCAGAAAGAGACAAGGAGTGCCTGCTGGGGTGGGGATCAAAGCCAGCTGAGGGACTTTCTGCCAATTGTGGGAGTTTTAATTCCACCTTCAAAATAAAAGCCAAATGGCTGACTTTGGGCCGATCATCAGGAGACATTTGAGTTCCAGTCCTCCAGGACTTTTTGATGGAGGGCGGGGGGGGGGGGGGGAGCTTGAAACTTGGAAATATTTTCTCAGATTAATGTTGGATAACAGAATTGGGGATTCCTAGAGTGTGAGGTGGCTGCATGTCCAATATTGTGTGTTGGGATGGAGGAAAGTGAAATTGTGGGGAAATGCCGGTTCCACGTTGAGCAAAGCTATAAGTCTCTGCCTTCTTCTGCTTGTGGGAGAACCAGAAGCCTCTGTGGGGTCACTGAATCTGAGAATGATCTTGGTCTGATCCATCAGAGCTTCTCTTATCTCTTTAAAATAGAATTTTCAGAGGGATTCTATTCCCGATTAGGAGCCATTCAGAAAGCAAAACATTGATTCCCAATTGATCTGCAATATCTGTGGTTGGAGAGCAGAAGAGCTTCCATGGGTGCCTCTTCCTAGAAACCTCAAAGTCCTCCCTCTCTTATTCTCCCCCTTCTTGGACCTGGATGAATCTTATGTAGCATTTGTGGCGATCCCATAGGGGCCCCACTAGCCGTGGCGACCTGAGGGATTTTGGCCCGGTTCGAGGCTGCCTCTCACACCGGGGGCGAGACCCATGAAAAGAAGGCTCTGACACCGTTCGGGATGAAATCGAGAAAGCATTGAAGGTTTGTGACCTGGTCAATGATGCGGCTGCCTTTAGACAGGATCCCTCCAACCTCTTCCTGGGGAGAGTATCAAGGTCCCCTTTCTCTGGGCATCTTCTCCAGCCCTTCACAGACAAGACAAGCTTGGAAGAGGAGCAGAGAAAATGCTTTAGGTACAAATTGTAGGGTGGAAAATTAAAGAGTGTGAAAACCGCTATTTTAATTCTCTGGTTGATCAAAGAAAAAAAATACAGTGGAAATTTTACACATTTTTTATTTACTTTGTTTTTATTATTTTGGTGTGAAGTTCCTACCAAAATAAAAACAATCCCAAATTTAAATCCCAGACAGCTGTTCTGCTGAACACTTTCTGCAAAGGAGGTTTTATCAGGAAATCAAAAAAGAATTATATATTCGATTTCCCTCCCCAATTGACAGCCAGTCAAACATGGCATTTCACATCATTCTGGCATTCTCAGGGAGAGGATCAGGCAACCATGCTGGTTCTTGGTTCCCACAGTTTCCTCCTGAACTCTTTTCCTGCTCTCTCTCTCTCTCTCTCCCTCCCTCACACACACACACACATACACACACACACACTTTTAGCTGTAGAAACAAGTCCCTGAATTATTTTTAAAGGTGTCAAATTCAGTAGCTGATGAACAGTAAATTCCTCTGAATGACTTTCAGCAAGGTTTATTAAGTTGAAAGGGAAGGGAGCTAGAACAATTCAATAATTTCCTATTTTGAAACATATAAATGTTTTCTTTGACTCCTGCATACTCTCTAAATGGAAAAAATATGTCATCTCAAATAAAATAAACTTTTAAAATTCTTCCAATATCATAATGGTATTATATATCATGCTTTTACATTTGTTCTGGCTGTGAGATGCTCCTTTGTGTTCAGGTCTGGCCTCAGAAGGATAATGTAGGACTTGGGGATGAAGATGCAGCCCAGCAGACCAGCACTGGAGGCCAGGATGGAGAAGACCTGAACAGCCACCATGTATTTCCCTTTGGTGCTCAGGTAGGTGGGCACAAAAGTCACCCAGACACTGCAGAAGACCAGCATGCTGAAGGTGATCAGCTTGGCTTCGTTGAAGGCCCCAGGCAGATTCCTGGCCAGGAAAGCCACCGTGAAGCAGATGGCAGCCAGGAAGCCCATGTAGCTGAGGGTGACGTAGAACATGACAACAGCCCCTTCGTTACATTGCAGGATGATCTCTCCAGGCTGGGAGTGGAGGTCAGAGTCGGGGAATGGGGGAGAAATTCCCAGCCAGATGGAGCAGATGATAATTTGGAGAGCAGAAGAAGAAAGGATGATGGTGTTGGCCAAGATCTTCCCCAACCATCTCTTCACTCGGTTTCCTGGTTTTGTGGCCAGGAAAGCCAGCACCACCATGATGGTTTTGGCCAAGAGAGAAGAAATGGCAACTGAGAAGATGATGCTGAAGACTGTTTGTCGGAGAAGGCAGGTGGCTTTCCTTGGTTGACCAATGAAGAGAGAAGGAGACAAGAAGCAAAGCAGGAGGGAGACCAGGAGGATGTAGGAGAGGTCCCGGTTGTTGGTTTTGACAAGGGGAGTTTCTCGGTATTGAATGAAGATGATTAAAACAAGGTCTGTGATTAAGAACAAGAGTAGGGCAAAAGAGATCAGGATGATGCCAAGATGTTCTTCATGAGACAGGAAAGTAACAACTTTGGGGATACATTGGACTCTGTCCTCATTTGGATATTTATCATCTGGACACTTGATGCATTTTTCCACATCTGAGAAACAAAAAGCAATTTTCTTTAACATTCTGTCCTTTTATCTTACAGTAAATACCTTATTTGGATAACAACTGATACCATGGACATTTTCCGAGAAGTATTTCTTAATTATTTCATTAAAAAGAGCATAAGAAGGATATTTTATATGTATGTATGTATGTATGTATGTATGTATGTATGTATGTATGTGTATGTATATATATATGTATGTATGTATTTATGTATTTGAAGTTGAGGGAAGTCCTAGGATGTTAATTATTTCCTGTGTGTTTGAGTTTTGAGTTTTATTAAATTTATATACCGCCCCCCTCTCCCCGCAGGGACTCGGGGCGGTATATTTATTTATTTTATTTATTTATTTATTTATTTATTTATTTATTTATTTATTTATTTATTTATTTATTTATTTTTTATTTATTTATTTATTTATTTATTTATTTATTCTTCGCATTTCTAAACCGCCCCCTCTCCCAAAAAGGGACTCGGGGCGGTGTACAGTCCACTCAACACATAACAGGTAATAAGTACAATATAAATATAAATATAAATATACATATACACATGGAGGAGGTTAAAAATTAAAAGATTAAAAGAACTGTATAGAAGAATAACATATGGCTCTAAAAGCCCTAAAATCGATTAAATTTAAAATACTACCCTTAAAATAACCAGTGAGAGTATACTTCCAGGAGGTAGAAGTTGTAACAGTTATAATTATAATTATGCCAGGCCAGCTATACAGACAGTACATATAAAAACAGCAAAGCAGGAACAACAAAACATTAGACAACCAACATAAACATACGGTCTGTATAATGCCCGAACTCATTTCTAGTTAAAAATGATCTAAAACCAAACTAAAACCCCAAAATTTACAATATTAAAAAGCCATCCAGGAAGGTCAGTAATAGATTGTACTTGTGATTACAATTAGGCCAGGCCGGCTAGTCGGAACAGGTGGGTCTTGAGTTTCTTACGGAAGGAGCGGAGATCAACAGTAGTTCTAATATCAGGGGGGAGTTCGTTCCAGAGGGTTGGGCCCATCACAGAGAAGGCCCTACTCCTGGGCACCGCCCGCCCGCATTATCTAGCGGAGGGTACCCGGAGGAGACCCTCCCTGTGTGAGCAGATTGGTCGTAGGGATGTATGGGGTAGAATGCGATCTCGCAAATAACTAGGTCCCGAGCCATGAAGCGCTTTGAAGATGACAATCAACACCTTGAAACGCACTCGAAAAGCCACAGGCAGCCAGTGCAGCTCGCGCAGAAGTGGTGTTACATGGGAGTACCTGGTACTCCCCATAATTGCCCGCGCGGCTGCATTCTGAACCAACTGGAGCCTTCGGGTACATCTCAAGGGGAGCCCCATGTAGAGAGCATTGCAGTAATCAAGACGGGAAGTCACCAGGGCCTGAGTGACTGTGCGAAGGGCGACCCGCTCTAGTAGGGGGCGCAATTGGCGCACCAGGCGCACCTGGTGGAATGCCCTCCCAGCCACGGCCATCACATGATCATCCAGCGACAGCTGGGAGTCTAGGAGGACGCCCAAATTGCGTGCCCTATCCACCGGGGGTAGTTGTTCCCCCCCGATGGCCAGAGATGGAGCAAACTGGCTAAAGCGGGGCGCCTGTAGCCACAGCCACTCCGTCTTGGAAGGGTTGAGCTTGAGTCTGTTGTCCCCCATCCAGACCCGGACGGCTTCCAGACACCGGGACATCACCTCGATGGCTTCGTTGGGGTGGTTCGTGGTAGAGATGTATAACTGAGTGTCATCTGCATACAGATGGCACTCAACCCCGAATCCTCGAATGATCTCACCCAGCGGTTTCATGTATGTGTTGAACAGGAGAGGTGAGAGGACCGACCCCTGCGGCACCCCACACGTGAGCGGCCTCAGGGTCAACCTCTGCTCCCCCGTCAACACACATTGCGTCCGACTGGAGAGGAAGGAGGAGAACCACCGCAACACGGTGCCCCCCACCCCCATCCCCTCCAGCCGACGCAATAAGATACCATGGTCGATGGTATCGAAAGCCGCTGAGAGATCTAATAGGACTAGGATGGAGGAGCAACCCCCATCTTTCGCCCTCCAGAGATCATCCACCAACGCGACCAAAGCCGTCTCAATGCTGTGCCCGGGCCGGAAACTGGACTGGCGTGGGTCTAGATAAACAATTTCCTCCAGGTGTCGAGGGAACTGTTGCGCCACCACACTCTCAACAACCTTCGCTAAAAAGGGAAGGTTGGAGACAGGACGATAATTGGCTAACTCTACTGGGTCCAGAGAAGGCCTCTTAAGTAGGGGCCTCACCACCGCCTCTTTCAAGATGGCTGGTAGGAACCCCTCCCTCAGCGAGGCGTTCACTAGTCCCAGGAGCCAGTCTCGTGTAACCTCCCAGGCTGCCAGTACAAGCCAGGAGGGACACGGGTCCAATAAACATGTGGTGGCCCGCAGTCGCCCGCGTAACCTGTCCATATCCTCGGCGGCAACAGAGTCAAACTCCTCCCAGCATGGTACCTCAAGACTCTCCACCGGTGTCTCCCCGAGATCATTCAAGGAAACCCATTCGCTCCGGATCTGAGCGATTTTATCCTGCAGATATTCCCCAAATTCCTCTGCCCTACCCTGCAAAGGGGCTTCCTGCGGCCTCTGTGAAAGGAGGGAGCGGGTCATCCGAAACAGGGCGGCAGGGCGGTTTTCTGCAGACGCAATAAGAGTGGCATAGTATCGACGTTTAGCCACCCTTAGTGCCACAAGGTAGGTCCGTAAATGGGCTCTTACCTGTGTTCGGTCAGATTCGGCGCGAGAGGATCTCCATCTGCTCTCTAGGCGTCTCTTGTGGCGCTTCATCACCCTCAGCTCCTCGGTAAACCAAGGGGCCAGGGTGGGTCGCTGCCACCGGAGAGGCCGCAACCCAGTCCAAGGCCCCGGCCGCCGCACTATTCCATGCGACCACCAGGTCCTCCATCCGGGCACGGGTCAGGGTTACAGGCAGTCTTCCACCTCCTCCTCCCAACTCTTCCCAGCCTCTCCTTCAAAGTTTTTGGATTTACTTCCTTTTAAATAATAAACTATGGAGGTTAAAAATAAAAAAAAAAAAACAGATGAACTTCAATCTGTCTTTTACTTGCACTTTCATGAAAATGTTCTGGATGGATCCAGTTCCACAAAGCCTCCCATTTTCCTCAGTGTGACCCACCTTCCTGAATGGAGAAGGTCCCCTCCGGACAAGGAACGCAGTCATAGCAGCAAACTGGCTCTCCTTCTCGAGCCCTCTTGACAAATCCAGGATGACAACTTTCCACACATTTGGACTGAGGCAGAGACTGAGCAGAAAAACAAGGAATGCCAAAGAAATGGTGCTAGGACTCTCCGTCCATGGAAAATGGAGGGAGAAATGGATGGAGACAAGTAGCCTCTGGTCTTCACTGAGGTAAATATGCAACCTCTGATTACTTCTAAACAGATGCAGTAGGGATAACAACTGGAAGATTCTTCATTTACTTCCTCCCTTTTGATTTTGGTATTTAATATTACAATAAAGTACTTTTCTACTTTAAACTTTATTAACGGATTGAATTGGGAAAAAAATTAAGTATGATGATATATGTAAAAGATTTAGGAAACTTTTATTCCATTGGATTTTTTAAATATAGAATAAAACTGATGAAGAAAGAAACCTCTGACCAGTAAGATCTTGAAAGGTTTCCATAAGACATGGAAAAGCCCCTCCACTTAGGTCCCATCTGTTAAAGAACTTCCATTAGATGATACCAACTGGCATGGAAGGCCAACCACCTGGAGACTATAGGCTTTGCCCACTTGAAATGGGACCTCAGGTGTTGGGAAACAGAGAAAAGACACCAAAATTTCTCTCACCTTATTGAGCAACTTTAGCTGTGAAAGAGCATCTTTTTCGATAGAAAGTCTCTGCCTTACAAAATACGCCAGAATCTCTTTCCTGGGATGTTTGTTGGGGAGAACCAAGAAGCTGTGAATGGCAACATCTGCTGTTATCTCTCCATTTTGGTCCAAGTACAGTTTTCTATCAGAAATATTCCAAAATTCATTCTTCTCCAGAAAGGGATGAAACTAGAATGGGAACATCCAGGAATTTGAAAAACAGAAAACTTTGTTTCTTATCCCACATTGAATCTTTCTTCTACAATTGTCCAATCTCCAAATATGGTTAAATAGGATACAAATACTGCCATTATCTTCATAAGTGAATGAAAAAGTTTGAGAAAAATTTGTCAGTCACATACTGACAAAATATAAAGAAAATATAATCCACACAGTTGGTCAATTATAGGGAACATTCAATAAAATGAACAGAGAAAAAAAAGATGATCCATAAATTCTTTGAAAACAACAGGCTGATTCCCTGAAAGCATCGGTTGATCAAGAAGAAATCTTCCAGGCTAATCTTCTCCCTTGTAATCCTGATGGAAAACACCTCCAGATATGCTAATTCTGCTTTATTGTAATGTGACTTTAGCAAAAATTTTAAAATCTGAAAAAACAAATCTCCCACCAACACTTTTCTCAGCCCAAAAAGTTAGGGAGGATCCTTTCTGAGTTTCTTTCTCTCCCATTATGCAGCTGCAGGATTCTCCCCTCTTATCTGATCCTTCCCTAGGCAGCCTCTCTTCTCCTCATCCCAAAAGTCATTCTCACATATCATCACACTTTCTAAATGGATTATGGGAACTCTGGTGATAGAACTGGATTTCAGTAAAGGACCCACAAAGAATTTTGCAAATTTTGTGGAAACTTGAGGGGTGGTATGATAACTAAATGGATAAAAACTGTCTTCAAAATGTTACTCAAATAATTTTTAACAATTTTTAATCTTTCCTATGAAACCTGAAGGTGATGGATTATAATTTGCCATTGGTCATCAATTTTTCTGTTATTAATATGGTAATTAATACGATCTTAGAGTAAGCTAATTTGATGTGATTTAAAGAATATAAAGTCTTTCAACTTAGAAGCTTTATTTGAAACTTTATTTTAAATTTCATTTAAAAAGTTTGATAAAATAACAACGGTTTTAAATCAACTTAAAGGCAATAATCAGAAGCAAGCAACAATTGTTGAATAGGATGGATTGGATGGATGGACTGGAATTTAATTTGCTGCTGGCATCCCTGAAGGAGGAGACTGGTTTGAAGGCAGGCTGCTTGGAGATGGCTGGAGAGGCCCATGGACCCTGAAGACTCAAAGTGGACAGAACGGATGACTGATGAAATGGATTCTTTCAAGAAGATTGAGGGAGATTGGTGAATGGACTTGTCATATTTAACTGGAAAACAAGTCTTAAGAGCCATTGTTTTTCCATTTACAGGAGGTCCTATGACTTTGGGGAATGGAAAGCAGTTTTTGGGAAAGTTCCTAATTAAAATTTTAAGGAAATGTATTATTATTAAGAATCAACCAAAGATGTTTAACCCTGGACAGATTCTGGATAGATCAGAGGTAATGATTGTGGTGGTCTGTGGTAGATAAGAAGCCCCTATAAATATTCTGTGAGTTAAATACAACAGCAGATAACACAGAAGTTTGCAGTTTTGAAATTTAACTTTATTGTTGGATTGCCCGTTAACTACATTTTTTATATACAGCAGATAGATGACAAGTCAAGTAGTTGCAAATAGATGTGTAATTTGTAATGGTGGGCCTGTTTTGCAAGGGGGAGAAACTATTATAGCTATATTGTATTCAACTGGGGGGACAATATGTATGTTTTTGTCTGTTTTTAATGCACATTTTTTTAAAAAATGTGTTGTCTACATTTTTAAAAAAAAGAATTTTATTGGTTTTTAAACATTTATGGGGAAAGGTAAGAAAGTATATAGACAATTTTGGCAGTGCCTGTGCTGGTGGTAGAAATCCCTCCAAGTCTCATAGTTTTTACAGAATTAAAAACAAAAGATAAAAGATAAGCAAAAACAGAATCTTGTTCTACATTATATCAGCCATGTGTTCAATCATCTCTTTTTTTGTCACTTTCTAGTATATCAACAATTACAATAGTATTTCAAATAGATTTATTTTTGTGACCTGAGCCTTTTTGATATTGCTTCCTCCCCCCCCCATCTCCAGGTGGAGCCGCAGCCCCTCCCTCCTTCATATCTTGTACACTACTACCTTTTTCACTGCCTCCCATCTTTTCATCCCCTAGGACAGTGGTCAGCAAGCCGCGGCTCGCGAGCCAAATGCGGCTCTTTACACATTTTAATGCGGCTCTTCAGTGTGCCGGGCGCCCGCTCCACTCCCTCCTCTCGGGCTTCGGAGGGAAGCTTTTTCAAAAGCCGAGTGACAAGTCTCCCAGGCTGTAATTTGCCGAGCTGTACGCGCGCGCCTGTTTTCCACAGTGTGGAGCAGCGGTGAGATTCTGCGCGGCGAGCGATGATTCCGGGGGCCATCAGTGGGGGGGCAGGGTCTCCCCTCGCGTTCCTCATCTTCCCGGATGGCCCCTGGAATCATCGCTCACCACGCAGAATCTCGCCGCTGCTCCACACCGTGGAAAACAGGCGCGTGCGCACAGCTCGGAAAATTACAGCCTGGGAGACTTGTCACTCGGCTTTTGCAGAAGCTTCCCTCTGAAGCCCGAGAGGAGGGAGGGGAGCTGCGCTTTGGAGGGAAGCTTCTGCAAAAGCCGAGTGACAAGTCTCCCAGGCTGTAATTTTCTGAGCTGTGCGCACGCGCCTGTTTTCCACGGCGTGGAGCAGCGGCGAGATTCTGCGTGGCGAGCGATGATTCCAGGGGCCATCCGGGAAGATGAGGAACGCGAGGGGAGACCCTGCCCCCCCACTGATGGCCCCCGGAATCATCGCTCGCCGCGCAGAATCTCGCCGCTGCTCCACGCTGTGGAAAACAGGCGCGCGCGTACAGCTCTGTCAGTCTCTCTCTGATTCCCTCTCTCACTCCTTCTCTCTGTTCCTCTCTCTGTCTGTCTGTCTCACTCACACACACACACACTGTGGTCACCTTGTTGAGTGTTCCAATCACATTTGAAACACTCAACAACTGGCCTGCATTTATGGTATTTTGCAGCATAAATGCAGGCCAGTTGTTGAGTGTTTCAAATGTGATTGGAACACTCAACAAGGTGACCACAGTGTGTGTGTGTGTGTGTGTGTGTGTGTGTGTGTGTGTGAATGAGACAGACAGACAGAGAGAGGAACAGAGAGAGGGAGTGAGGGAGGGAATCAGAGAGAGACTGACACACACACACACACACACAAACACAGAGAGAGAAAGAGAGGGGGAGGGAGGGAGAGAAAGATAGACAGACAGAGAGAGAGACACACACAGAGTGAGTTATTAAGTGAATGAGTGAGAGACAGACACATCCACATACACAGAGTGACAGAGAGAGAGGAAGGGAGGGGAGAGAGACAGAGGGAGAGACACACACACACACACACACACAGAGTGAGTGAGAGACAGACAGACCCCCCCCCACACACACAGAGTGACAGAGATGGGGGAAGGAGGAGAGAGATACAGAGACAGACAGACAAATAGACACCCAGAGAAAATGACAGAGGGAGACAGAGAGGGAGGGAGAGAGAGTCAAAGAGCCAGAGAGAGAGAGAGAAAGAAAAAGAAAAAAAGAAAGAAAGTGGGAGAGAGAGATGAAATGAAAAACAACAACATACAAACCTGACTTACTCAAACTATCCAAGGAAATGCAAGGCCAATGTTCACATTAGTGGTTGTGACTTTGTCAGTCATTGTCAGGATGTAATTTTCTCTACATTGTAAGGCAAATTTTACGGAATTTAACGTTATCGATAAATAATATCGTTCTAAAGTTTTTGTTTTATTAGTTGTGTTATTTGTATCCTCCCGACCTATGTGGATACTTGCATGCAGAATATTCTCAATAAAAACTTATTGAAACTAAAAACAGTGTACCATCCTATGTATTTTCGGTTTTAAAAATGCGGCTCTCAAAATAAATTTCAATCGTGGTTTTGGCGAGATTTGGCTCAGTTGAAAAAAAAGGTTGCCCACCACTGCCCTAGGAGAGAACTGTGTTTTTTAATGAAGGCTTCTGCCTCCCCCACTGTATTGATTCTAATTCTGTTTCCCTCCCAAAAGATCAACATTCCCTCTGGCAATAACCATCTAAACCAAACTCGTTTGTTGTATAATTTCTTTGATAAGGACGAATACTTTCTCCTTTTTTCTCTTATTTTTTTCGGAATTTGCTTAAGGATGGTAATTTCTTTGTCTTTATATTTTAATGGTCCCCCCCTTTCGGCCCCCAGCACCTCATCCCTCGTGGTCCTCCTAAGAAATTTAACATGTACCTTCCTTGGAACATTATGTGTTCTGGCATATGTTGAGTTAATCCTATAAATTAGGTCAATGTCCCACCACAACTGTTCTTTATCTCTCTTAATATATTCTGCTAGAATTGTACTCATAATATCCTTAAGATCTTCATTTTCTGTCTCTGGTAGGTTCTGGAATCTAAGAAAAAAAGACATTCTTTCAAATTCTATCTTTGCCATAAAATTTTCCAATTCAACATTCCCCTTCCAGACTGCCTTAACCTCCTCCCCCAACCCAGCCGCCCCCTCCTCCAACGCACTAATTCTTTGTTTGTTTTCAGTTATATGATGTTGTACAGCTCTGAGCTCTTCTTTAAGGTCTGTCATCTCTTTTTTTCAACTCATTTTGACCCCTCATAATTTCCTGAAACATTTGGGTAACAAATAAGTCTTTTGAACTCTCTCCAGTCCTTTCTTGTTGTAACAATGGAGTAATTTTCATCTGTTGAATAATTGAGCTGGAAGAAACAGAGGTGGGGGCCGAACTTGCCCGTCAGTGGCATAGTTAATGCAAGTGACAAGTCAACTTTTATTCTCTCTCCATTCCGATGTAGAGAGAGATAGTTCAAATGCCGCTTTATCCGAGGGGGGTAAGGGAAAAGAAACCCCCCCTCCAATCTTCGAGCTTGAAAAAGATTGAATCCACAAATTTACGATAGACTGCTGCTTATCCGTTAATGATGGTTAAGGAGATTAGGAGGAGTCTCTCACCACCAGCATTCCAGTTGCCTCTTCTTAATTAACTCCTTCCTCCTGGAGCCCATTCAGCGAAAGGGCAGGCAGCCAAATGCTGCTCCATGCCCCCACCGTTCGCTCCCCGGCTCCTGGGGCAAGGCTGGAAACCCCCCGCCGGCTGCCGCCGAATCCGGGAGTTCCAGCAAGCCACCTTATGGCAGGTGGTCCCTCCGAGACCCCCTGTGCTCCTAAAAGGAGCCCACCAGAGAGACGAACAGCGGAGAACAACGTCCGTCGCCTTCAGTGACCGGAAGTGATCTCCATGTGTTCTCTACTTTTATTTTGTCATTGAAATAGTTTTATTTACCTTTTTGAATAAAAAATTTTATAAGAGGAATAGCAACTTTCCAGAAACAATATTTATGATTAGCACGCAGAGAAGGGTGCATAAGTAAAAAGGAGTAGAAAAACATCTGATTTTTAGCAACTAGGAATTGACTAACAATAGAGTCTCATATAAGAACATGAATAATGGACTGGAAAAAAGATGAGGGATGCCAAACTTGATATGTGTGCTTGTGAAAATGATCTCAAAATCGTAGTTAACTGCAAACAGAATCTGAGTCAGCCGGGAGATGTCCATGGAAAGAAGGCAAATGCAGCCGTAAAAATCTCAGGAAGTGAATGTTCTGGTTTGGGGAGACCCCAACTCAAGGACCAGGTCCCCTTGCAGGCACCAAGCTTGGAGGAGAATTTGTACAAAATCTACGTGAACTTCACGGAAAGACAATGAAGCCAAGGAAGAGATCAAAGGAGTTGCTCTTAGCCTTGAGGAAAGACAACAAGGAGAAGAGCTGAAGACCAGGAGGAGTCTGGGAGCCCCCTTTCAAACACAATCTCTTGGTTGGAGAAGGGAGGATACAGCCAATGGTGGGATTCAGCAAGTTCATGCCCCCCGGTAGTAAAAAATCTGCCTGGCCATGCCCTGCCCCACCACTACTTGCCTCACAGGCCTTGGCTGGTGCCTTAGAGTCATAGCTGCAGCTGCTCTTTGGCTCCCTTGCCTCAAACCCGGGGCCACACAGCCCAGCCTGTTTGCCTGCCTTTGCCTGCTCATCTTGGCCTGCTCCCGAATGCCCACCTCAGGCTGCTCCCGACGACTCCAGCAGCGGCCATTCTTCACCTTTTCCCTCTTTCCTTTCTCTTTGCCTTTTTCCTTCCCTTCTCATTCTCTCAATTTTTCATCCTTTCCTTATTTCAAATTTTCTTTCCTTCCCCTCCCCTCCCCTCCCCTCCCCTTCCTTCCTTCCTTCCTTCCTTCCTTCCTTCCTTCCTTCCTTCCTTCCTTCCTTCCTTGGAGTGTGAGGGAGAGTCAGGGGACCCCTTTCCTCCTTGACCCTCTCCCCAACATCTGCTCTGATGGCAATTATGGCTAAAAGGCCTTTGGAAGCTGGGGCTACCCCTCCCCCTCCCCATTGCAGAAACTCCTCTTGCTGCAGAATTGGGATCTTTCAGATCTTCTTCTCCTGCCCCCCTCCCCCCTGCACAGTCTCAGTTGCTGCTTGGAGGGGGGGAGATTTCTGGTTTTGCAGGGCTGAGAGGAAAAGGGGAAGGGTGAACAGGCCCTCCAAGGCTGCCCACCCCTTTGCGTTTCTGCAACCAAATTCTACCCCCAAACAGAGGAACTCCCCCCCCCCATCCGAATACTGCAGGGAAGAGTAGGCTGGGCCCATAACTGGGCAGCGAGTTGGGGGAGAGGCTGCAGCAGCTCCATGGTGACTGGAGGAAGGGAGGAAAGTTCGGCCGGGGGGGGGGGATTGACCAGCTCAGCCAACAGATTTCAATCGTCCCTCCTGGCTCACCTGAGCCACTCCAATTTCCCGCCTAGCCAGAGGCGCTTCAGACTAAAAGCCCCTAAGTGGACACCCCATGCACACACCACCCTAACACGGAGTTCAGAATGACGCTTCTCCCAAAGAAGTTCTGGGGTACCCAACAACCCCCCCCGGCTGCCCCTTCCAGAGCCCAGAAAACTCCCAGGGAAAGCAGCACTGCTTCGCTCTCAGGAGTGGGGGAGAGAATGGATGGGAGGAAAGAAAAACTTGGGGAAGAGGGAGGGAGATCCAGAGGAAAAGGGGAGAGGCCTCACCCTGTTTCCGCCTCCTCCCAGGCTGCCTACAAGATTGAAAAGCTTATGATTCCTCACTCTCACTCTCTTTTTCTTTTTTCTTCCCCCCCCTCTCGCTCTTACTCTCTCTCTCTCTCTCTCTCTCTCTCACACACACACACACACACACACACACACACACACTCACACTCTTATCCCTGCAAGTCCCCCTTCTCTGCCTGCTCCAGAGAGAGAACCTTGCCTGTGCAGAAGAGGCACCGATCGAAGTGCATGCCAGTAAGTTAATCAGCCGGGCTTTCCTGGGATGTGAGCGATGCTGCCGGGTGCTTGGCCACCGGCCCACCACTCAAATCAAACAGTGAGGCAAGGCGCAGAGCTGCTTGGAAGAGTGTGTTTGTAAAATGGGCGGTTTCATCCAAAGGAGTTTTTCTTTCAGGTGGATCTCCTAGCTTTGGAAGGAGGAAAGGAAGGGGTAGAAAGAGAGAGAGAGAGAGAGAGAAAGAGGGAGTTATGGAAGGAAGGGAAAGAAAGAAAGAGAGGGAGGGAGGAGGAAGTGAATGAGATATAGTTGGATGGGTGGGTCAATAGATACATGGAGGGAGGGAGGGAGGGAGGGAGGGAAAGACAGAAAATGAGACGAAGGAAGGACACAAACCATGGCTTCAGAAGACTCTTTCAAACAGCACAACAATGTTTGAAAGGTCTGGAAGGGATCTTGGAGGTCATCTTCTAATCTAACCCCTGCTCTAGTAGGGTCAGAAGGGACCTTGGAAGCCATCTAGTCCAACCCCTGCTCCAGCTGAAGACCTTATAACCTCTGGATTATTTTGATACCTCTAACAGAGAGGAAAATTGCCAGAAAACGGAAGGAGTTTACTAGGACAAGGCTGCCATGCAGAGGAAGGCAGAGACAGTCCTTGACTTATGACAATTGAGCCCAACATTTTGGTTGCTAAGCAAGAGCGTTGTTAAGTGAGCTTTGCCACATTTTACTCAATCCATGACATCCCCTGGCTCTAACAGTCATGTGCAGCCTAGGGAAGAGCATCTGAAGGCCTGTGTAATGTTCTAATGTGCAGAAGTGATAGTTAAATGTGTACCAGAAAGTGGACTCTGGGTGTGTTTTTCCAAACGCAATAAGTGAGGTTGAATGTGTATAGTTTTAGAAGAGCTGTGTGTGTCTGTGTGTGTGTGTACATACACATACGGTGTATAAAGTAGATAATGTATCTTTTTGTGTACCTATACACACACTATACCTTGTAATATGTATGTACACATATGGCATATATGCATAGGATTAAATTGTGTATTTTGGATGTTCATTAGTAGTATAAATACCATGTTTCCCTGAAAATACGACAGGGTCTTATATTTTTTTGACCCATGAAATATGGCCTTGGGCTTATTAAAGGAGGATGGCTTATTGTTTTTGGGTTGCCAGGTGGCTGCTCCCTTGCGACCAGGTTCCCAAAGAGCCGGGCACAGCCTCAGGGTCGAATGGCTGTGTTGCGCTGCCGCAGCAGCAACACAACAGCCATATGGTGACCACACTCGCAAGCAGCCGCCCGGCAACCCCCCCTTTCCAGGCGGGCACAGCGCCACTGACCTATCTAGCGGTACCCGGAAGGCACCAAGCAACGCGAGCGCCTGTTCACCGTCCTCCGCCTCCCACAACTCGGCGCCTTCAGAATGCTCCTAGGTGAGTGAATGAGGCTCTGCGTGGCTGGAGAGGGGGGTTGCATGAACAGCTTTTCCATTCCCCGCTCACATGACTCGCAGGCTCACAATGCCCTTGGCAGTAACTGCAGAGCCATGTAACGGCAGTAACGGAGGTAGGATACCACTCTGGGAGTATGCTCTATGGTTGTACACTACCATAGAGCATACTCCCAGAGCGGCATCCATCCACCGTGCTTTGAAACCCGAAAAAACCCCCAAGCAGCAGGCAGTGCCAGCAACTGAGATGCCCTGGCTCTGCAGGTACTGTAGAGTTAGCCATCAGTCAGAGAAGCTTGAACTGGAACTCCTGCAGAGAGGAAGGGTTGGGCTAGATGTTCTCAGGGTCTCCTCCAAATTTATAAAGGTTGTCATGCCACAACATGTACTGTATTTTTCCGAGTGTAAGATGCACCAGAGTATAAGACGCACCAAGGTTTTGAAGAGGCAATTTTTTTAAAAAAAGTAGGTAGGTAGGTAAAGTGAGAGAAAGAGAGAGAAATGCAATAGGGAGGTAAGGAGAGAGAGAGTAGTTAGGTAGGGAGGTAGATAAAGGGATAGAGAGAGAGAGAAATAGAGAGATAGAGAGATAGAGGAATACAGTAGGTAGGTAGGGATAGAGAGAGAGAGAGTGTAGGTAGGTAGAGGGATAGAGAGAGAGAAATAAAAAGAGATAGAGAGAGAAATACAGTAGGTAGGTAGGGATAGAGAGAGAATAGGTAGGTAGGTAGATGTTTCCAGGTGTATTTATCCATGTGCTGGAGAAGAAAATCGCTGACAATCTGCAGCACCTAAGACTTTGTTTCTGCTGGCACAGCACTTGATCAATGTAATACTCATCAACCAGTTAAAGAGCTTTCCAAGAGGGGGAAAAAGTTTTTACACTCTGCAAACCTCCCCAA
Source organism: Natrix helvetica (assembly GCF_964273705.1). Lineage (NCBI taxonomy): Eukaryota > Metazoa > Chordata > Lepidosauria > Squamata > Natricidae > Natrix > Natrix helvetica. The sequence continues at coordinate 127,537,515 of NC_138551.1, read as the reverse complement.
AACAGCCCTTTTTTTAAAAACACCCCCCCCCTTTTTAAAAAGTCATGAATAGCCTTGGGGGGGCTTGCAGAGTGCTCCTGGAATGGGGGGCAAAAATGAGCAAAAAATGGCCCATTTTTTGCAAAAACAAGCCCGTCATTTGTCAAAAAAATTGCATGCATACCTTTATGGAGGCTTATAGAGTGCTACTGGGGGCTTGGGGGGCAAAAATGGTCCATGTTTTGCTCATTACTGCCCTTCCTAGCACCCAGGAGCTCTCTGAAAGCCTCCATAAGGGTATGCATGGCCATTTTGGTGAAGGGGCGGGGCTTCAGGAGGCAAAAAATGCTATATTCAATGTATAAGACGCACCCAGATTTTCAGCCTCTTTTTTTAGGGAAAAAGGTGCATCTTATATTCTGAACAATACGGTAACTGTTGTGCTGTTGTTGCTCTAGCCCCAACTAGTGGCCGGGGGCAGATAAGCCTAACTATAAGGTCTGAAGCCAGACTCCATTTTCTGTCAGCCTTTGGAGAAGACGGAAGCAGCCGTTGTGACCGAGACCCCTGGTCATCCGGAGATGGCCTCCGTCCCTCAAACAGAGCATCGCTGGAGAGGTTCCAGCTGCTTCTTTGTTGGCTGTTAGTTAATGTTACCAATCTCATCTTTCTATTTGATTTCCACTATTTGCATCTCCTCAGTTTCACCTGCCCTCTTCTCCCAATAAAGCATCCAGATCCACGCCAGGCTCCCTTTCATTGGAGGAGAATAGGGGGGCTTAGCTGCCTGTCCGGCTGCACACAGACCCACCTGCAATGGGGACGGAAGAAAGGTGGAATTCCACCAGGCTAATCACAAACCCACACATTTATTTTGAAAAGAATACATCATTTTCCAATTAGCAGTGTTTATAATATAAAAATGCCATGGTATCTACTCTTTGGAACCATTAATTCCCTGAGTAATTAAATTGGCCAGATCTGTTGAGATGCTTCCCCTGCTTCTCCTCTTGAGTCCTTCTCCAAAGGATTTAAGATTAATGGATCCATATCAAGACCCCCATACCTGCCATGGCTGCAGCATTGGAGACCCCAACATCTTTTCTCCCTCCTTCCTTCCCCTCCTCGATCTGGAGGAATATGCAGCATTCAGGGCCTGTGCCAGAGTCTTTGTGAGACTGTAATGGTGGTAGGAACTTTGGGCCCTTTTTCTGTCCCTTTTCCCCTGGGTCTCCAGTGGGGCTTTCTGGGTGCATCTTCTGCGGCCTTTGACAGAAAAGATATTCTTTGAAAGAGAACAATGAAAATAATGATCTTGAAACTTTTCTTCCATAAAGAAAAAGGGTTTAAAGGCAGAATCTTTTGGCCTTCCTTTTCCCAGAAAACCAAAGTTCCAAATACTATGGATGTATTTGAGAAGTCTGCGCTTGTTTATTTGATATGCTGCAAAATTTGTGAGGATCCAGACTTTCCCCTCAATGGGTCCTGGGAGACGCATAAGTGTTAAATGGAAAGGAAGAATTCTGTCCCAAATGGAATCAAGTTCTATGAAGTGAACAAAGACGTTGACTTGTCTCCACTTAGAGAAGGAATCCCTGAGGTATGCAGTATATCCAGTCTTTGAGAATCGTTGTGATATAACCACACAAATTCCATTCCTGACAAGCTCAGGAGTAGAAGTCCTCATGAAATTCTCCCCCTTTTCTGTGTCTGAAGCAAAGAGGCCAATCAGGGTCCATCTGAAGTGGAGGAGCAGCTGGACAATTGCTGGGTACTGGAATCCTACTTTGACGTTCATCCGGTGTAAAAAGGGGAATCGACTTTTATCACTCTGAGCCTCTGAAGCTGTTAAGTGATTGATCTGGAAAAGGAATTGAAAGGATTAGAGCCGTGATGGGGAACCTTTGGCATGCAGAGCGTCCTCTCCTGGCACGCCAACCACCCCAGCCCAGCTCCACTAGCATCCACATGCAGGCGCCCCTCCTGCCGGCCAGCTAGTTTTTGCACCTTTGTGGAGGGCCAGGGCAGGGGACGCATGAGTATGCAGTGGGGGGAGGTGGACGCTCACATTGTGCAGGAAACTCCGGCCGGCTGGAAGTGAGTGTGAATTGCCTGCCCCCCCCCCCCGCCCCAGTGCTTCCTGGCTCAGTTGGAGGCTTCCTTCAGCCTTCAAACAGTTGCAGGGTTTGGGGGGGATTTTTTGCTTCCAGGTTGGTGCAGGAGGCTTTCCAGGGCCAAAATGGGGTGTGGAAAGTGCAGGGGTTTTTTCCCTGTTATTCTCGAATTGTGAGCTCTTAGGAAAGTATCCCCCTCCTTGTGAGTTGCTAACAGTGGTGGGTTTCAAAAAATTTTAGAACCTCTTCTGTACGTTTGGCCTGCTTTGTGGGAGTAGCTTGCCAGCCATGTGACCGGGGGAAAGTCGCTTGGCAGTTCATGTGACTGGGTTGGAGTGGCTTGGCAGTCATGTGACCGGGAGGGAGTGGCCAAGACGACGTCAGCATTCCCACTCAAGATAGAGGTATAAATTACACAGAGAAGAAAGAGGCATCCATACATCTGAATTTAACTTCAAAGTAGTGGCAACAACTTAAATTCATTAAATAATAATGTTTGTTGCACTGTTTTTGAATATATAGGAATGTAAAGCCCACAGCATCTACTTGGTACTTTTTAAAGCAGCGGCACCTTTTTCCTGGATTCATGAAATATCTACTTTAAAGAGTTGTGGGTGGGTACTATAGTTACAGTCTTGTATTCTCTTCAGTACTTTGTTTGGAACAGAATCCAAAGTACCATGCAGTCCCAGCATTTGTACTACAGCTAGGCAATTTATTTTACATGGCTCTGAGCTCTCCTCCAGATCTGGTCAATGAAGCAGATGTTCCAAAGTACTCCCACAACTTTCTAACCCTTTGAAATCCCACCAAATGATTTAGACAGGCCTATTTCATACTTTCTTCTATATGGCAATCAGGGTGGTTTTACAGATGGTTCACAGGTGATCTATTTCCCAAGTACTTAGAGGGCCAAGAACTGCCTTTCCTTTAGCTTCCTTGAACGTTAACACACCTTCAGGCCATTCAAATACAGACTAGCTCTGATCCTGGAACCATATCACATGCTTTATATGTTAATATCATATTCAATGTAATCATTATTGCTAAAAAAACAGGCAGCAGTTAGAGTAGTTTGTAACAAAACATGGGCAATAAACAAGAAGTTGATTCACCTCCACCATCCCTATTTTAGCTTCTTTTCTGTCTTATCTAATTTTTTCCTGCAATTATTTCATAATCCGAGTCCCTTTGGGGAGAGGGGGCGGTATAAAAATCGAAATAAAGGTAATAAAGGTAATCCAGACTACTAAAAAGAGTTCTACATAATTAGCCGTTTAAAATAAGCTTGATGTCCAACAGATTTCCTACTAATTAATATGAACAAGTTCTGGCCTGTTGCTTAAAAAAATAAATTCATACCACAATCTACAGGAAAATGCAGTCTGTAAGTATAATTTCTTTTGTGCTACTACTAACACCACTACACATAAGCACCATACAAAAGGCTAGTAAGATTATTTGCAGAACAGTGTGCTCTCTCACACTTGCCTTTGTTTTTTAAACCACTTTGTAGAATCTAATATACAATATACTGTGTATGTAGAGGGGAAACTGCTTGGATTGGCTACCCTCTTAAGATCTTGGCCTTGGAATTATGTGCACCAGAAACAATACCTATTTGTTTCAGAGTATTTTCAGATTGACAGGCTGTCATGTGCTGAACTACCTGTTCTTTGTTTTGTGTACACAAACATAAAGTACAATCGGTGCAACTGTTAACTCTTTATACTGTATATAATCTCTGAAAATGTAAAAGAGAGAAAACATAGGACTCCCCAGTCTGTCCCAACCTCATTTCAGCTGCTGCAACTTCCCTCCACCCTCAAAATCCAGGGCCAATAAGTTATATTCCAATCTTACACAACAGAAACAACCCCCCCAAACACACACACACACACACACACACACACACACACAAACACAGAGTTTCCATTTCTTTGAAGGATTTATCAGCACCTGTCCCTGCATAAAGAGGCTCAAGGAAAGATAATCAAATTCTTATTGTACTTGGAAGTACTTACAAGGACCAAAAGTTCCCACTGCTTTCCAGTGTCTCAAAAGCCCATCATAAAGGCGAGAGTCCATCCTTCTGCTTCTCAGTGCAGAAATCCCTAATATGTTCCAGTAGATTTCAAAAGCATCACTTGGAAGCAGAAACAGCCAATGTGGACCCTCAAGAGTAGTCACTGCTATATAAGGTTTCTTTAGTGCTGTGAGCTATACAATTTAAAGTTTCTGCACACTGCTATCAAGCAATTTAAGCAGGAATATACCTCTGAGTAAACAGGTATTTTGCTTATGGCATTTGTACTTTACTGCAACAAGCAATCACTCGCCCTCTAAATAAGTTAGACAGTCATAATATTAAAACTTGATAAGTGTTCTTAACAAGTAATTCAGAATGGTAGCATCACACATACATTCCAAAAATACTTATGATATTTGCACAACCACCTGCTTTGCAGTTCTTGTCTTCTTAACTGATGGGAGACTGAAACCCAATAAATATATCACCATAAAAAAAGAATAGTATGTTGGAGTACTGAAAAACTCAGCCAAATGGGAAAATGCAAAGAAAAAATATTGGACTTCCTGCTATGAAGTAACAATTTATATATAGTATGCACAATTCTTTTAGTTAAATTATTGTTGAACAATTTATAATAGTTGCATCACAATATTATTCTAAGATATTTGCCACTACTACCCTACTTCCTAGATGTTCACTATTGTCTCTCCCACCCCCCCCACCCCCCCACAGATTTAAGGGCATGTGAAATAGTTCTGATGAAAGTTGCATGATATGAAACTTCTCTCCTTTGAAATGTTTGGTTTTAATTCTCCAATGACTCAAAAGGAATGTTTCATACTTCCTTGTTTTAGCTTTCCATAGCTCTCCCCAAAACCAACCAAGGAAGATAAAACCACAGAAATCTAATACTGTTGTGCATGGCTTTGCACTAAATTATCTGTATAGTAAGCCAAAAATAGTTTAAGATTATAATTAGGCCACCTGTTTCTCCCATTAACATGCAAATACATTTTTCTTGTTCAGAGACTGCATGAGAGATTTCCCAGTCCTTGCAAAATATCACATTAAATTCATATAACTACTCAAGTTTGTTTTCAGTATGTGCAAGGAAGGAGCAGGCACTATTTCAACACTTAGATGTCCAACAATAAGCTTTTATTCTTACGTCAAGTTGAGCTGACTTGCCATTTCCAGAGCTAAGGTGTATTGTTTTACCCAAGCAAACAGGAATGCTTTGTAAGGTGAATTATTATTCCACCAACACAGCATACCATACTCACATTCCTCTCTGTCAAGGGTTGCTAACTTATCTTTGCTTTCAATCAAGTGCAGATTTTCCTCTTCCCCCAACCTTTAAAGAAATAATAATTACTTCCTCACTCAAGCCTCAAGATTTGGAGCCAAGATGGCACCCGCCCTCCTTCCTTTGTCTACATTTAAATGAAGCCTGCCCTTTGAAACTACTCCCAACGGGAAAACAAAGAAAAGTGGATTGTTTGTTTTACTCTCTCGAAGGGAAATGGGGACTTCTTCCTGCACGTGGCTCTTCTGAACTTTGGTTATTTGAATTTTCTTCTTGGAGTATTCCTCTCTTGGAACTGTAAATTGTGCCTGTTTGCCTTTTGAGACCAGCGCAGCTGCGAAATCCACTTGACAAGACTGGAAAAGACTTGTATCTCTGAATTTAAGTAAATGGCTTCAAGGAAACCACCGACGGGCAAGTCTCATTCAGCCCCCTCATCTGCTGCCCCCTGCCCCATAACTCAACAGACTAAGATCACTTCAATGTTGCAGAAAGGAGGGGCCGGAGAGGAACCAAAAGAACTATCTGTTACTGAAATGTTTAAAGAACTTATGAGGGGGCAAAATGAACTAAGAAAAGAAATGGCAGAGGTTAAAGAACAACTCAGAAGAGCTGATGCTGTCTATCCCACATATCTTTAACTTACCAAGAAGTAGATGGTGGTTTACTTTGTCAAAGCCTTTTTAAATCCAAGTATACTACATGCACTGCATTTCTCTTGTCCGCTAATTTAGTAATTTTTGTCAAGAAATGAACTAACATTTATTTATTATCTGTTTTTGGATCCTTCATAAGTCCTGGTAAGTCATTCGTATCTATATTGAATAACAAGGGTTCAAATATGCATCTTTCCTCTCCCCCTTGGTAAGCATAGATCCTTCTTCTCATTGCTCCATTGAGCCCAAACCTCTCTCTCAAACAAGGGCTTGGATCAGGGTAACAGTCTGAGCTCCATTGTGAGGGCAATCCATTGTCTCCTTGTTTCTCTGTTTATTGAGTCAAATGCTGCACTAACATCTAGAAGGCATGCAAACCTTGTTTTTCCTCACTAACATAGATTAGATATTTTGGACTTCCTGTGGTGACGTCATCATGCTTGGAGTTGAGGAACGGGAGCTCTCCTAACCTCTAACTCTAATCTCTTCGTTTGGGACTCATTTTTGAGCATTGTTGATCTTGAAGGGACCAGCAGATTAAGGGGGAAGCTCTGAAGACCCTGGGGTGATAAGGCAAATCCCCTAGCAGGTAGGAGAAACCCAATAAATGGAGGAGGATCTATCCTGCCACTTGGTCAGGACCGGAATGATGGCGGCCGCATAAGAAGGAAGCAGAGAGAGAAAGAAAGCAGTTGAAATCGAGACATCTATTACTATTGTTGACAACCCAAAGAAGAGGAGGACAACGCGAAATTAGCAGAGAGGGTGAGCTGGAAAGAAGGAAGCTCTGGGAAGGAGATTTCTCAGATTTTTGCCAAAAAGCTGTGAGAGCAGAAACTCTGAACTGGAATTGAGGGCGTAAATAACTTCAAAGTGGCCAGAGGGAGAACAAAAACGGCATGGACAACAGGAGTAGGACATAGCAACTGCTGAGAAGACGTGTAAAGCACAGAAGGATTGTTTAACATTCGGGTTGGTTGTTGACTTGTTGACCCTTTTTTTCTTCTTGCTCTTTTGGAACGATTAGAGGGCTTTGTTACCACCACCCCCTCTATTTTCCTTTGTTTCTGGACTTGTTGCATTAACTGATTGACACTAACAGTGATATTGAAGAAAGGGTGACACCTAGTGGATCAAAAAAATTCTGATGCAAGAATTCTTAGCTGTGACATAAGCTGATGCATATGCATAGAGAGAAACTAATTACTAGAATTAATACCTATATAATTGATACAATTGAGAGATATCTATTTGTATAAGATAACAGTGTGATATATAACTCTAAGACATATAATATTTAAGGATTAAAAATAGAATAGAATAATACATAGGAATGTGTAGATATTGAAAGGTGATATTAAGGAAGGTTAATTATTGATAAATATTGAGATATATAATTATTGATACTATTGATATTGCTGATAAAGTAGAAGTAAAGTAGAATTTATATGCAATTGTGGGCAAGGATAAATAGGAGGATAAGAATGGCAACTTCAGGAAAGTCAGTAAAAAAAACACACCTAATATGATCTTGGCAACACCCCCCTCCTCAAATCAAAGATCAATTGAGAGCGCATTGGGGCTGGAGAAAGGTGGAACGATGGCAGGAACAACGGGACCAGCACCAACAATGCAGAGTATGCAATTGATGCTCCAGATGATACAAGAGACGCTGATGAAAAACCAAGAAGTGACGGCTACGAATCATGAAGAGACAAGGAGGAATCGTGAAGAAATGAAAAAGGAAATGGGAGAATTGAAAGGAAATATCAAAACCGTGGATGACAAAGTCGAAAAGATACAGAATGCCTTAGCAATCAACGAACAGAAAATCCAGAACATCGAAACAAAAATAGAACAAACAGATCAGAAGATGGAAAAAATGGAGCTGGAATATAGACAAGTTAATAAAGAATTAGAGTTATCAATAATTCGACTTGAAAATGAAAGAGCTGCATTCTATTTAAATTCCAAAATATACCGGAAGAGAAGGAGGAAGACCTGAAAGGAAAAATGATCAGAATCTTCACTGAAATTTTACAGAGAAAAGAACAAGAGTTGAGAGATGATATCAATGAAGCTTACCATGTGCATACTAATTATGCCAGAAGACATAGGCTCCCGAGAGAAGTGCACATAAGATTTGCAAAAAAAAAAAATTAGAGGTGAAGTATACAAAAAAACCAGAGAAGGGACGATTACATACCAGGGAAAAGAGTTGATCACGCTTAAACAGATTCCACGGAGAATTCGTGAACGACGTAGACAATACCAATTCTTAACAAATCAGTTAAATAAAAACAGAATAATGTATAGATGGTTGGTACCAGAAGGGGTACTGATATCTTGGCAAGGAAAAAGGTATAAGATAGAGAATATAGAAGAAGCGCAGGAATTCTATGAGAAATACTGCACAGGGGAAGAAGAACAAGGAAGTAAAGAGGATCTAGAAAGTAGGAGTCAAGAGGAAGAAACAGCAGAAGACAACGAAAGAAACAGGAAAGAAGAACAGAGGCAAGAAAGAGAGAGAGCAGAAAAGGAGGGCGCGAGAGGGAAAAGTCAGATACAAACAAGAAGCAACAAAAAACACCCCATCTAAAGATGGACCAGGAAATAACAATTATTTCAACAAACTTGAATGGACTGAATGCACCAAAAAAAAAGAGCGCAGATGTTTAATAAACTTAAGAAACTGAAGGTAGATATAATCTGTATACAGGAAGTGCATATTAAAAGGGAACATAAGAATTTACTGGAAAACAAAAAACTAGGGAAATTATACACAGCACTAGCAGATAAAAAAAAGAGGGATAGCAACCTATATAAAGAAAAAAATAAATTCCAAAGAAGTCTACTCTGATGAAGAAGGCAGGATACTAATGATTGAATTAGCAAGAACAGAAAAACCGATATTATTAATAGTCATATATGCACCAAATCAGAAACAAGAGGAATTCTATAGGAAATTACATAACAAAATAAATGAATTAGAATATGAAAATATTTGCTTAATTGGGAATTATAATGCAATAGTGGATAAAAAAATGGACTATGAAAGCAAAAAGAAAAATAAAACAAAAAAAATACACTACCCAAATTCTTTTTTGAGATGGCAATGGAATATAAATTACACGATATTTGGAGAGAAAGGCATAAAACAAGAAAGCAATATACCTTTTATTCGAACCCCCACCAGTCCCTATCAAGAATTGACATAGCTTGGATTACATCTGGTCTATGCAATCAAGTAGACGAAATTGAAATAGAAGCAAATGAGTGGGCAGATCATAATCCAATAAAATTAAGATGGAAAGGTCAAAGAAGAAGAAAAAGATGGATGAATTCAAATATTATAAATGAAATAGAATACACTCAAATGCTGGAGAAAGAATTAAAACTATTTTTTAGAATAAATAAAAAAGAAGATACCTCAATTCAAAATCTCTGGGACACTAAGAAAGCATACACAAGAGGCCTTACAATTGCCTACATGGCGAGAAAAATTAGAAAACAAAAAGAGCAACAAGAATGTATGCAAAAAGAACTTATGGAAGCTGAAGATGAACTACAGAAAGACCCAAAGAATAAAATTAAAAAAGAAAAAAGAGAGATAATTAAACATAAGATCAACTTAATATCTCAAAAGGAATTAGCACAGAAAATTAAAGCGGCCAGACAAAATTACTTTGAACAAGACAAAAAACCGGGATGATGGCTGGCATACAGACTGAAGAATGAAAGAGAAAAAAGGACGATATATCAGTTAAAAAATGATGAGGGAAGAATTCAATACGAAGCGGAAGAAAAGAAGCATATTATTCATAAATACTTCACAAAACTATACGCACAAGATAGTATGGAAGAAAACAAAATAAAACACTATTTAAACACAGAAAAGATAACACCAATCTCAAAAGAGCAAAGGGAGGCGATAAACAGGCCAATAACGTTAGCCAAAGTGGAATTAGTCCTGAAAAATCAGAAAAATAATAAAACCCCAGGACCAGACGGAATACCGGTGGAGCTATACAAATATAATAAAATAATATTGGAAGAGCTAGGAGTGGAATTGTTTAACGAAGTTTTAGGAAAAGCCAAGATACCTGAATCATGGACAGAAGCAATAATATCGCTAATCCCAAAAGAAGAAACCAGCCTACAAGAAATTCAAAATTACAGACCAATTTCATTACTAAACTCCGATTATAAAATATTTGCAGCAATTATGGCAGGAAGAATTAAACAGGTTTTAAATGAACAAATATACCCGGACCAAAATGGATTTTTACCTCACAGAGACATTAGAAATAATACAAAAATCATCCTAGATATAATAGAATACTACGAGGCACATCCAGAAAAACAAATGGTACTGGTTTTCCTTGATGCACAAAAAGCATTTGACAACGTAATCTGGAAATTTATAATAACACTATTGGATGAGATGAAATTTGGAGAAAAATTTATAAAAATGATAGAAGGATTTTATAACAATCAGACAGCCAAAGTTGTGATGAATGAAGAATTAAGAGAGAAGATTGAAATAAAAAAGGGAGTCAGACAGGGATGCCCCCTCTCTCCTTTGCTGTTTATATTGACCTTGAAAATTTTATTAAATGAAATTCGGAAGGACCAGGGAATAAAATGTTTAAGACTCAAAAATGAAGAATATAAGGCCCAAGCCTATGCCGATGACTTAGTATTTGTTCTAGAGGACCCATTAGAATCCAGCCTGAAATTAATTCAAAAATTAGAAGAATATGGGGAAGTGGCAGGACTAAAGATCAATAAAAACAAAACAAAAATGATAACCAAGAACATGACAAAAAAGCAAGAAGAGGAACTGGAAGTAACAACCAGAATGCAAATTACTAAGAAAGTGAAATACTTGGGGATCTGGGTGTCGGCAAAATGTTCCACAATTAAAGACGATAATTATAATAAATTAGTGATACAAATAAAGAAAGATTTAGAAAATTGGAAAAATATTCAACTATCACTTATGGGACCTATAGCGACAATTAAAATGAATATTTTACCAAGAATCTTATTCCTGTTGAAAGCCACACCTATTAATCCGGGTAAAAATTTTTTTCAAGAATTAAACAAAATAACCCCTAGGTTTATTTGGCAGGGACGAAAAACGAGGATTAAACTAAAGTCAATGCAAGACAGCAAGGAGAGGGGAGGTTTAGCATTACCAAATTGGGACCTATATGCATCAGCAGTAACAATAACATGGGTGAAAGTTTGGATAGAGCTAAAGAATAAAAGAATTTTGACCTTGGAAGGCCATGATTTGCAAGCAGGCTGGCATACATTCCTATGGGATGATAAAAACAAAACGCACAAATACTTTCAAAATCATTTAATTAGAAGAGTGTTATTGCAAAATTGGCTCAAAATAAAAAAAATCCACTATGTGAAAATTCCGAATTGGCTATCACCGACAGAAAGGACGACCCATCCAAATTTTATAGATTTGAACAAAATGCTAAGATATAGAGACTTAATTGATAGACAGGGAAACTTAAAAACAATTGAAGAATTGGCAGAACAGAACATGAAAGTTGACTGGCTAACTTACCTTCAAATCAAAACTAAATACAATAAAGATACCAAATTTTATGACATCGAAACAGAACCACACGAATTGGATAAAATTATTCAAAGCTCAGAGAGAAAGATGATAGGGAGAATATATAAATTTCTCCTGAAGTATAAAATGGAAGAGGAAATTGTGAAAGAACAAATGATAAAATGGGTGCAGAACTTTGGATATAACATTGAATTAGACAAATGGGAAAAAATTTGGGGAACAAACTTAAAAATGACATTATCAGTTGCATACAAGGAAAACCAGTACAAAATGTTTTATAGATGGCACCTGGCACCAACAAGGTTAGCTAAAATCTCAACAAATACCTCCCCAAAATGTTGGAAATGTGAATTGATACACGGAACATATTACCATTTATGGTGGACCTGTGAGGAGGCTAATTTTTTTTGGAAAAAGATCAAAAATTGGCTGGAGGCAATAACGGGGGTTAAAATAGAATGGAAACCCGAATTTTTCTTATTAGGAATAATGTCTGCAAAATACAAAAAAGAAATCCAGTATTTAATACTACATATAATTACGGCGGCAAGAATGGCCTTTGCACAGAAATGAAAAAACAAACTAACTCCAAGTGAAGATGAAATAATAAGAAAGGTTATGGATTGTGCTGAAATGGACAAACTAACTAAAGAAATTCAGGGAAAAGAAGAATCAGAATTCTACCAGATATGGGATAAATGGTATAGATGGTTGGAGGAAAGAAACAAGAATCAATGAAGGTATATAACAAAACTCAAAAATAATTGTTATGAGTAAAATAAGAAAGTTAAGAATGGTAAAACCCAAATGAAATACAATTGAATGGGAAATAATATAAGGTGAGCGGTATCGATTGATAATTGCTACTAGAAAGAACAGGAAGCTCCTGTTTGTATTGTATTGTGTAAATGTGTTGTACGTCTAAGTTTTGTGTGTGTGTATTTTACATGTTTGTTAATAAAATTGGCGAAACAAAGATTAGATATTTCAAGACAAATTTGTTGCCAATATTAGATAATAATCTATGCATTATTTCTTATACAATCTATATAGCATTCGTCAGAGTTTTGGCAGTGTGACTAGTAGTATGTGATAAACCCAGGAACAATAACACAGCACACAGGGCCTTAAGACAATTAACAGTGGTTTATCTACAAACTATATACAGACATATACAAGCAGGAGATAAATTCCCTTTCCATTCACTACAGACACAAGGAGAGAACTGAATACAGGCTGAGAGAGAGAAACAACCTCTAATGACCACCTATATATAGTGTTAGATTCGGGCAATGAGAGAACAGACTCCGGACAAGTAGTGACTTAACAGCTCTTTATTAGTAATAGTAGTGATCCAGCTTGGTGTGTGGTCTGAGGGTTCCCCTTTTGTAGGGATCGGGTACGCCTCTCGACCAATCAGAATGATTCCTAGTTCCCGCCCTAGCGGCGGACCTGAGTGGAGACTTACAGTGATATATGCTAATATCTAACATATAGACTCCTCTTAAAACAGTAAATGACTTGTGTGGACCCCACCAGAGTCTTAAAGAGGCAATACCACAGCTGCAATGAATCAGCCTCATTGCATTAGCTTACTGATTACAGCTTACAACTTTACATCAGCTGTACATCAGTAACTTGACACATTTAACTCTACCTAAAACCTTCTGGTTCTTCTGCAAGGAATGCATTTTTCTCAAGTTTAACTAAGAGGATCATGGCATAAAATTTTAGCCATAATATCTGCTAGTCTATTTGGTCTATAATTGCTAGAGTCCTTTTTATTCTACATTTTGGATAGATAAAATGCTACTATTGCCAACTTCAATCCGACTGGATAGGAAAGGCATTATTTATATGTGAAAATGTAGATGCCAATAGAGGCCCCAACAATCAGTGATATATTTTGATCAGTTAAATAGTTGGTAGAATGTCTTCTCCAGGGAATGTATTACTTGCACTTCAGGCCTTTTATGATTAATCTCAACATGGACATAAAGGGGTAAAACACTGACATTTTTGCTAACATGGAGAAAAGCTTCTCTTGAATTCCATGGAGAAGACATGATTGCAACTATTGTTCACCCACCACCATCCACCACTCAGTTTACCAGATGGAGAAAAACACACACAGACCTGTGGGACCTTGTAGGTGTCTCCTAATGTTGACATCTGGATGGAGATGCTCCTTCTAGCTCCATCAAGAAGAGCCAGAAGGTTGTCCCTCCTTCCACAGCTGTAGTTGGGGACATTGGCTTCTCCAGTGGAGAGAATATCCAGCAAAGCATCTGAAGTGCAGAAAGTGTTCATATAGTTGCCCTGGATCTTGAAGCCAAGTGTGAGGTTGTAAAGAAGCTGGGAATTCTTGTTGACTGTTTGAATGGCGAAAATAAACCGTAAGCCATTTTGAAAACTATAAGCATCCCTATTGTAAAAAAAAGTGTTATTATAATCAATAGCAGCAACAAATACTTTTTAAATATATATAATCCTCCAGAAGCCTACTGAGCTGTAAGCCAACATTGATCCAAAACCAATGATCAGTTACAAAAATATGGAAATGGGCTGAGGTATGGCAACTACAACTGGTTCCACTACTACTTTAAATAAAATTCATTATTCCAGTGACAAATTAAGGATTGAAGTGAGAGAGGAAAATAACCTGCAGCCCTTTCAGCTTTTTTTCAGACCCCTTTTTGAGTCTCTTTCATAAAATCAGACAAAAGAGAGAAGCGATGGAAATCAAAATCATTCAGGAAATTAGACATATCCCCCAATATAGGAATAAATGAAGAATAAAAAACAGAAAAGAAGGAGAGTGTTAGAATGGAGGTAGTGCAACTCCATCAACCTGAATGACTTACAAATCATGGAAAACAAACTGAACAGAAGGAGCCATGTTGAAAAGCCAGTTTGTATGCAATTTTACATATCCAGTGGTGATTATACCAATGAGATGGTCTCCTGGGCTGTAAAAGCTGTGTGGTCGTTTTCCATCCTGGTGCTCCAAACTCTGCGGGCATTTCATTCTCAGCTTCCCAGAGACTGGATGGGACAAAAGCAGCAGCAGAAGCAGAAGCAGGAGGTCCATAATTCATGGGGCGAATCCAGTAATCTCTTTTTTTTTTTCTAAAGAAGAAGTAGAAGAATCAAAGGATTCTCACAAGGTGGAATATGATCCAGTTGCTTTTTCTCAACACAGAGAAACACTCAGCTTCACCTGGAAAGGAGAGAGACGGATATTCAAGAGCACAGACCTTGCTTGTCCCAAAACTCCATATTTCTCTGCCCAAAGTCTCCCCTGGAGGATTCAGCCAAAGAGCAGAGCTGAAACTTTTATCATAATTCTCCCTCTCAGGAGGGATCCCTGGATAATTCAACCAGTTCTTGGACTCAAAGGTTGTTGGGAAATTCTCTGGAGGGAAATGAAAGGGAAATAATCCTCATGTGACTCATAATAACAGGGGAAATGATTAGATTAAATCTGTCATCTAGAATTGAGAGGTTTGGGAGCTCCATGCTTGAAACTGGCCCCGGGGGGAATACATGGTGCCTGTGGCTGAAGCTAACTAGAAACGTGACATTTGTTGGCATCGTGGTTAGAGAGAAAACCCCGGGAGACAGTTAATCCCCCAGCATGCCATAGATCTGAAGTAGCTGCCTGCTGAGTCCAAGTCAACATTTGCTGTATTTTGAAAGTCAATGCTCAACAAAAGGGCTGATGCAATAGTGTGGCCAGACTACAAGAATAAAATTATCTTTAATGAAAAAGTAGTTTTCAGAACTTTGCCCAGTTGAAAAAATCACACCCACAAATAAACAGAGAGGGAGAAGTCAGAAGAAACCAAGTGAAAAGAGATGGAGAAATTAAGGCTGCCCCTCACACCAAGGGAGGAATGAAGGGGGGGAGAGAGGGGAGCTCAGGAGCCTCGTGTTGCAGATGGAAAGCCCCCTCCAAGTTCTGTCTTCTGAGTCCTGGGAAGTGGGGAGCCCAAGTCCCATGTTCCACTGCCACCTGTTTCCGTGCATAAGGCACTCGGGAAAGCAAAGACCAGACCCATAGAAAAGGTCCAAGATGGCCAGGAAGGAGGAGGGGGTCTGGGGCACCTCCCCCCACCCCTCATTCCTTGGGAAAGACTATCCTGGTTTATGGGTCCCAGGGCTGAATTTTTTGGGGGTGGGAACGCAGCCCCCAGGATTTCTCCAGCTTCACTTTGGCTTCGTGTCTTTCCAGGAGAGGCTCCTGTGGAGGAGAAGCCATGCAGGGCTGGGTCCTCCAAGGGGGGAGAGAAAGATAAAAACCAGAGATATAAAACAAAAGCTTAAAGAGGAGGAAGCCTAATCAGGGATTAGCCAAACAACCCAAGATTCATCTGCAAAATTGTCTCCTGCTTGTTGAGAAATGTGTGGATTAACCAAGTCTTGGTTCAGAGTTTAACTCCTGACACAAAGGGAGAATATAGACCAGCATTTTTCAAACTGGGAACTTGAAGATGAACTGACTTTGATTCCCAGAATTCCCTGGACAGCTTGATGGCCAATGAATCCTGGGAGATGCATTGTTGGGTGGGGAATTCTGGAGGTGGAAGTCCATTCATCTTAAAGTTTGAAAAACACGGATGCAGACCAACAACTCTCCACACGTGACCTCCATTTTGGAAAGCAACAAACACACCTGAAGAGACCATCAATCATTGGGCAGGTTGCATAAGGCAGAAACCATGGATTTTTATGGCCATCAGATGTGAAACATGCACAATTAATTGGACTCACATATAACCTCAAGACTCTGGTTTGGAAGCTATCCTGGTTGTTTCTTAGAAGTCTCTCAGCCAGGGATGGTGAACCTTTTCTGCACCGAGTGCCAAAAAGTTGTGAAATGTTATGCTCCTGCACATTGTGTGTGGTTGTGCTTGTTGTGGTCGCACTCCAGAACAGCTGAACATCTGGGTTTTGGGGTGCATGCATGGCCAATGATCAGCTGAATGGCTCGCATGTGCACGCTGGTTTTTGGCACTGCCAGGGGCTAAGGGACTGCGCTCCGGAAAAGCCGAACCTTCGGGTTCTGGTGTGCACAAACACCCAAAGATCAGCTGGCCAGTGCGCATGCTGGTTTTCGGCACTGCCAGGTGCATGCAGTACAGAGCGCCAGAAACCTGGAAGATGAGCAGGCAAGGCCTCACGTGCCAGTTGACATAACTGTGCATGCCACTTGGGGCATGCGTGCCATAGGTTCACCATCATGGCCCTGTACTAATTAGGATTAAACTGGATGTGATTTAAAACTCCTTGTGCCTGATAGTCAGATCTGCCTTGGTTCACCTTCCCAATAAGTAATTGAATTGGAAGATCACTTAGGAGCCGTTTATGAGGGTGCCCTGATAAAGTGGGATCTCCCTATGAAAAGGGAGAACACAGAGACCCCTCTTACATTCCTTTTTATAGTTTTCACAACAAGGAAACATGAAAGAGGAAAGTTGATTGAACAGGATAAAAGTACTCTAACCTTTGTATAGGAAATCAGTTACATGTACTCAAACATGTAACATATTTGCATCCCATAATATCACACATTCATTAAATTGAGATCTGACATCAAAAGGGGCATAAATTGTAAGGAACACAGTTGCTTATAGTTCAAGAAAGAGATAAAACAGATCCCAATTTGTGCGGACAAACTTTTTTCCTCTCCGGAGATAGTCTCCAGCCACTTTATCTTCCATGGTTAGCAATGTTGAAGGCTATTCCTAAAATCCAGTCTACAATGAGCCTGAACATCATTTTAAAAGAAAGAAAATAAGTCAAATTAAAATACAAGCTAACTATGTTAGTTAACAAGTTACAAAATTCATGTCATGTGCCCCTCCGCCCAAAGTTAAACTCCATTTTCCATCTGTTGTAGAAAGGAAAATGGTGGGATGAGAGATGACTAGTAGTGAATAGGAAGTTTTGTTTTTCCCCCTTTATAGTCTGGACATTGTCTTTTAATTAAGCAGTGGATGGAATCTCTTTCCTTCACCCTGTGTTGTTTTTCCATATTTATGCAGGACACTGAGATCTTTTCTGCTTTCTTAGTTCCTGGAGTAAGCAGAGGGCTGTGAGACCTGCAGCTGAGATCCTGGAGGTGCCCACAGAATGGAGGATGGCACAACCTGAATTCTTGCCACACCTATCTATAAGCTCATTTAGGAGGGCATGGTGGCATAGGGAGAAAAGCCGGAAGCTCCGCGACAAGATCGGTTGGGAAATAGCGGAGCTCTGATCGGCTCTGTAAAAACTGAACCAGACAAACCGCTGCCAGGGATCTTCGGGTCAGAGCTGTTCTGAAGGAACAGGGAAAAAAGAAGAAACATCTCAATGACCAAACAGGAACTATCAGTTCCATGAAAAGTCAGAGATAAAGTTCTTCAAACTGACAGCGGAAGTGGCAGTGGCCACACAAATGGCTGCTTCAAAGTTGGGGCAACCGGACCAAGCTACTTGAGCAGGAGCGGTGGCAGAACAAAGTGTTGGACCTGCGTGAAAGAATGAGCAACCCAAGGTAAAGAAACTTTAACATTGGATTTAAAAAGGGACCCAGAATTAGGGGCTATCTGGCAGACGAGGGATTTAACAGAGGAAAAAAGAAAGGGCGGAGACTAAAATGGAAAGCCCTAGATTTTTATTCCCAAATTTGGATTTGGAAACATTAAAAATAATAAAAGAACTTGGGGGGGGGAGATTCCTTTCTTTCTTTTTCCACCTTTTTCTATTTTTTGTGGATTAAATATGGATGTTGACAGCTTTTGACAGCTAGCGGACTAGAACACATTGCATATTGCGGAGGCGGAGACATCTAATGGTGAGAAGAGGATACTACAAGACTCAATAGAAAATAACAGAGGAAAGTACAGCTGTAGACTTGACCTTGACTGTAGCAAGATAAAGACACTTTAAAGAGGTAGGAAACAACAAGGAGGATTTGTTTTTGTAACAGTGTTGCTTATTTATTATTATTATTATTATTATTATTATTATTATTATTATTATTATTATTATTATTATTATTATTATTATTATTATTATTATTATTAAATTTATTTATTTTGGTGGAAGAGAAAAGGCAAAATAAAAGTGGAACTGGACTTTAGAAATTGGAAATAAGAAAGAAAAGAAGAAACCAATGAATGAACTTTAAGTAAATGTGATATAGCAGAAAAAGTTTAAACAATTTGTTAAATTAACTAAGCAGACTCTACGGAATTTTGGATGTATAACGAACTACTTGACATGTAAAAAATGCAGGTGAAATGCTAAATGGGGAAAAACAGTGGAAACTCACAGGGAACAACTAGAACAAGGAGAAGGAGAAAAGAAGAAAGGGATTAAATGAAGAACAAGAAGATATTACAGAAGAAAAAGAGATTGAAAAAGAAAAATACTTAGATGATTTTATTGGGATTTACAGCTACACACCAAAAGGAGACAAGGGAGAAGTGGCCCCCAAAAATGGAAAATTAAATAGCAAAGATGGGATTAATGGGGAAAGATGGCGCGGGGAACTGGTGAAAGGTACTAAAGCAATAGAATTAAAAAGGAGAAAAAAGATTGGAAGAAAAAAATATAGAAACTACAAGAAGAGGAACAAGCTAGGTGAATGGGTGGAGAGAAGAGAATATAAGAGAAGTTCCTGAGAGTCTAAGAGAAAATGGTTGAAAGGAGGAAAGAAGGAAAAGGATTTACTAGTAGAATAGAATGAAATAAGGTAAATATAGCCAATGGTATAAATAGCTAATATGATGTGAGGGAAATAGGTTAATACAATTAACTGTGGATAATTAACTAAGTGAAATGTTTACTATATAAAATTAAATTTGAGTATATATGTTATCGAGAGTAAAACAGAATAATAGCTGGAAATGATATGTTAAACCTGATTAACTTGAAGAGGCAAATAATGGTATTGTTTATATATGAAAAAGAAATTAAAGTTAAGCTGGAAAATATGAAAGGAAAATAAGATGACTGAAATGTGAAATGAAAATATGATGTAAAATGAACTATGCATAACAGAAGAAGTAAAGGGGGAAAACCCGGACAACACTTTGTTTATAAAAGAAGTTAAAATATGTAACAAAAAATAAAAAACTTCATTTCAAAAAGAAAGTTACATAGGGAACAGAAAGTTTTATTTCCCCCCATTTACAGTCCGGGTGTTGTCTTTTAATTAAGCAGCAGATGGAGTCTCTTCCCTTCACCCTGTGTTGTTTTCATGCAGGACTCTGAGGTCTTTTCTGCTTCCTCAGTTCCTGGAGTAAGCAGAGGGCTGAGAGGCTGCAGCTGAGATCCTGGAGGTGCCCACAGAATGGGGGATGGCACAGCCTGAATTCTTGCCACACCTACCTAGAGGCCCATGTAGGAGGGCACGGTGGCCCCTCTTAGGGTTGTGTGGGTGTTATTTGGTGGGATGGGACCAGTGGTGGGTTTCAAAAATTTTTGGAACCTACTGGGTGGGTATGGCCTGCTTTGTGGGAGTGGCTTGCTGGCCATGTGACCAGGTGGGAGTGGTCAAGACGATGTCACTGAATTCTTTGCCCCAATGGATGATCTACAAAAAGAAGATATAAAAAAGGAAATTTATTATTTTGTGCACTTACTACTTAAATAAGATTAAAATAAGTACACAAAACAATAAAAGAGCTACTTACTACTTGTATTTCAAAAGGAATACAATACATATTTAATTTTACACATGTTAGCGGCTGCTAGAATTGTGTTTGCACAACAGTGGAAAAACAAAGATATGAAAATGAATAAATATTAGAATGTGCAGGAATGAATAAATTGACAATTAAAATCAAGAAGGCTTCAAATACTTTTTCACGTGGGATTTGTTTTATCAATTGCTAACTAACAGAAACATCAAGTAGAAATCTAAAAGTATGAAAGAAAACACCAATTATGTATGGAAAAGTCACTAAAATGTATAAAGAAATATTATTAGTACTTGATCATTATTAATATGTAGATAACTGTGGGACGTTACACACACACACACACAAACTATGACAGTGCCAGGAAAACACCAAAAACCAACAATTCCCCCCCAAAAGACTGCAGATGAAACCAGTTTTTCCCTAACCCGAAGGACAGGAAAGACAAAGCCACTGGAATAAAAACCATCAAGGCATTGTGGGAAATTATAAAAGACAGTGCCAGGAAGCTCACAGAACCAGCAACCACCTCACAATTACCTAAACAACCAAGTATCACACAGAAACACACAAAATCTGGCAAAGCTGCCTAGCACCAACCTGGCCTGCCCATAGAAAAGCAGCCACCTTGAGACACATAAACCATGCACCAACCTGTACACTTAAAAGCAACATATTGCATCACAAATAAAACATTTGCAAAAAGGAATAACATTTCTTGTAATAAACATTCTATAAACAATAAATAAATAAATTTCCTAAAAATAATTTTTAAAAAAGATATTCTACACATAATAAATTAAAATAAAACCATTAAAAATATTCTATACACAATAAATAAAATTTGAGATTGTGGAGATGTAATTCTAAGGCTGGTCATTGTGGAAGGTCCTGATGAGGAGATCGTGATGACCACGAGGCAGGAGGCATATTAATTTAATAAATGAAGAAATAAATGCCCTGTGGTCTTGATGGCTTGCTTGCAGATATTTTATTGTCATTGGTGTGATATATCTAGCTGGGTCATGAAATGTCTGCAAGAAAACCACCAAGCTCGGGGAACACCAAGACCCCACTGTCTTCTCCCTCCCCACCCACCCCTCTTCCTCCTCTCAATATATCCCACTCTTTCTAGCACTGATGATGTTACCTAGTTTGGTAATGAAATGTCTGTAAGAAAACCACCAAGCTCAGAAAGCATCAAGGATACCACTTTCCCCCACCTCCTCTTTCTCCTCTTTCTAGATGATAGATAGATGGTTGGATGGAGGGAGGGAGGGAGGGAGAGAGGAGACAGACAGACAGACAGACAGATGATATAACATTTTCTACAACCATGGCTTTGAAACACAAGAAATCCCATCAGAGTAAAGGGTGTCCATTCTCCATAAATAAGGTGGGGATACTGGAGAACCTTTCCAGGAGAGAGAAAATTCCAGGCTAGGAACAATTCCTTGGAAAAGGACCTCAAGATGGGAGAACGTTCTTTGGAAGTCTAAGTTCAAAATATGGAGTGAATTGTATGACACTCAAAAAAGGAAGCCTGTGTAAATATGCAAAAAGATGGGTAGAGTTGTAGAAAACCAGAATAAATGTGTGATGGTAGCAGAATGAGCGAAGCACAAACACAGTAGAACCTCTGGTCACAAACGCTTTTGACCAGGACCAAACCGGGGTTCTTTTCTAAGGGCCAAATTCCCAGGTGTGGCCCAGTGGTGGGTTGCAGGTGGTACGCCCCGGTACGGGACTGTTCCGGTACGGGGCTCCAGAGGGCCCACCCCCCTGCCCGAGCTCCTTACCTGTATTTGAGCTCTTCGGTGCTTCAGTGCACGCACACAGAGCGCACACCGCCTGCGCGATGCTCCGCTGAGCAGTTGGAGTGTGGCGGAGGCTCGTGGAGGCATCGCAAGAGGTAAGGATACATGTGTGCACTGCGCACGTGTTCATGTGGTGGACACTGGGCCCCGTTGCAACCATACCGGTTGCAATGGGATCCGGAACCCACCACTGGTGTGGCCGCTGCATTAATTTTGGTTCGGTTTGGGTCAAATCAGGTTTTGAAGTTATGGAATGAATTATGGTCATGACCAGAGACTCTACAGTACATTGGTCTGGGATCAGTGGTGGGTTGCCAATTTTTTTACTACCGTTTGGGCACATGTGACGCTTTTGCGCATGCGCAGAAGCGGGCAAGTGGGTGGGTGGAGCCTCCTACCGCTGCTACTACCGGTTTGGCCGATCCGGGCTGATCCAGGAACAACCCACCTCTGTAAGGGATGTGAGATAAGTGGTTTTTTCCCCAAAGTTTTTTTATTTTATTTTTTTTACAAACATATCATTGTGTGAACAGTGTGGCACCGGAGTGTCTTACATTTTAGTACAAATAAAATAATATTATTAATATTTAATATAGTTTACAATTTTATATTTTTTTTAGTAATAATACACATATTTTGTTGCATTACAATCTTTCATTCTTTGATTATTCAATATTTCAGTATATTATTTTATGCCAATCTCCATATTCTATATAGAACTCTTTTTACTACAAATAAAATATTAATAATCATGTTTGTTGTGTTTAACAAACTTATATAGTTCTAATAGTAATACACAGATTTGCATTAAATTTTAATCTTCCATTGTTTATCCGCTTTCTAATCACAGTTTAATACAAATAAAATAATATTCATCACATTTACGTTTGACAAGTTAATTCTAATGATAATAATACACATGTTTTTGTTAAATTATAATTGTTCATTATAATCTTGTTCAATATTTCAATGTTATTTTTATGCCAATCAAATTCTGCATATCATTCCTTTTACTACAAACAGAATGTTGGTAATCATATTTGTTACATTTCACAAGCTTATATAGTTCTACTAATAATACACATATTTATGTTAAGTTATAAAGAAGTGCTATCGTTTTTAAAGGCCAAACCAGGGATGAAATTCCAAAGGTTTTACTACTGGTTCTGTGGGTGTGGCTTGGTGGGGATGGCAGGAGAAGGATAGTGCAAAATCTCCATTCCCACCCCACTCGGGGGCCAACCAGGGGTGATATTTCCTGGTTTTCTGAACTACTCAACATTTCTGCTACCGGTTCTCCAGAACCTGTCAGAACCAGTTGAATTTCACCCTGGGCCAAACATGCAGTGACACCTCTAATATGGTGGGTATAGAGTAACACTTTTGGCTGTTCAGCTCTCATTCTCCTATGGTTTGGAAGAACTGAAGCTGCTTAACTTTATCCATGGATATTTATTTCATTTTCATATTTTTATTTTCTGTGTGTATATACAGAATCCATGTCTATTCATTTTATGATCCTGGTCTGTAACTATAATAAACCTTTTATAAATCAGAATAAGCATTCCTATTATTACAGTGGTTGCATTTATTTTAGTTGGTTGCAGCTACGCCGGTTATTTGGGGAGCCAATAATGACGCCTGGTTCTTCTGAGGACTTTGGAGCAAATAGATGGGGAGAGGAATCCTTTCCTTCCGATTTCAATGCTGTGGATAAGTCTTCAAGGAGCCTCTGTTGGGTTTCATTTCAATGTTGTAATATCTTCTTCTGTTCTTCGAGTCTGTTGGATTAAATAGCACATACTCTGTAGTTCCTGTATTTCAGAGTTTGGAATAGGTTCTTGATACACCATTACCCTGAATGTATTTATTTCCAGTATGTTCCCATTTATTGGGCATGGATAATTGACTTCTGAAACTTCTTTTAGATCCTATATTAAACTAAAGTTTAGACTAGTTGATCACTGAGGTCCCCTTCACATAACTGTGAATTTGGACCAATTACAGCTTCTGGGTAGTCTTCCAAACCAGCCTCCCACAGAACGCAGTATAGTGGTTGTTTCTACTATACTGCATTCAGCTAGGGTAACGGGTGAGATTCAGCTGGTTCGGGCCAGTCTAGACAAACTGGATGTTAATTTTACAACCGGTTCAGAAAACTGGTAGTTCTGACAACCAGCCGGCCCCGCCCTTCCCCTCCAAGAAGTCCCCGTGCTCCCTGCCTGTTCTGGCTCCCAAGTAAGTGCAGGGAGGCCTCCTAGGCCCAAAACGGGCTGAAGTGGGAGGGGCAGTGTGGTGCTCCCCTCCGTGGCCCATTTTCATGCCCAGGAGGCTGCAGGGAGGCCTACTAGGCCCAGAACGGGGTGTAGGATGTGTGTGGCATGGTGGTGGAGCGCAGTGGGGGGGGATGGGGTGGAGCGTGGAGCATGCACTCACCGAACCGGTTGTAAAACCAGTTGCATCCCACCATTGGCTATGGTGCTTTGGAAACCATGGCTAAGAGCATCATCTCCTGCATGAGGTCAGCCAATTGTGGCTCATATAATCATCGTTTGATGGGACCATTGGTTACATGTATGCCATGGCTTTGTGATATGTTTAGCTGTGGATGGGGTCACAGAACAGTGGCATCCATGTGTGGAGGAGGGGGTTGTACAAGATGGCAGACAGTGATATGATGCAAGCTGCAAACCCCTTTGAATGTGCATCAATGTACACTTTCAAAAGGCTTGCATCATACTACTCTCTTGCCATCTTGTCCATGTTTGTTTTCTTGTGAAAATCAGGACATAGGACATAGTAACTAGTATTCTGATTGGCTAAATTTTGTTTGGATTAAGGGAACTCAGCTTAATATGCTTACTTTATGGTTCAAGGCATTTGGGGTTCATTCAAGAAATACTGCAACACTTTTATAATAGTTTCCCAATATTTTCAGAGGATTTTTATTATTAGGAGTACAGAGAATGACAGTCTCAGCATACAAAGTCCTACAAAACTCTGAATCTGGCAAGTGTCCAAGAAAGAGTAGAGAAGCAATGTATTTAGAAGTTAATTCCCAGGTTCCTCCATAGCAACAAAACCAATGGGACGTCTGAGACATTAAAAGAATCATTTGATTGCTCTTTATGACACGGCAAAACTTTTGACTCTTCTTGTGACTCTGACGTCTTGCAAAACAGGCAGGCAAAACTCAACTGGCTCTTTGCCGACCTGTTGCTAAGTTATTAAACCCCTTTAGGGAATAATTATAATTATCCAATTAAAGCCAATTTGCTTTGCTTGTTTCCAAAGGTCAAGCTGGTTTCTACTCCTGACCCACGAGGCCTATAATTGAGGTCTATCAACAGTAGGAAGTGACAGCTGCAGAAAATGTTTTGAATGAAACTTGAAGAAGTTGCTGCAAAGTTATGACCAAAGTGTCTTCTGGACCTCTGAGGCCCTGAGCTGGGACTTAGAGCAACTGGGGAGCTGAGATGAGAGTGAAACTCTGCTAACTTCTCAAACTTTACCTACAAGTGTAACTTCATGTGGAACTCAGAGTCTATGGCTTGACATTGATTCATGTTACACATTCCCAGAGTCATATTTTTGGGAGATTGTGGCACTGATAGGCCCTGTGCAGTTTTGGCTGACCTTGAAAGCCAACCCCCTACAGCCCTCTTGAAGGTTCATCACAGGATGTCAAGATCTACCTGAATGGTTTATGTACAGGTAGCCCTTCATTTACAACAGTTCATTTAGTGACCATTCAAAGTTACAACAGTCTTGAAAAAAAATGACTTCTCACCATTTTTCACCCTTACAACTGTAGGAAGTTAATACCCACCCCTCTCCTAGAAAATGAAATATTTTAGAAAATATTAAAAGGATAGAATATTTCCCCAAAAAGGGAGGCAGAAACTCATCCCCCCACCATTGTCAATGGACCATTAAGGCCTGAGCCAGTCTATTCTACATAAGCAAAGATCTACTTCCTTCAGGCAGAGCCATAGTAGGGATCCCAAAGCCCTTACATCATCACCTTACATCCTCACTCTGCTAACTTCTCAAACTTTGCTTACAAGTGTAACTTCAGAGTCTATGGACCGAATTTGATTCATGTTACACATTCCTTGAGCCATATTTTTGGGAGATTGCAGTAGCTAGTAGCCCTGTGCAGCTTTGGCTGACCTTGTAAGCTCACCCCTACAGCTTCCTTATGGTTACACAGCTACTAATCACACAGTCAAGATCTGCCTAAATTATTTATACTGTTCATCTTCCCTTAAACTGTCAGAGCAGAAAGAAATGCACATCACATTACATGATGTCCCCATGCACGAGACCTTTACCCCTTTAACGTCTACATCCTGTATATGTCCTGTGTGGTATTTGCAGTTGCATTGACCATCAGAAGGCAGTGCATGACAAATTGCATCATTGTTAAGAAAAACAGGGCTATGTGGTCACATGATCTTTTAGGGAACTCAAATCCTTTACAGGGAATTGAACTTTGAACTTTCACACTTTAGAGATATGGTGTTTGAATAATATTGCAAGAATCCAATGTGTAAATTTAAGAAGCTATCCTAAAACTGGCATTCAGCAGTATTGATATCAGAATAGTATCTACAGTCCACCTTCCTTTAAGTTCTCAGATGGAGAAGTTGCAGTATATTATGGCCCTGTATGGAGGATTTTACATTCTAATTAATTTTATATACCCTTTCCTGCAACTCCACTGACTGTCAAGCATTGGATTGGCCTAAAGTTCAAGTATTGTATGTGATCATCACTGGTGCAAAGCAGAGCTGGTATTCAGCAGGTTCTGACCAATTCTGGAGATCCGATAGCTGAAGTTTTGAGTAGTTTGGAGAACCAGTAAATAGCACCTCTGACTGGCTCCGCCCACCATCTATTCTCTGCCTCCCGAGTCCTAGCTAATTGGAAGGAAATGGAGATTTTATAGTATCCTTCCCCTGCCACGCCCACCAAGCCATGCCATACCCACAAAAGCCACACCCACAGAACTGGTAGTAACAAAATTTGAATCCCACCACCAGTGCAAAGCTCTGTGAGTTTAATCCCAGGCTGGGATTGCATGAATGCAATGTGCAATTCATGTGTGCAATGCAATTCATCCATTCTCCAAATCTGCAATCCTCACTGATCTTGACTCAAAGGTTTTGGCAGTGAACCTCATCTGGACCAGGTGCTCTTCAGAATTTTCAATGCAATATTTCTAGTCTCGCCTCTAGCTTGCCTCGGCTACTTGAGAAGTTTCTACTTGTTCTCATATTTTGACATAGGATGCCCTGGTGATTGTGATTCATGTCCCAGGAATTTGTGTCTTGACTACTGCAACATGGTCTATCTTGAAGGTGCCCTTGGAAGTTGCAGCTGGTATAGAATTTGATAGCAGGCTACTTCTTGGATAGATCCAACACAATACAACAACAGTACTATGTCATCACTACACCAAATTTCCAATGGGTTTCTTGGTTCAATTCAAAGCGCTGGTTGTCATCCGTAAAACTCTATAAACATGGGCACAAGGATGTATCCCTCACCCAGTGTTATTTGACATTTCTTCCATTGAAACGGAATCTGTTCCTCTCCCCACTCATAGAAGGTTAACCCCTTTCATGACTGAATGATATCAACTTCAAGCATACGGGACAAGAACACAACCAGCCAAGCTGATTCTGCTTCATTATATGGCAATGTTAACAGAAACTCTTCTTAACCAACAATTAAATTAGGGATATATTAGATAAATTCGTTTCTGAGTTTTTCCTCTACCCATTATGCAACTTAGAGCTAGGTCCCCTCTTACCTGATCATTCCCTAGAACAGAACCAAAAAAAACCCCTAAATTGGAAGGGCCTTTGGAAGTGATCTAGACCAGAGTTCCCCAATCTTTCTGGGTGGGCAGCCTGGAGTGGGGGGAGGGGGGAAAGAAAGGTGGTTTAGCGGGAGGACCACATGTGCATGCACGAACACCCATTGCTTGCCCGAGTGCCAGCAATGCTCACAGCGATGTTCCCATGAGTGGGTCCATGAGTACCCACACGAGTGGGGTCGTAAGCATCCATGATGCTCATGGCAACTCTCGCACAAGTGGGACTGTGCGCGTCCAGACACATGTGCACACCGGCCAATAGGCCATGGTCTGGTAGTGAGCCATGGCTAACAAGTTGGGGGCCTCTCATATAGACAGCACTTCTTATCCTTATTTCCCAAGATCATTCCCACATTCCATTACAAAAGAATAGTGGACTCTACTTTATAGAACATGCTTCTCCCAAAGGGATAATTGGTTTCTATAAAGGTAAAGGTCCCCCTCGTACATATGTGCTAGTCGTTACTGACTCTAGGGGGTGGTGTTCATCTTCGTTTCAAAGCTGAAGAGCCAGTGCTGTCTGAAGACGTCTCCATGGTTATGTGACCAGCATGACTAAATGCCAAAGGCACACGGAATGCTGTTACCTTCCCACCAAAGGTGGTCCCTATTTTTCTACTAGGTTGGCAGAAGCTGGGACAAGTAACAGGAGCTCACTCAGTTATGCAGCACTAGGGATTCAGGTCAACTGCCGACCTTTCTGATCGACGTGCTCAGCGTCCTAGCCACTGAACCACTGCATCCCTATTAGTTTTTATACTACCCTAATATTCTAGACAGGGCTGAATCAAGGCCAACTGCTGTCTTAAACACAGTCCAACAATGGTGCCCCTGGACAGAACCAAAACACTCATGTTATGAGATGGGAACAAATACGATAACTGATGACACTTTCAAACCAAGCTTTTAAACTTTAGTCACTCGCCATCACCATTGGGACAGTTTTGTAACAAGATAGATCCCACTGTATCTGAAAGTGGCAGATAAAGAGAATTACACACACTTGAGAATGGCTTGTCTTCAGAGATAGTAGGTGCTCCAACATTGGAAGTTTTTAAGAAGAGATTGGACAGTCATCTGTCTAAAATGGCACTGGATCTTTTGCTTCAACAGAGAGTTGAACTAAAAGACCTCAAAGGTCCCTTCCAACTCTGATGATGTTCTATGCTCTGTGTTCTCGTCCAATGTAGGAGATGACCAGGCTGAGACTGAAGACAGGTCAAACCAGGCTCATTCTGGTCATCTGCTTTATATGTGTGTATATGTATATGTATATCACTGGTGGGTTCCGTATCCCTTTCCAACCGGTACGGTTGGAATGGGCCCAGCGGCATCCACATAGACACGTGCAGTGCGCGTGCACACACGCACAGCACGGGCATGCATCTTAGCGCTTCCGCAAGCCTCTGCGACGCTCCAGCTGCTCAGCGGAGCTTCGCGCAGGTGCTGTATGCGCCATGCATATGTGCGGAAGCACAGAAGACTTAAAAGACCAGTAAGGAGCTCGTGATGGTGGATGGGCCCTCCAGAGCACCATACCAGATCAGTATCCGGTGCTCCGGGCTGGCTCCGGTACGCCCGGGGCGTATCGCCTGCAATTCACCACTGATGTATATGTATATGTATATGTATATGTATATGTATATGTATATGTATATGTATATGTATATGTATATGTATATGTATATGTATATGTATATGTATATGTATATGTATATGTATATGTATATGTATATGTGTTGTGGCCCAGCCGTTGCCGTTGCCATTGCCACCAGACTCCGAGAGTGAGGGTCCCTACGAGTCAGCTCCAGAGGAGATGGGGGACCCTGGACTGGATTCGGATGCTGAGCAGGGATCCGAGAGTCTGGTCGGCCACCAGGAGGCGCCTGAGGCATGGAACAGCGGTGAGAGCCAGATGAGGGGGGCTCCCGATGCCATGCCTTGGAGCAGCGGGGAAGAGTCACGTGACAGTGACTCAGGACTCAGCAGGGAGTTTCTGGACGCCCATTACAGCCGCGCCCATAAACACTGCTTTTGTGTTCTGTTCCTGTGAGTTTTGTCTTGGTGGCTTGCTGCCATGGAACCTCTTGTCTGTTTGTGCAATAAACCTTGTTCCCTTGTACTGTTCTGGAGTGTGTGTTCTGTGTGGGCAACGGAGGAAGGGGGGTCAGAACATATATGTATACAGATGTAGATGTAGATGTAGATGTAGATGTAGATGAAGATGATGTAGATGTAGATATAGATGTAGATGATGTAGATGATGTAGTTCTAGATGTAGATGTAGATGATATAGATGTAGATGTAGATGATGTAGATGTAGATGTAGATGGTGTAGATGTAGATGATGTAGATGTAGATGATGTAGATGTAGATGTAGATGTACATGATGTAGATGTAGATGTAGATGTAGATGTATAGATGATATAGATGATAGATGATAGATGATAGATGATAGATGATAGATGATAGATGATAGATGATAGATGATAGATATAGATATAGATATAGATATAGATATAGATATAGATATAGATATAGATATAGATATAGATATAGATATAGATATAGATATATAGAACAGAACAGAATTTTTTATTGCTCAAGTGTGATTGGACACACAAGGAATTTGTCTTTGGTGCACATGCTCTCATTGTACATAAAAAGACAATATACATTCATCAAGAATCATAAGGTACATACGCACGGAGACGGCCTTGGTCGCGTTGGTGGATGATCTCTGGAGGGCAAAGGATGGGGGTTGTTCCTCCATCCTTGTCCTATTAGATCTCTCGGCGGCCTTCGATACCATCGACCATGGTATCCTATTGCGCCGGCTGGAGGGGTTGGGGGTTGGAGGCACCGTGCTACGGTGGTTCCGCTCCTACCTCTCTGGCCGGACGCAATGTGTGTTGACGGGGGAGCAGAGGTCGACCGCAAGGCCCCTCATTTGTGGGGTCCCACAGGGGTCGATCCTCTCGCCTCTCCTGTTCAACATATATATGAAGCCGCTGGGCGAGATCATCCATGGTTTTGGGGTGAGTTACCATCTGTACGCTGATGATACTCAGTTGTACATTTCCACCCCAAACCACCCCAACGAGGCTGTCGAAGTGATGGCCCGGTGTCTGGAAGCCGTACGGGTCTGGATGGATGACAACAGGCTCAGGCTCAACCCCTCCAAGACAGAGTGGCTGTGGTTCCCGGCTTCCCGATTCAATCAGCATATTCCATCGCTGACCATCGGGGATGAGCAATTAGCCCCGGTGGAAGGGGCGCGCAACTTGGGCGTCCTCCTTGACGATCGGCTAACCTTAGAAGATCACGTGGCGGCCGTGGCAAGGGGGGCGTTCCACCAGGTTCGCCTGGTGCGCCAGTTGCGGCCCCTTTTGGACCGGGAGGCCTTGCGCACAGTCACTCACGCGCTGGTGACGTCCCGCCTGGACTACTGTAACGCTCTCTACATGGGGCTCCCCTTGAGGTGCGCCCGGAGACTGCAGTTGGTCCAGAATGCAGCCGCGCGGGTTATTATGGGGAGATCGAGATTCTCCCATATAACACCTATCCTGCGCGAGCTGCACTGGCTTCCTGTGGCCTACCGGGTGCGCTTCAAGGTACTGGTTACCATCTTCAAAGCGCTCCATGGCACAGGGCCCAGTTACCTGCGGGATCGCGTCCTGCCCCATACATCCCTGCGACCCATTCGCTCACACAGAGAGGGGCTACTCCGGGTGCCGTCCTCTAGAGAGTGCCAGAGGGCGGTGCCCAGGAGTAGGGCCTTCTCTGTGGTTGGCCCTACCCTTTGGAATGACCTCCCCCCAGACATCCGGACAACAACCGACCTTCGCTCCTTCCGTATGAAGCTGAAGACCTACCTGTTTTGTCAAGCCGGCCTGGCATAACGTTACAATCTTGCCACCCCAGGTCATTTTATAATGGGAAATTTTGTTTTTTAAAGTTTTTAGAGTTTAATATTTTTGGGGTTTTAAATTTTGTAAGTATGCTTATTTATGGACTTATTTTTACCTCCTCTGCACGATATATGGTGCTATCTTGATTATTGCTCTGTACGTCGCCCCGAGTCCCTGTGGGGAGAGGGGGCGACTAATAAGTTCAATAAAATAAATAAATAAATAAATTTAATGATAGTCAAAAGGTACAAATAAGCAATCAGGAAAAATCAATATAAATCGTAAGGATACAAGCAACAAAGTTACAGTTCTGCACTCATAAGTGGGAAGAGATGGGTGATAGGAATGATGAGAAGACTAATAGTAATAGTAAGGCAGCCTTAGTGAATGGCTTGACAGTGGTGAGGGAATTCTTTGTTTAGCAGAGTGATGGCGACAGAAAAAAATGTCCTTATGTCTAGTTCAGTGGTGGGTTTCAAATATTTTTACAACCTATTCTGTAGGTGTGGCCTCTTTTGTGTGATGGCTTGATGGTCATGTGACCGGGTAGGAGTGGCTTGGCAGTCATGTGACCAGGTGAGAGTGGCTACCTTGTAAAATGTGGTGAAACTCACTTAACAATGCTCTTGCTTAGCAACCAAACTTTTGGCCTCAATTGTGATCATAAGTTCTCTTTCTTTCTTTCTTTCTTTCTTTCTTTCTTTCTTTCTTTCTTTCTTTCTTTCCTTCCTTCCTTCCTTCCTTTGTTCATTGTTGTGTGTCTCTCTCCCTCTTTTTTCTTTTTTTCTTTCTTTCTTTGCTTCCTTTCTTTTTCTTTCTTTTTTTCTTGTGTCTATCTCCCTCTTTTTCTTTCCTTACTTTCTTCCTCTTTCTTTCTTCTTTCTTTCTTTCTTTCTTTCTTTTTCTTTCTTTCTTTCTTTCTTTCTTTCTTTCTTTCTTGTGTCTCTCCCTCTTTCTTTCTTTTCTTCTTTTCTCTTTATCTTCCTCTTTCTTTTTCTTCCTTCCTTCCTTCTTTCCTGTGTCTCTCTCTACAACTTTCTTCCTTCCTTTCTTTCTCTTTCTTTCTTTCTCTTTCCTTCTTTCTCTTTCTGTTTCTTTCTTTCTTTCTCTCTCTTTCTCTTTCTATCTTTGTCTCTATCTTTTCTTCTCTCCCTCCCTCCCTTCCTTCCCTGCTTTCTCTTTCTTTCTCTCTTACTCTTTCTCTTTCTTTCTTTCTCTCTCTCTACCCCCTCCCTCTCTCTCACACCACAAATATCCCTTCCAGTTGGCAAAAAATTCTGTTTTGCCAGCTGGGTGGCTGGCAAAGAAGCCTGACTATCCATTCAAAACTAGCCCTATCACCCTATGCACATTTAACTGGAGTGAGTGTAAAGTAAAGGGTTAACATAAGATGTAAAGTTAAGCTGGACAAGAATGCCACAAGCCTTATCCATTCCACAGGGGATTAAATACCTTATCTACCTGACTAGGTCTAGCTAGGAAATTGGTATTATTCTATCCTCATAAGGCAATCAAGATATCCTGTCACTAGGGTTAATGTGTACAAGGCATACGTGACATGGGAAAAATGTGTATTTAGGAGAAGGATCAATATCCTGCCTGATAAAGTATAAAACTCTGTAACAAACTGCCCTTCGGGGTTCAGATTCTGCTTGAGCTATCGCTGCTGAACCTTGCACAATAAACTTTTCCCTTCGACAAAGAGCTGGTTTGGTCTTATTTCTGCAACATTTCTGGTGACACACAAAGGGACTGCCAGGCGATCTTTTGCTCTGGACAACTAGGACCCCACGGCAGCGAAGGAATCCGAGCCCCGAGTACCTCAGGCGCCACGAGGCTCTTTTGCTTCGGAGGAATGGGGAAAGGATGCCTTCTGCCGCCAAGGGCACCTCCAGTCAATCCAAGGATCCTTTGTGTGAAGGGAAAGGAGAGAATCTGAACGAATCCTGGCCAGGACAAGAGGGGGAGGAAAACCTGCCGGCAGGCAAGTATAATATAGAGTTGTGTACCTGCTCCATTTGAGAGTAGAAGAGGGTGCCTGATCACCGCCCTGCACTCGGGACGTTGATCCTAAAGAAGTCCATGTTAGGTTGTGTGGGAGGTTAAATCACTGCAGTTCCTGTTGAGTGGCCGTCGAGTGTCCTACACCACAGGTCAGTGGTAGAGTTTTTAGAACATGGGTGGGGGAGGGAGTGTCCCAAGGACACCTCTCCAGTGTATGTTGAAGAATTTTAAAAGGGCGCAAAAAGATCCTCTAAGGACGCAAATTTGAAGTAGGGAATACGAAGCGGCAAGCCCGGCTAGGACGAAGTGAGCCCCACATCTGAGCGGGATCATGGGAAGTGGTAGCTCATGGGCAGCCACGGAAACCCTCCTAGGGGAGCTGTTGGGGGCCTGGGATGAAAAGCAGATGCCCGTCCTGGCTGGAATGAAAAAAAAAAGGAAAGCAAAACAGATATGTAGAGAAATGGGCTTTGCTGAAAGATAATACAGGAGAACTAATTTGGCTAAATAAAGGTACTTAAAAGAAAAGGGGAAATATTGGGGTTTCTTTTTTTTTCTCTTGTCTGTCTCTTTCTCTGTCTTCTATGCAACCATGTGGTTTGTTTGTTAAGATTTGTGCCTTCCCTAATTTAACAAATATGTGCTGGGAATGACTAGGATGTGCAAACCTGAGACTTTTCTCCCCCCTCTCTTATTTTCTCCTTGTCCTTGTGTAAATGTGTGTCTAAGTCTTTGTGCACCCTCAAGGTAATTGTAACTAAAATGTCTCCAATCCAAAAAGACAAGAATTTTAAATTGTTCAAAGAAAGAAAAGAGTAAACTGGTAGAAATTGCCTTTGCTCAGTTTGTTGGGCCCAAAAAAGGGGAAGGGGAGCGTAGTTAGGATTTAAACTGCTCTCTGAGTTTTCCCATGCTTTCCCAATAAAAGAAAATTGAAGATTTAAAGGGACAGGACCTCCTCCAGGCCTGAAAGTGTTGTTCCATGGTATTTGTGCAAGTATGTGTGTGAGTGTGTGTGTGTGTAATCATTTCCAGACCTGGAGGGAAGTTGAGATCCTTTAATAATAGGAAATGGAGCTCATTGGCTTATGTACAGCTCCCTGAAATAATTGTAATAATTGCTTTGCATGAAGAAAGAATAAAATGGGATATTTGTATGTGAAATTAATTTACACAAGCAGTCTGATTGCAGTGCAAATGTGAGTATTTGATGGTAAAAGTTGGTATGAATGTAATTTGATTCCCTTTCATATAAAGAAACCGTAAGTTGCAAGGTTGTTTAATGGTATGTGTGTGTATGCATGTGTGTTATCTTTTCCAAAACTGAAGTGAGGGTGAGATCCTCTATTAAAAGAAAATGAAGCTTGGTGGCTTGGGAAAAAAAGCTTCCTGAAATACTTATAATGATTGGTTAGCATGAGCAAGCATGAAGATCTGATTGCAGTATGAATGTGAGTATATGTCCCCAATGCCCCAGGGAGTGATAAGTGAAGGGATCCAGAGACCTGTGATTGCCTACGTGAATGTTTCCCCTCCCCCTCTTCCTTCTGGGTCATTCTTTGGAGGGAAGCAGGAAGGGGGGGAGTGTAAGTGTCTGCTCATTTTTACCATGAGTGTGTGTATGAGATGCCCCCAATGATACCTGTGAATGCCTCTCTGCATCCCCTCCTCCTTTCCCTCCTTCCTTTTGGATCATTAAAGGCTGCTACGGGTTTTTCTGCTCACTTTAACCATTTTTTCTCTCTCTCTTCTGAGAAATTTAAAGTAAATGGGTGATCTGCTCCTGCACCTTTACCTTTCACTGTTGTGATCTTTCATCTGCATATAAAAGTTATGCAGTTACATTTCTTTGCCTGCTCTGAATACAATTTTGATTTTTTTTCTTCTGGAAATTTTTGAGATTTAAAATGCTTAATTAAACCTATTAAAAGAAATGATTTTGAGATATTTTGCTTACATTTTTAATACTTAATGAGAATTTGCTTCCATCTGAATGGAATCTGATATTTTGGAGTGTTGACTCAAAGTACCTCTTTTTTTAATTGCAATTTTTAAAAAAAGCTGTTCTTCCCTCCCTCTTTTACGCCTGAGTGCATTTTTAAATGCTTATGAGTCAAGGTGCTCTACCCTATGATATTTTGTTTGTTTGTTTGTTTGCAACACAAGTTGTTGTCCCTTTTGGAAATTTACTCATCTTACTGCAAAAGTGTTTCAATCATAGAGGCAGTGGGAATGTCATGTTCCATGAAATTTATATTGTCTGCCTTCTGAAATAATGTTTGGATTTCCACACTTGGACAGAATGGGTGAGATTCCACAACATGAGACTAAAGATATGTCTATAAAGAACTGTATTCTTGGCCTCTCTTTTTTTTACCTCAGAAACAAAGGATTGCTAGCTCAAACCATAACTCTCGAATTGGCTGCTGGCGATTGCATCCTGATAAAACCTGACATGAGGAAAAAACTTAGCCAAGCATGGGACAGACTCTACCAAGCCTCACTGACGAGAGAGAGAGAGAGAGAGAGAGAGAGAGAGAGAGAGAGAGAACGAACAGTAGTGGTGCTCATTGTGTGTAATTTTTTAAAAAAACTAAACAGCCTGGATTGCACACTAGCTAATCTCAATTTGGCCTCACTAAAATAAGAGCTAGGGCAGGTTCAAGAACCATCCCTTCGAAATGGGCAGCCTGTAACTTAAAGGAAAAGCATGGCTGTGAAGAATTTTGGGACTTCTGCTTTCTTGAAACCTGTCTGGAAGCTCACAGAAAGTGATAGCCGATATTAATTGGCATGGAAAATTGGATACTGTAAATTTCTTTCCAGAAATTGTGCCCTAGTTGCTAGACCTTCATGGTTGAAAGCTCTCTGGCAGCCACTGAAGGAATCCTTCTGCTGTCTCTCTCAATGCCTTTCCATGAAAAAAAAAAGTGGAACCTTTAGTGGCAGCCATAGGAGGGGTCACACTTGGATCCAATCAATGTGCTCTCTGTAAAGAAGAGGGACATTGGCAACGGGAATGCCCATGGCATTTGGGATCCCAGAATTGTGGGATGTTCAGGGGAATAGGCAGGGCATTGCCTCCCCCCAGCTCTAGGGGACAAGGATTTAGAGGACATGGATTCAGAGGAAGGGGATGATATGAGACAGACAGAAGAGGAATGCTACCGCAGGAGGCAGGAGAGATGATAGGATTAGCGGAGATGAATTGGTCTGACTGAAGGGGAGAGGGCTCAGAGGACCCACCCCCTAAGCCCTTGGTTAAGATACAGGTGGGGAATACAGAAACAACCTTCCTTTTAGATACAGGGACTAGCCGTTCAGTGGTGAATAAGCCAATTGCACTGCCAACGGGTCCTAAGCCCTTGGTTAAGATACAGGTGGGGAATACAGAAACAACCTTCCTTTTAGATACAGGGACTAGCCGTTCACTGGTGAATAAGCCAATTGCACTGCCAACGGGCAGACAAATTCAAATCCAAGGGGTCTCAGGAAGGGTTTTTAGGGAGAACAATTCTTAAGCCCACGATATGTCAATTAGGGAATACTGTTCTGAAACACCAGTTCCTATATATGCCGGAATTATCCCATAAGGGGGGAATAGATAATAGGGAATTAATCAAACAATTGCAGGGGTTGAATACACAACTAGAGGTCATAAAGAAATATGTAGGAGAACAAACACCCCCTTTACTTGCCACCAAATGCCATCCCTTTAAGCCAGGGTTCAGAGTATGGGTAAAGCATTGGAAAACTGAACCTCTAAAAGCTAAATGGAAAGGGCCATATACTGTAGTCATGTGTTCTCCCTTGGCAGTAAAAACTCTGGAATCCAAATCGTGGCTCCATTGGACCAGATTGAAAGGAGCAGCTCAAAGTGACCCAGTCCAGTGAGAAACACAATCCACTGACAAACCCTTGGTGCTCCGGCTTAAGCGCAAGTGACTTTGCCTTTCAGTAGCAGTAGAAAAGAAGAAGAAAAACTGTAGTAGATTTTCTTGTTTGCGCCTGAAAGGACACTCTGCTGAACCTTACCAGCAATAGGTTCCCTGCGCACAGTGTCGAAGACGCCCTGCTGGATCACTCCGGAAGCTGATCCTTTACACAAGGCTAAAGAATGGAGCCAAGATTTATATTATTAATTATGGTATTAGAATGTAAACTACAGTTGGGATATGGTGACGTGTATATTGAAAACTTAGGGGAATGGGTCCTAGCCATAGAATTGCTCTCAGTGAACCAATAGGGAGGGTGGACAGTGAAACTAACAAAGTACTTAGGTTAGACCCAGCATATTGAGAAGAGAGATGGCCCCAGCCATGTGATGACCCCAGAGGATTCGATTTGCAGGTGTCCATAATGTGCATGGAAATTGGGCCCGGGAACTCAGAAGTGTGCAAACATATAGGAAGGTTATTCAGAGTTGGGATATGTAATCACCTTCTAACGACCTCTGGTCTGCCCCTAGTGGCCTTGGATTGTGGCCAACCCCCTTCCATTGTAATCGGGCGGATAGTCACTTCCAGTTTGCTCGGAGGGTCGTTTTAAGCGTTCCGAAGGCATCAAGGAAGCTCATGAAGCCTCCGGAGGCCTCTGGGGGGAGCGGGGGAGGCTCTTTTCGCCCTCCCCAGGCTCCTATAAAGACTCTGGAGCCTGGGGAGGGCGAAAAATGGCTTTAAAAAGAGTGAACTCAGCTGGCCAGCGCGCACATGAGCGCTGGCCAGCTGACAGGGCAGCGCCTCTCGTGCCCTGACAAATGGCTCCGCGTGCCATAGGTTCACCATCACTGCTCTATACTCTTTATGTGCATGACTGCATTTCTACTCACACCAGTAATACTATTACTAAACTTGCAGATGATACAACAGTGGTGGGACATCTCCGGGGGGGGGGGGGGGGGTGAGTCTGCCTATTGAGATGAGGTGGAACGGTTGCTTTCGTGGTATGGAGACAATAACTTAGCCCTTGACAGCAATAAGACCCAGGAGCTTATAGTGGACTACAGAAGGAATTGATCAGACATCCAGCCCTTGCTTATCAATGGAGACCGAGTGGAGCAAGTGGCCAGTTTTAAGTTTCTGGGTTTTGTCATAAAAGAGGACCTGACCTGGGGCACTAAAATTGCATCCCTGGTCAAAAGGGCCCAGCAGAGATTATGCTATTTGAGACGTCTCAGGAAACAACAGCTGAATGGAAAACTGCTGTTGACCTTCTACTGCTGCACTATAGAGAGTATTTTAACTTACTGCATCTGTGTTTGATTTGCCAATTGCACAGTGGCAGATAGGACAGCACTCCAGAGGGTCAACGTCATTGCCCAGAGGGTCATTGGTTGCCCTCTCCCCTCTTTGGAAGAACTTTATAGCTCTCGCTGCCTCAAGAAAGGTCAAAACATCCTTAAAGATCTATCTCATCCTGGGCATCCTTTTTTTTGAACTATTACCGTCTGGCAGGTGGTACAGGACAATAAAAGCAAGGACAAATAGGCTGAAAAAACAGCTTCTATCCCAGAACGGTAACTGTTGAATTCTAGCCTCTAGTGCAATATTAATGCAGTATCAGGGGTTTTCAATTCAATTGTATAGAATGTGAAGGATGTGTGTTTTTGTTTTATTCTAATAGTTTTCTTATGTATGGTGTACACTGAAGATGGCATTTAATTTTGTTGTACGAGATGCAATGACAATAAAGTAAACTATGGGAGCTTTTTTCAGTTTATTGCCCACCATAAGATTTAATATTTTATATTACTGTGTCATTTAATTTGATTTTATCTTAACAGCCATCATTTTTAATTAAAGTCCATAACTCCCTCCAAGGGGCACCTGGGCTGGTCCAGCTGGCCACCTGGGAAAGGGCTCAAAGGGTCTGGTTGATGACTGGTTCTTTTGAGGGAATCAGCTCATTCCCAAGGATGGAGCCTCCTCTCCCCTCCCCTCCCCTCCCCTCCCCTCTCCCCTCCCCCAGTTCCCCCTCCTGGGCTAAGGTGGACACATCAATGTCCCCCTCCAGGAAAGGAACACAATCCCTCAACCACAGGCCCACATAAACCGGGAGTCCCAATGGGGCCTTCCTACAACTTGGAGGTCTTTTGTGGGGGTTCACTCAAGGCCTGGGAGATGGGGAGGTCAGAGGGGTCCCATCCCACCAAATAACACCCACACAACCCTAAGAGGGGCCACCGTGCCCTCCTACATGGGCCTCTAGGTAGATGTGGCAAGAATTCAGGCTGTGCCATCCCCCATTCTGTGGGCACCTCCAGGATCTCAGCTGCAGCCTCTCAGCCCTCTGCTTACTCCAGGAACTGAGGAAGCAGAAAAGACCTCAGAGTCCTGCATGAAAACAACACAGGGTGAAGGGAAGAGACTCCATCCGCTGCTTAATTAAAAGACAACACCCGCACTGTAAAGGGGAAGAAATAAAACTTCCTATTCGCTATGTAACTTTCTTCCTCCTTACACAGCAACGTGGCTGAAAGGCCCTTCCTGACTCCTAGTCAGCTCTCATCCCACCATTCTCCTTTCCACAACAGATGGGAAACGAAGTTTCACTTCAGGCAGAGGGGCACAGGGCATGGATTTTGTAACTTGTTAACCAACATAGTTAGATTGTATTTTAATTTGACTTATTTTCTCTCTCTTACAATGATGTTCAGGCTCATTACAGACTGGAATGTAGGAATAGCCGTCAACATTGCTAACCTGGGAAGATAAACTGGCTGGAGACTAGCTCCGGATAAGAAAAAAGTTTGTTCACACAAATCAGGGTCTGCTTTATCTCTTTCTTGAACTATAAGCAACTGTATTCCTTACAATTTATGCCCCTTCTGATGTCAGACCTCAATTTAATGAACGTGTGACATTATGGGACGCAAATATGTAACACGTTTGAGTACATGTAACTGATTTCCTATGCAAAGGTTGCTTTTATCCTGTCCAATCAACTTTCCTCTTTCATTTTTCTTTGCTGTGACAACTATAAAAAGGAATGTAAGAGGGATCTCTGTGTTCTCCCTTTTCATAGGAAGATCCCACTTTATCAGGGCACCCTCATAAATGGCTTCTAAGTGATCTTCCAACTCGATTGCTTATTGGGAAGGTGAACCAAGGCAGATTTGACTATCAGGCACAAGGAGTTTTAAAATCATGTCGAGTTTAGGATTAGTACAGGACCATGATGGTGAACCTATGGCACGCATGCCCTAAATGTCATGTGTAACCATGTCACACGACACGTGCGGCCTTGCCTGTTCGTTTTCCAGGTCTCTGGCATGCATGTGTGTGCGACAATCAGTTGTACTTCACGCACCTGGCAGTGCCGAAAACCAGGGTGCGCATGTGAACCAGCCAGCTGATCTTTGGACATACATGTGCCCCAGAATCCGGAAGTTCGGATTCACAACAAGCACACCCACACGCAATGAGCAGGCTTGCGACGTTTCTGCACCTTTTTGGCACTCAATGCAGAAAAGGTTCACCATTCCTGGCTGAGAGACTTCTAAGAACCAACCAGGATAGCTTTCAAACCACGATCAGGATCTTGAGGTTATATGTCAGTCCAGCTAATTGTGGCATGTTTCACATCTGATGGCCATAAAAATCCATGGTTTCTGCCTTATGCAACCTGGCCAATGACTGATGGTCTCTTCAGGTGTGTTTGTTATTTTCCAAAATGGAGGTCACGTGTGGAGAGTTGTTGGTCTGCATCCATGTTTTTCAAACGTTAAGATGAATGGACTTCAACCCCCAGAATTCCACACCCAACAATGCATCTCCCAGGATTCACTGACCATCAATTCCTCCCTTGGGGTGAGGGGCAGCCCTAATTTCTCCATCTCTTTTCATTTGGTTTCTTCTGACTTCTGCCTCTCAGTGTGTTTATTTGTGGGTGTGAATTCTTTTCAACTGGGCAAAGTTCTGCTAACTACTTTTTCATTAAAGTTGATTTTATTCTTGAAGTCTGGCCACACTATTGTATCAGCCCTTTTGTAGGGGCGCCATTGGGCATTGACTTTCAAAATACAGCAAATGTTGGCATAGACTCAGCAGGCAGCTATTTCAGATCTGTGGCATGCTGGGGCATTAACTGTCTCCCGGGGTTTTCTCTCTAACCACGATGCCAACAAATGTCACATTTCTAGTTAGCTTCAGCCACAGGCACCGTGTATTCCTTCTGGGGCCAGTTTCAAGCATGGAGCTCCCAAACCTCTCAATTCTAGATGACGGATTTAATCTAATCTCTTCCCCTGTTATTATGAATCACATGAGGATTATTTCCCTTTCATTTCCTTCCAGAGAATTTCCCAACAACCTTTGAGTCCAAGAACTGGTTGAATTATCCAGGGATTCCTCCTGAGAGGGAGAATTATGATAAAAGTTTCAGCTCTGCTCTTTGGCGGAATCCTCCAGAGGAGACTTTGGGCAGAGAAATATGGAGTTTAGGGACAGGCAAGGTCTGTGCTCTTGAATGTCTGTCTCTCTTCTTTCCAGATGAAGCTGAGTGTTTCTCTGTGTTGAGAAAAAGCAACTGGATCATATTCCACCTTGTGAAAATCCTTTGATTCTTCTAATACTTCTTTAGAAAAAGAAAAGGGATTCATTGATTCGCCCCATGAACAATGGACCTCCTGCTTCTGCTTCTGATGCTGCTTTTGTTTCATCCAGGTTCTGGGAAGCTGAGAATGAAATGCCCGCAGAGTTTGGAGAACCAGGATGGAAAACAACCACAGAGCTTTTACAGCCCAGGAGACCATCTCATCGGTATAGTCATCAGTGGAGAGGAAAAATTGCATGTAAACTTGCTTTTCAATGTGGCTCCTTCTCTTCAGTTTGTGTTCAATGATTTGTAAGTCATTCAGGGTGATGGAGTTGCACCCCCTCCATTCTAACACTTTCCTTCTTTTCTGTTTTTTTAATTTTTAATTTATTCCTATATTGGAGATTATGTCTAATTTCCTGAATGGTTTTGATTTCCACGGCTTCTCTCTTTTGTCTGATTTTGTGAAAGAGACTCAAAAAGGGGTCTGAAAAAAAGCTGAAAGGACTCCAGATTATTTTTCTCTCTCACTTCAATCCTTAATTTATCACTTGAATAATGAATTGTATTTAAGGTAGTGGTTGAACCAATTGTAGTTGCTGTACCTCTGCCAATTCCCATATTTGTGTAACTGATCATTGCTTTTGGATCAATGTTGGCTGAAGGTTCAGTAGGCTTCTGGAGGATTATACATTAAAAACAGTATTTGTTGTTGCTGTTGATTATAATAACACACTTTTTTACAATAGGAATGTTGATGGTTTTTCAAACGGCTTACTATTCATTTTCAACATTGAAATAGTCAACAAGAATTCCCAGCTCCTGCACAATCTCACACTTGGCTACAACGTCCATGACAACTACTTGAGCACCATCCGGACTTCTGATGCCTTGCTGGACATTCTCTCCACTGGAGAAGCCAATGTCCCCAACTATGGCTGTGGAAGGAAGGACAACCTCATGGTTTTTCTTGATGCAGCTGACAGGGACATCTCCATCCAGATGTCAACATTAGGAGGCACCTACAAAGTCCCACAGGTATGTGTGTGTTTTTCTCCATCTGGTAAAGTGA
This sequence comes from Natrix helvetica, assembly GCF_964273705.1. Lineage (NCBI taxonomy): Eukaryota > Metazoa > Chordata > Lepidosauria > Squamata > Natricidae > Natrix > Natrix helvetica. The sequence continues at coordinate 127,493,913 of NC_138551.1, read as the reverse complement.
GTGGTGGGTGGTGGTGGGTGAGCAATAATGCAATCATGTCTTCTCCATGGGATAGTAGCATCTGGAACAGCTTGCCTCCAGAAGTTGTGAATGCCCCAACACTGGAAGTCTTTAAGAAGATGTTGGATAGCTATTTGTCTGAAACGGTATAGGGTTTCCTGCCTAGGCAGGGGGTTGGACTAGAAGACCTCCAAGGTCCCTTCCAACTCTACTATTGTATTGTATTGTATTGGATGCAAGAGCTGCTTTTCTCTATATTAGCAAAAATGTCAATATTTTACCCCTTTATGTTCATGTTGAGATTAATCATAAAAGGCCTGAAATGCAAGCAATACATTCCCTGGAAAAGACATTCTACCAACTATTTGACTCATCAAAAAAAATCCCTGGTTGTTGGGGCCTCTATTGACACATTTTTTTTCACATATAAATAATGCGAGCCTTATCCACTCAGATTGAAGTTGGCAATAGTAGCATTTTATCTATCTAAAAAGTGGAATAAAAAGGAGTCTAGCAATTATAGGCCAAATAGATTAGCAGATATTGTGGGTAAAATGTATGCCATGATCCTTTTAGTTAAACTTAAGAAAAATGCATTCCTGGCTCTTTCTCCAGGTCCTTGTTTGAGAGGGAGGTTTGGGACTGATACTTACCAAGGAGGAAGGGAAGGATGCATATTTGAAACCTTGTTATTCTCTCTTCATATTGACAATTTACTTCAAGTAATAAAGGATCCCAAAACAGATCATAAATAAATGTTATTTCATTCTTTCTCAAAAATGGTTAAATTAGTGAACCAGCGAAATGCAGTGCACATATTATAAAGTACTTGGATTTTAGAAAGTAAACCACCATCTACTTCTTGGTAAACTAAAAATTTATGGGATAGACAGCCCCAGCCCCAGATGGACTCAGACTGTGGTCCTCAGTGGAACTACATCTACATGAGGGAAACAAGCAGTGGGGGACCCCAAGGTTCCATTTTAGGCCCAGTACTCTTTAACATCTTCATCAATGGTTTGGATGAGGGATAGATGGGGAACTTTACAGATGACACTAAACTACCAGGAATAGCCAACAGCCCAGAAGATAGGCTCAAGATCCAGATGGATCCTGATAGACTTGAACCCCGGGCCTATCTAACAAAATGAAAGTCAGTGTAGAGAAAAATAAAGTCTTACACTGAGGCTAGAAATACCAAATGTACAGGTACACATTAGGCGAAACCTGGCTCAATAGTAGTAACTGTGAGAGGGATCTTGGAATCTTAGAGGACAATCTCTCAAATGTGAGCCAACAATGTGTGGCAGCAGCCAAAAAAAGCCATTGGAATCCTAGGCTGCATCGACAGAAGGATAGAATCAAAATCACGTGAAATACTGGTACCGCTTTATAATGCCTTGGTAAAACCACCCTTGGAATAGTACATGGATGGAGAACCTTTTCGGCACTGAATGCTCTTGTCAGGGATGCAATCTGGAAGAGAATTGCCCAGTGTGCATGCCACTGCACATATGTGCACCAGGCAGCTCCTCTTCCGGTTTCTGGCTCGCACATATGCCACGATCAGCTAGATGGCATCCAAGTGATCGTGGAAACTGGAAGACCAGCTCTTCCAGTTCCTGGCACTGCGATGCACACAAAGGCCAGCTGATCGTCATGCTCACATGCACACAAGAAACCCAGAGGAGCAACAGGCATGGCTTAGGGTTCCACTCAGCCCAAGCTAAAAATCTGAAGCAGAGGGCACCATTTCCCCTCCTGGGGCCTCCATGCATCCCAATTTTGGCCTCCACAGCCCCCAGAAGTACTGTGCCGGCCAAAAGCTTTGGTCTTACTTTGCAGTTTCAGTCCATGGGGCTTGCGAAGGGAAGGCCTGCACTCAGCCGGTGGGTGGGGTCTGGCAAGTGGGCAGGGTGATTTGGGCAGGGCAGCCTCATGGTCCCACGTGGGCTGGATTAATGGCTTCAGTGGCCTGTATCCAGCCCGTGGGACGTAGTTTGAGGACCCCTGGTATAGGGTCTCCTTCTTGAGCAGAGGGCTGGACTAGAAGACTTCAAAGATCCTTTCCAACCCTTTTATTTTGTTATAAGTTCTGTTATAGGTACATATGTTTAGCATGCTAAATATCTATTGGAACATGCTGATTTACACTGTGATATTATCATAATTACACATTGGATTATATACCCTGTGAGGAAGACTTGGGTTCTTTTGTCATAATAATTATCTGATAATTAATAAATCAAGTTCAAAAGTTATGGTGTTTGAGAAATGACATCCTAACGATAGATGGTCAGCCAATAGAGCAAGTAAGACCTTTCCTTACCTGGGGTTGTTTTCTCTGAGACTGAATCTTGGCTCCCTCATCATCAAAGGAGCTCAGTTAGATCAAAGACATGAGTGAAAGTGGTGCTTAAAAGAAAACCTCATAGCTCTCCAGCTTCCTCAGCCCCAATTATTGAAGTATATGAGGCCAAGGTTTTCCCCATGTTCTTACATCAATCTGATATTTGGGGCTTCAGAGAGAAACCACCAGCAGAACCAACCCAATCACAGCCTCCGAGGAGGATCTTGGGGTGGACAAAAGGACTCCAGCTGCTGCCCCTCAGAGCTGATTTGGGAATTTACACAATTTCTGCTTTGTCTAAAATCAGAAAATATGGATATTGGCATTAAATTTAATCTATGGAAACTGACAGACTCTGAAAATTGTGGCTGTTAGAACAGACAAAATTTCAATTAAAGACCCATTTTAGATTGTATTACTGACAAATTGTATTAGGAACTGAGGTCTCCCTGTTTCTTGTACAACTGGAGAAGAAGTTAAAAGATTCCTGCACAAAGAATCTGGGCCATAGAAGCATTAAAATGTGCAGCAATCCTCAAAATTATAGTAGGCCGTTTATTGGAATAGAATACTTCAGTTGGCATTTCCACATGTTAATCTAATTGCAATAAACTGTAGGGGTGAGATACAGTAATATGACTTACATTGTTTATAGTTTTTTAATTTATTTATTATTTTCCACTTTTATAATACAATCTTGCTAATATTCTGTCTTTAATATTTTAAACAACATCTAATTAACAAATGATTCTAATGTTTTCACGAGAACAAGATTGGATTTGTTAAAATATAATAGTTTGGACTTGATTTGACCCCAAATATAACACAGCATTCTTCATTGTGCAAGGTTTTTGAATGCAGCTCAGAATCTGATAAATCCAGTGAAACTCTGAAGACGAACCTATGGATTATCAGCTTTCATTTCTGCAGAAAGCAAAAGACTGGATGACCTTTTTGTCTCCCACATTAACAGAGCAGGCAGAAAAAGAAAAACAGGCATGTGCCAAAAACTTTTCCAAACATTTTATAGCTTGCACAGAATGCTATTGCTATAGAAACATAATTTGATATCACACAAATTTCATGATTTTTGTCACCGCTCTGAAAACCATAGACTGTAGAAGGGAAAATAAATACATTTTTGGAGTATAACTCATAGCTTTGTTAGGGAATGCTGAACACACATTTTAAGGTACAAGCAAGGCTACTTGGCAGGTTCCATATTCCACTTTTCACAAGAAGTTACTTTGCTAGGCTAAGCTTGGCAATTTGCCTAGAAGTTTTATCTATGTAGTTGGCACCTTAGGTTACAATGGAGCTTCTCTCAACAGCAATTTAACAAAAGCTGAATTAGGTTACACTCTGTGTATGCTCTAATGCAGTGATGGCAAACCTTTTAGAGACCAAATGCCCAAACTGCAACCCAAAACCCACTTATTTATCTCAGAATGCCAACACGGCAATTTAACCTGAATAATGAGGTTTTAGTTTAGAAAAACAATTCATACATGACTAATGTCTTTTCTCTGAAAACAGCCCCCTCCCCCAATAATAGCGCTTTCAATGATACAAACTTTTTTATTGAAAGGTAAACCTTTGCATTTGGCATGCTTTTGATTAATGTGACCTTTGCTGTTGAATGCAAGCTGATAATTTTTCTAACCTTGACTCATACTTTGTAAGTTTGAGAGCAACACATGCAGCACTCAGGTCATCTGTTAGTCCAGGGGTGTCAAACTCAATTTCAATGAGGGCCCCATTGTGGTTGACTTCGGAGGGCATGGTGGGCATGGCCAGCTCCCACTGCTGCTGTACTCACTCTCCTTGATTGCCCATGGTGTGTGCAGGAGGTCAAAGTATGTGGGTCAGAGGGAGGCCCACTCTCTCTCCTTATGAGACCTAGCTTTGTAACCAAAGCATACTCAATGATAGGATGGAGACCACCAGGAGAGGTCAGGAGGATGGGACAAGGAGATGGTAAAAGGCAACAGGGCTGTTTGTGATCAAGTGCTAAGGCAGGATTTACCTCACACCCTCACTCTCTCTCCTTATAATCTCCTTCCTTCCCTTCTTTTTCCTTCCCTCTTCATTCTTTCTTCCCCTCTTTCCTTCTTTTTGCTTCCTTGCTCTCTTCTCCACTTTCCATCTTTTTTTTGGTCTTTCCTGTCCCTTCTTGGATGCTCCAATGCAAAAGGGGAAACATTCCTTGCCTTGTGATCAAATGCCACTTTTGCTAGTAGTTTGTGGCCACTGAAAAGACCGAGAACAAACCAGGCTCAGTTTATTCCATGCTTGCATTTCATTGGGACAGACTACAGGACAGCAAAAGTGTCAAAATGATGGCTCTGGTAGTTGATCAGAGCTCCTTTGTTTTTTATGTACAACAGCATTTAAGTGCAGAGCTAAGTTAGTTGCTTTTCTATGAATACATAATGATCCTTGAAAAAACTCTTCTGTAGGGACCCTGCCATGGTTTAATTCAGACTGGAAATATAGCAAAGGAAACTATTTCCCCAATTGCTTTGTCCTTTTTTCCCCACTGGAAACAGCTGTTTGCAACCCATAAGGAGGGGATACTTTCCTAAGAGCTCAGAATTCAAGGATACCAATGTGGCCATGACCACCACCAGATGGATTCGTAACTGGCTGACCAACTGCACTCAACGTGTAGTCCTCAATGGAACTGCATCTACATGGAGGGAGGTATGCAGTGGAGTACCCCAAGGCTCTGTTTTGGGCCCAGTACTCTTCAACATCTTCACCAATGATTTGGATGAGGGAATAAATGGGGAACTCATCAAATTTGCAGATGACACCAAGCTGGCAGGAATAGCCAACACTCCAGAAGATAGGCTAAAGATACAGAAGGATCTTGACAAACTTGAACATTGGGCACTATCTAATAAAATGAAATTCAATGGTGAAAAGTGTAAGGTTCTACATTTAGGCAACAAAAAAGAAATGCACAGGTACAGTATAGGTGGTACCTTGCTCAACAGTACTAACTGTGAAAGGGATCTTGGAGTCCTAGTGGACAATCATTTAAATATGAGCCAGCAGTGTGCAGCAGCTGCCAAAAAAGCCAACACAGTTCTAGGCTGCATCAACAGAGGGATAGAATCAAGATCACGTGAAGTGTTAATACCATTTTATAATGCCTTGTTAAGGCCACACTTGGAATATTGCTTTCAGTTTTGGTCGCCACGATGGAAAAAAAGATGTGGAGACTCTAGAAAGAGTGCAGAGAAGAGCAACAATGATGATTAGGGGACTGGAGACTAAAACATATGAAGAACGGTTGCAGGAACTGGGTATTTCTAGTTTAATAGAAAGAAGGACTAGGGGAGACATGATAGCAGTGTTCCAATATCTCAGGGGTTGCCACAAAGAAGAGGGAGTCAAATTATTTTCCAAGGCACCTGAGGGTAGAACAAGAAGCAATGGGTGGAAACTAATCAAGGAGAGAAGCAACTTACAACTGAGGAGAAACTTCCTGACAGAACAATTAATCAGTGGAACAGCTTGCCTCCAGAAGCTGTGAATGCCCCAACACTGGAAGTCTTTAAGAAGTTGTTGGATAGCCATTTGCCTGAAATGGTATAGGGTTTCCTGCCTGGGCAGGGGGTTGGATTAGAAGACCTCCAAGGTCCCTTCCAACTCTGCTATTGCATTGTATCTCAGGGTGGGGAAGGCCATGGGGGTCCTAGTGATAGAAGAGACCCTCAAGGCATCCCCAACCCACTGAGATACCTCCTGATTCTCCCTCCCTTCCTGCAACAAGGACTCACTTACTTTCCAAACCTCTGTCTCCTCTCTTGTTTCTCGGCTTCTTTGCCTTTGAAGAAGGGAGAGGAGAGTTGGCTGGGAAATGCTTTTTGTGCCGAGAATGGACACTCCTGGGTGCTATAATATTGTGCAGATTCAGGCATCCATCTTCTTTTGCAGAGTTAGGGATCCAGAAACTTTCAATCTCGGGGGTGGGTGGGTGGTTCTCGGGGGTGGGTGGGTGGTTCTCGGGGGTGGGTGGGTGGGTAGGTAGGGAAAGTGGTTACCTGCAGGTCTCCTACTCCTCCCCTCCCCCCAACTACTTTCCACTTAGCTACTTAATGAGGCTTCTTTGTCTCAAGGAGCAGCAAATAGGGCCAGACAGAGACAGGCAATCCAAGTGTGTTTGGCAGAGAAAGCATACTTCAGCCAAGGCACCCAAACTGCTGCCAATGGTGTGGGCGACAGCTGAGCATGCAAATGGGGCCAGACAGAGACAGTGAGGGTAAGAGAGTAATCTAAGTGTGTGTGTGTGTCTGTGTGTGTGTGTGTGTGTCAGGGAAAGCGTGCTTCAGCCAGGGCACCCAAACTGGTGTGGCCGACACCTGAGCAGGGAGGCAGGGTGTGTGTGCACTTTCATCCCCATTCAAGCAGGGCCTCTTATTTCCTCCCCAGCACAGTTGGGGCATGAAGGCTGCTGCCACCTAAGCACCAGGATTGCCCCCTCCCCAGCCAGCCAGCCAGCCCCACCTGACCTGCTCCCTGCCGGTTCCTGCAAAGCCTCGCCATTCTCCTCCTCCTCTTCTTCTTCGTGTCGTCCTCCTCCTCCGCCCAAGAGCAGTGGGCTCCACAGGACAGGTTTTCATTTCTGCCCTGGGGCAGCGAACTCTGGTGGGCTGGAAGTGAGTGTGAATGGCCTGGCTCTCCAGTGCTTCCTGGGTCAGTTGGAGGCTTCCTTCAGCCTTCAAACAGTTGCAGGGCTTTTTTGGGGGTTTTTGCTTCCAGGTTGGTGCAGGAGGCTTTCCAGGGCCAAAATGGAGAAGGAGAAAAAAAAAACCCTGTGCTTTCTGCACCCCATTTTGTCCCTGGAAAGCCTCCTACCGGGTGCGTTTCAAGGTCTTGATAACGATCTTTAAAGCGCTCCATGGCTCAGGACCTAGCTACTTGCGGGATCGTATCCTGCCCCATACATCCCTGCGACCAATTCGCTCGCACAGAGAGGGACTCCTCCAGGTGCTGTCCACCAGACAATGTCGGGGGGCGGCGTCTAGGAGTAGAGCCTTCTCTGTTGCGGGCCCAGCCCTGTGGAATGACCTCCCTCCGGATATTAGGACTACCTCCGACCTCCGCGCCTTCCGGATAAAGCTCAAGATGCACCTATTTCAAGTAGCTGGCCTGGCTCAACCATAGTTCGTTCACACTGCTCCTGACGGGTTTTTTAATTTTTGTGACTTTTAGACTTTTATAAGGGGATTTTAAACTATGTTTTAATTGTCTTTTCTTATCTTCATACCTCCTCCATGTACACGTGTTCATTTATTCTGTGTGTGTATTGTCCTTATTGTTTTTATGTGTTTTATTGTACGCCGCCCCGAGTCCTTCGGGAGAGGGTGCGGCTAAGAAATAAATTTATTATTATTATTATTATTATTGTTGTTGTTGTTGTTGTTGTTGTTGTTGTTGTTATTATTATTATTATTATTATTCCTGCACCAACCTGGAAGCAAAAAAAAAACAAACCCCAAAACCCTGCAACTGTTTGAAGGCTGAAGGAAGCCTCCAACTGAGCCAGGAAGCACTGGGGGGGGGAGGGCCATTCACACTCACTTCCAGCCCGCGAGAGTTTCCTGCGCAATGTGAGCGCCCCCTCCCCATGCATACTCACGCGTCCCCCGCCCTGGCCCTCCACAAAGGCCCGAAAACCAGCTGGCCGGCAGGAGGGGCGCCTGCATGTGGATGCTAGTGGAGCTGGGCTGGGGTGGCTGGCGTGCCGGGAGAGGACGCTCTGCATGCCACAGGTTCCCCATCACGGCTCTAATCCTTTCAATTCCTTTTCCAGATCAATTATGTAACAGCTTCAGAGTCTCTGAGTGATAAAAGTCGATTCCCCTTTTTCCACCAGATGGTCCCCAAAGAAGGATTCCACTACCCAGCAATTTTCCAGCTGCTCCTCCACTTCAGATGGACCCTGATTGGCCTCTTTGCTTCAGACACAGAAAAGGGAGAGAATTTCATGAGGATTTTCCCTCCTTTGCTTGTCAGGAATGGAATTTGTGTGGTTATATCACAACTGTTCTCAAAGAATGGACATACAGCAGCTCTTAGGGATTCCCTCTCTAAGTGGACACAAGTCAATGTCTTTGTTCACTTCATGGAATATGATTCCCTTTCTGCCAGAGTTCTTCCTTTCCATGAAACACTTATGCGTCTCCCAGGACCCATTGAGGGGAAAGTCTGGATCCTCACAAGTTTTGGAGGGCATCCAATAAACAAGCGCAGACTTCTCAAATACATCCATAGTCTTTGGCACTTTGGTTTTCTGCCAAAAGAAAGGCCAATGGATGATGCCTTTGAACCCTATTTCTTTGTGGAAGGAAAGTTTCAAGATCATTATTTTCATTGTTCTCTTTCAAAGAATGTCTTTTCTGTCAAAGGCCGCAGAAGATGCACCCAGAAAGCCCCACTGGAGTCCCAGGAGAAAAGGGACAGAAAAAGGGCCCCAAATTACTACTACTATTATAGTCTCATGAAGACTCTGGCCCAGGCCCTTAATGCTGCATATTCCTCAAGATCGAGGAAGGGAAGGAAGGAGGGAGAAAAGATCTTGGGGTCTCCAAGGCTGCAGCCATGGCAGGTATGGAGGTTCCAATATGGATCCCTTAATCTTAGATCCTTTGGAGGAGAAATCCAGAGGAGAAGGAAGGGAACCATCTCAACAGATCTGGCCAATTTCATTATTCAGGGAATTAATGGTTCCAAAGAGTAGATACCATGGCATTTTTATATTTAGCACTGCTGATTGGAAAATGCTGTATTCTTTTTACAATAAATACCTGTATTTGTGGGTTTGTGATTAGCCTGGTGGAATTCCACCTTCCTTCCATCCCCATTGCACGTGGGTCTGTGTGCAGCTGGACAGGCAGCTAAGCCCCCCTGTTCTCCTCCAATGAAAGGGAGCCTGGCGTGGATCTGGATGCTTTATTGGGAGAAGAGAGCAGGTGAAACTGAGGAGATGCAAATGGTGGAAATCAAATAGAAAGACGAGATAGGCAGCAGTAACTAACAGCCAGCAAAGAAGCAGCTGGAACCTCTCCAGCGATGCTCCGTGTGAGAGACGGAGGCGTCTCCGGATGACCAGGGGTCTCGGTCACAACGGCTGCTTCTGTCTTCTCCAAAGACTGACAGAAAATGGAGTCTGGCTTCAGACCTTATAGTGAGGCTTATCTGCCCCCGGCCACTAGGTGTGGGGGCTAGAGCAACAACAGCACAACAGTTACCGGATTTTTCGGAATATTAGACGCACCTCAAAAAAGAGGCTGAAATTCTGGGTGCATCTTATACATCGAATACAGCATTTTTTGCCTCCCGAAGCCGTGCCCCCTTCACCAAAATGGCCGTGTATAGCCTTATGGAGGCTTTCAGAGTGCTCCTGGGGGCTGGGGAGGGCTGTAATGAGCAGAAAATGGACCATTTGTGCCCCCCCAACTCCCAGCAGCACTCTATAAGCCTCCATAAGGCTATGCATGCAATTTTTTGACAAAAAACGGGCCATTTTTTGCTCATTTTTGCCCCCCACACCAAGGAGCACTCTGCAAGTCCCACCAAGGCTATTCATGACTTTTTTTAAAAGGGGGGGGGCATTTTCACGAAAACAGGCTGTTTTGTGGAGGTTTGCAGAGTATAAAAACTTTTTTTCCCTCTTGGAAAGCTCTTTAACTGGTTGATGAGAATTTCATTGATCAAGTGCTTTGCCAGCAGAAACAAAGTCTTAGGTGCTGCAGATTGTCAGCGATTTCCTTCTCCAGCACATGTATAAATACACCTGAAATCATCTACCTATCTACCTACTCTCTCTTTCTCCCTCCCTCCCTCCCTACTGTATTTCTCTCTCTCTCTTTTTTTTTAATTTTTCTCTCTCTCTCCCTCTATCTACCTTCCCCCCCCTCTCTCTATCCCTATCTACCTACTGTATTTCTCTCTTTTATCTCTTTTTATTTCTCTCTCTCTATCCCTCCCTACCTACTGTATTTCTCTATCTCTCTATCTTTCTCTATTTCTCTCTCTATCTCTTTATCTATCTCCCTACCTCCCTACCTAACTACTCTCTCCCCCCCCTACCTACCTACTGTATTTCTCTGTCTCTCTTTTTATTTCTCTCTCTCTATCCCTCTGACCTAGTTACCTGCGGGATCGCATCCAGCCCCATACATCCCTGCGACCAATTCGCTCTCACAGAGAGGGACTCCTCTGGGTGCCGTCCACTAAGCAGTGCCAGCGGACGCCGCCTAGGGGAAGGGCCTTCTCTGTGATGGGCCCAGCCCTCTGGAATGACCTCCCCCCCGACATTAGGACAACTACCGATCTCCGCTCCTTCCGCAAGAAACTCAAGACCCACCTGTTCCAACTAGCCGGCCTGGCTTAAATTAGAACTATATTCTCTAATCCCCCTGGCAATTTTAAATGGTAAATTTCTGGTATTTTAATTGTTTTAATTTTATTGTACTGTTTTTTTAACTTTATGGCTATTTTATTTATGAATTGTAAAAATGTTTTATGTATATACCTCCTCCATGCCATATGTTTATATATTTAATTGTACGCCGCCCCGAGTCCTTCGTGGAGAGGGAGCGACTTATAAATTGAATAAAATAAATAAATAAATAATAAATACCTACCCTCTCTCTCTATATATATACCTACCTACCTACTGTATTTCTCTATCTCTATATCTCTCTCCATTTCTCTCTCTCTTTAAACCTTTATCTACCTCAATACCTCCCTACCTACCTACTGTATTTCTCTCTTTCTCTCCCTCTATCTACCTATCTACTTTTTTAAAAAAAATTGCCTGTTCAAAACCTTGGTGCGTCTTATACTCTGGTGCATCTTATACTCCGAAAAATATGGTACATGTTGTGGCATGACAACCTTTATAAATTAGGAGGAGACCCTGAGACCATCTAGCCCAACCCCTCCTCTCTGCAGGAATCCCAGTTCAAGCTTCTCTGACTGATGGCTTCTCAGTCTTTGCTCTCAGATAATCAATGAAGAGGAGACTGAACTTCTCTGCTTTACTGGCTCAGCTCTAAAAAACAACTCATTCTTTTATGATATTTTTCTCTCTCATTCAGCTAAAATCTCCTCTCTTGTAACTGAATTCACTTTTTCCATGTCTGACACTCTGGAATAAGAGTGAGCTGATCTTACACTCGTGTGTAACATGACTCAGTTATTGGAAGAGGGTTCTATCCAGTGGTGGCATTAAAAAAGTTTTACTACCGGTTCTGTGGGCATGGCTTGGTGGTCATGTGACTGGGTGGGTGTGGCTTAGTGGTCATGTGATTGGGTGGGCATGGCCAACGTGACATCACTCATGACAAGGGGTACCTTGCCTGGCCTCTCCTTGCATCAACAAGATACAATTTCCCTGTCTATTTATTTACTACTAATGAATATCCAAAATACACAATTTAATCCTATGTATATATGCCATATGTGTACATACACATTACATAGTTTAGTGTGTGTATAGGCACACAAAAAGATACATCATCTGCTATATATACTGTATGTGTATGTACACACACAAACACACACACACACACACACAGCTCTTCTAAAACTGTAAACCTTCAACCTCACTTACTGCGTTTAAACACCCCCAGAGTCCACTTTCTGCCACACATTTAACTTTAACTTCTGCACATTAGAACATTACACTGGCAAAATTCACTTAACAATGCTCTTGCTTAGCAACAAAAATGTTGGGCTCAATTGTCATAAGTCAAAGACTATCTCTGCCTTCCTCTGCATGGCAGCCTTGTCCTAGTAAACTCCTTCCCTTTTCTGGCAATTTTCCTCTCTCTTAGAGGCACCAAAATAATCCAGAGGATATCAGGCCTCCAGCTGGAGCAGGAGGTTTCACTGGATGACCTCCGAGATCCCTTCCAATCCTAGATTGCTGTGCTGTTTCAAAGAGTCTTCTGGAACCTTCCTTACTCTCTTCTTTTTTCTCTCCCTCCTTCCCTCCGTGTATGTATATGTACATCCATCCACCCATCTATATCTTATTCACTTTCTTTTCCCTCCTGCCCGCTTTCTTTCTTTCTTTCTTTCTTTCTTTCTTTCTTTCTTTCTTTCTTTCTTTCTTTCTTTCTTTCTTTCTTTCTTTCTTTCTTTCTTTCCTTCTTTCTTTCTTTCTTTCTTTCCCTTTTATTTCTTTTTTCTTTTCTTTCTTGTTTCTCCCTTCTTTTTCTTTCTCTCCCTTTCACCCTCTTTCTTTCTTTCTTTCTCTTTGTATCTCTTCCTTTCGTTCTTCCAAAGCTAGAAGATCCACCTGAAACAAAAACTCATTTGGATGAAACCGGCCATTACATTCTCTCTCTCTCTCTTTCTCTCTCTCTCTCTCTCTCTCCCTCCCTCCCTCCCTCTTCCAACCAGCTCTGCGCCTCGCCTCATTGTTTGCTTTTAGCGGCAGGCCGATTGCCAAAGTCCTTTCCAAGGGTGCTCTGGGGATCCCCCCCCCAAAACCCCAGGTTGCTTCTGGAGGGGGCAGGCAGATGGGCAGCATTCCCCGCTCCCTGGGCGCCTGCAGCCTCGGAGCCTGCAGCAACTCCCGGCCCTTACACAGCAAAGGCAATGAACAACTTCTCACTCCCAGAAGATTTTCTTTAGTGTGGAAGGGCCCAGAGTTGCTCCAAGGCTGCAGGCACCCAGGGAGGGGGGGGGGAATGCTGTCCGTCTTCCCTCCCCCAAAGCAACCTCAGAGGTTTTCAGCTCCTCTGCAGAGGCATTTTTTTTAAACAAAAAACCCCCAAAAGCCACAAGATCCGGAGCTGCCAGTCTCCAGTAAGATGTGCATCTTGTGGCCTGGCCCAGCCCATCCCCTGCCCCACCCGCCACATCCAAATTGCACCTCATTGTGAGCATCTCTCAGCCATTGTGTGCAGGGAAAAACCTTGTACAGTAAAGAAAAACTTCCCAAGAGTTCGAGAAATTGTTAATTACCTCACACTCACGAGAAGGTTTTCTTTACTGTGCAAGGTTTTTCCCTGCACACAACCGCTGAGAGACGCCTGCAGTGGGGTGCAATTTGGGCCCACCCCTCACCCCAAGACAAGGCCCATCAACTCAATAAGACTCAATAAGCCAGGTGGTTGCTCCCTCGACTGGCTCCACCGAAGATCCCCTTCATTCTTTTTGAGTCGGTCCGCTTTGCCGCCCGGTGAACAACTGAGCCAAACCGCTCCTGCCAAGCGGCGTCCCCCAACTCCCCGTGCCCGACCGTTAAGCCAACCGATGGTTATGCAACCGGAGCCAACTGAGCGCAAAGCTGGCTTGACAATGAGCCTCCGAGGTCTCCCTCCTGCCTGCTTGCCCAGCGCTCACTCAGCTGCCCCCTCTGATCCCCCGGTTGGACGCAGCCACTCACCGGCGACTGGAAAGCGAGGTCATCCACCGCCTTCTTGTCCAGCACTTGCTCAGAGAGCCCCTATCCTCTGACTCCCCCCCAGCCTCCCCCCCAGCCTCCCCCCAACATCCCCCACGCCTGGGCACAGCCACTGAGCCGTTCTTTTTTCTTTTGTTTCCAAACTAAGCCCCGGTTGGTTGGTTGGTTGGTTGGTTGGTTGGTTGGTTGGTTAAAGTGCGCTTGGATCCAAAAGCTCCATCACTGGAGGCTTTTAAGAGGGAGAACTTTTCAGCTGCCAGCTGGCAAAGAAAGCTCTCAGCCATGACTGGCACTGCTGTGGCTCCCGCTGGCTGGGGGAACAAAGGAGCAGGTGGCGACTGCGGCCTCAGTCTGACACGAGCTGAGGGCCTGGTCTGGGGAGGTGGGGAGTGGCTCACCCAAGCAGCTACTGCAACAGCAGGGCTGGCCAGGTCCCACCCCGTGTGTTGCATCCCCCTCCCAGCTTTCGCCCATGCCTCCATGCCCTTTTCGGGTGTGCAACACGCGGGAGATCCTAGCTGCAGTTTACTTGTGAGCAACATTGGCCAGGAGAGACAGGGAGAAAGGCCAATGGGGCTCACGAGTAAACTGAGGTTCCTAAGTGGGATTGAGCCAGGGGTGGGTTCTGGATACCGCTACTGCCGGTTGCTCTGCGCATGCACAGAAGCCAAAAACAATATGGCCGAGAGAACCGGTTCAGTGGCGTGGCCAGGCTGGGTTGCTGCTGGTTCCAGCCACCCTGGCCACCAGGTTACTACCGTTTCAGCCGAACTGGTCCAAACAGGTAGGAACCCACCTCTGATCTGGAGGTGTTTTCCATCAGGATTACAAGGGAGAAGATTAGCCTGACAGATTTCTTCTTGATCAACCCATGATTTCTGGGAATCAATCTGTTGTTTTCAAAGAGTTTATGAATAAACTTTTTTTCTCTGTTAATTTAATTTGTTATCTGCTCTAAAATGTTCCATATAATTGACCAACTATGTCTATTATATTTTCTCTGTAGTTTGATAAATTTTTCTCAGACTTTCTCCTTCACTTATGAAGATTATGGCAGTATTTGTATCCTATTTAACCATATTTGGAGATGAGACAATTGCAGAAGAAAGATTCAATGTGGGATAAGAAACAAAGTTTTCTGTTTTTCATATTCCTGGATGTTCCCATTCTAGTTTCATCCCTTTCTGGAGAAGAATGAATTTTGGAATATTTCTGAGTTTAAACTGTACTTGGACCAAAATGGAGAGATAACAGCAGATCTGACCATTGACAGCTTCTTGGTTCTCCCCAAGGAGGGTCCAAGGAGAGAAATTCTGGCGTATTTTAGAAGACAGAGACTTTCTATCAATCAAGATGCTCTTTCAGGGCTAGAGTTGCTCAATAAGGTGGGAGACATTTTGCTGTCTTTTGTCTATTTTCCAAAGCCTGAGGTCCCATTTCAAGTGGGCAAAGCCTATAGTCTCCAGAGTGGTTGACCTTCCATGCTAGTTGGTATCATCTAATGGAAGTTCTTCAACAGACGGGACCTAAGTGAAGGGTCTTTGCCATGTTTTATGGAAACCTTTCAAGATCGTACTGGTCAGAGGTTTCTTTCTTCATCACAATTTTATTCTATCTTTAAAAAATCTAATGGAATAAAAGTTTCCTAAAATTTTTATAGTAAACTTTATTCTCAGTTTTAAGATGAATATATCATCATACTTAAATCTTTTTTCCAATATCATCCCTCTAGATTATTAAGTAGAAAAGTACCTTATTGCAATGTTAAATTCCAAAAGCAAAAGGGAGGAATTAATGAAGAATCTGCCAGTTGTTCTACCTCCTGCATCTGTTTAGAAGTAGTCAGAGATTTCATATTTACCTCAGTGAAGACCAGAGGCTACTTGTCTCCATCCATTTCTACCTCCATTTTCCATGGACGGAGAGTCTTAACATCTTTTCTTTGGCATTCCTTGATTTTCTGCTCAGTCCCTGCCTCAGTCCAAATGTATGGAAAGTTGTCATCCTGGATTTGTCAAGAGGGCTCGAGAAGGAGAGCCAGTTTGCTGCTACGACTGCATTCCTTGTCCGGAGGGGACCTTTTCCACTCAGGAAGGTGGGTGAGACTGGAGGAAAGGAAGTGGAACTGATTCATTACATACATGAAATAATAAAGTTTGGTACTGAACATCACACAGGAAATTATTTGGGTCCCAATTCTTCTCTCACTGTCATAGACGATTAAACAAAAATTGATTAAAAAAAAAAGTCTTATACTTCTTACCGTCTCTCACTAGAGGCACTAATAAATGTGTTGTAGACAATATCTCCTGGTATCACTTGTTGTCCAAATAAGGTATTTCCTGAAAGGTAAAAGGAGAGAATAGTAAGGGAATATGGTTTTTTTTCTTAGATGCAGGGAAATGCACCAAGTGTCCGGATGACAAATATCCAAATGAGGACAGAATCCAATGTATCCCCAAAGTTATAGCCTTCCTGTCTTATGAAGAACATCTGGGCATCATCCTGGTCTCTTTTGCCCTACTCTTGTTCCTAACTACAGGCCTTGTTTTAATCATCTTCATTAAATATGGAGAAACTCCCATTGTCAAAGCCAACAACCGGGACCTCTCCTACATCCTCCTGGTCTCCCTCCTGCTTTGCTTCTTGTCTCCTCTTCTCTTCATTGGTCAACCAAGGAAAGCCACCTGCCTTCTCCGACAAACGGTCTTCAGCATCATCTTCTCAGTTGCCATTTCTTCTCTCTTGGCCAAAACCATCACGGTGGTGCTGGCTTTCCTGGCCACAAAACCAGGAAACCAAGTGAAGAGATGGTTGGGGAAGAGCTTGGCCAACTCCATCATCCTGTCTTCTTCTGCTCTCCAAATTATCATCTGCTCCATCTGGTTGGGAGCTTCTCCCCCCTTCCCTGACTCTGACCTCCATTCCCAGCCTGGAGAGATCATCCTACAATGCAACGAAGGGGCTGTTGTCATGTTCTACGTCACCCTCAGCTACATGGGCTTCCTGGCTGCCATCTGCTTCACGGTGGCTTTCCTGGCCAGGAATCTGCCTGGGGCCTTCAACGAAGCCAAGCTGATCACCTTCAGCATGCTGGTCTTCTGCAGTGTCTGGGTGACTTTTGTGCCCACCTACCTGAGCACCAAAGGGAAATACATGGTGGCTGTTCAGGTCTTCTCCATCCTGGCCTCCAGTGCTGGTCTGCTGGGCTGCATCTTCATCCCCAAGTGCTACATTATCCTTCTGAGACCAGACCTGAACACAAAGGAGCATCTCACAGCCAGAACAAATGTAAAAACATGAGAAAAAACACCATGATATTTAAGAATGGTATAATGTCCATTTATTTGAATGAATACCTGATTTCCACTTAGATAGTATGCAGGAATCAAAGGACATATCTACATGTTTCCAAATGGGAAATTGTTGAAGGATTTTAATTCTTATAACTGCCTTCCTTTTCACCTCAATAAATCTTGCTAAAGAGAACTCTGTCAAGTCATTGAGAGGAATTTGTTGTTCACCAACTGCCAATGAATTTGACACCTTTTAAAAAATGTTTTTTTTAAAAAATGGTTCCTATGGACAGCACTAAAAGTGTATGTGTGAGAGAAGGAATAGGAAAAGTGGTAAGATAGATTCTATGGGAGCCAAGCTCCAACTACCATGTTATTTGATAATCTCCATGAGAACCATTGGCCATCCCACCAAGCCAGAGAAGGTGGGGGCCTCCAGGTCCTCTTGCTTAGATGTTCTCATCCAATGAGATCTAGTTAGCTCACCTTTTCCATAGCTGCTCCTGCCCTGTGAAAGAGGCTTTTCCATGAGATCCACCATCCTGTCTCCATCCTGTTTTTTGGGTGATAAGGACAGCAGAAACATCTGGTTCTTTTCCCCAGTGCATGGGCCAGGTTGAGACTGGAGTCCAGAAGGTGTGGGTGGAGAAACCCCACAGGAGAGTCAGACTGCATCCTGAGGAGATTGGGCTCCTTGTGGCTGCACCAGGTGAATAGTTGCAAGCAGGAGATCGGCTGTGTCTCAAACTCCATCAGAGGAAAGAAAGAAGGTCTCTCTCTATCCAATGTGGGAAGCCCAGCAGTGCAACCCTTGAAGGCCTGATCTGGTGGCTCCCCTCAGTCATCTCAGGCTGCTTCCAGCCCCAGAAGCCCCAGAAATAAGCCCTTCAGAAGGACTTTGCTCCTGGCTCCCAGGAAGTAAGCAGAAGGGAGAAAAAAGGGGAAGTTCTAATTATGGGATCCTGAACATCTCTGAATATTAATTAGAATGGACTATGAGGCAATAAAGGTAGTCCTCCACTTATGACCACAATTTCTGTTGCTAAGTAACTTCTGTCTCATTTTACAACCTTTTTGCCACAGTTGCTAAGCAAATGAGTGCAGTCGTTAAGTAAATCAAGCGGTCGGTAAGCAAATCTTATGGTGATCCCATGACCCTAAGGTATGGCAACTGTCATAAATACACGCCAGTTCCCAAGTGCTTGAGTTTTGATCACATGACCAGGGGGTGTTGCAGCGGTTGTAGGTGTGAAAATTGGTCTTGAGTCATTTTTCTCAGTGTTGTTGTAACTTCCGTCACTAAATAAATCACTGTAAGTTGAGGATGACCTGTTGTCCTCAGGGCAGTTTTTGACAACGAGGCTCCTGCCCTTAAGATTCAATCAGAATAGGGCTGGAAGAGACCTTGGAGGTCATCTAGTCCAACCCCCTTCTCAAGCAGGAGACCCCAGACCATTCCATCCAAAGGACTGTCGTTCAGTGAGTCGCAGCCAATTTTCCGACCTCTTGTGCCCCAGATGGCAAAGAATCCACTGCAGTTGCGGAAGGAACCCCGAGATCCTTAAGGGAAACCGGCTTCTCCCATCGACTCCGTTTGTTGGGAGCCAGCTGGGAAAGTGGCCAATGGAGGCCACACGACTGAAAGACGGCAACCCTGGCAAATACACGCTGGCTGCCAAAGGCCCAAAGGTTGATTATGAGACTGTGAGAACGTTGCGATGGCCGTAACTATGAGGACATTTTTCAGGTTGTGATGATGGTTGTGGGGGATCCGGTTCCAGCATCATCTGTTTTATCAATTGAAGACCTGCCATCTGGTCCTATTTTGGCATCGGAGATCTCTGCACACTCCGCCAAGGACCATGTCATCGCCCAAGTGCTCAACTGGGTGTGGAGGGGGTGGCCGAGGGGGCCACTCAGCACAGAGTCGCTTCCCTTCCACAACCAGCAAGGTGAGTTGTCCGCTCAAGGGGGCTGCCTACTCTGGGGGAGTTGTGTGGTGGTACCCAAGAGGCTGTGGTGGCCAGTTTTGGCAGCTCTTCCTCTAGGCCAGCCAGGTATCATGCGGACGAAGACACTTGCCCGCAGTTATGCTTGGTGGCCCAACTTAGACAAGGGCATCACCGATTGGGTCTCATCTTGTCAGCCTTGCCAAGACTCAAGGCCAGCCCCCTTCCACCCCAGCACGCGAGTGGGAAGCACCCAAGACACCTTGGTCGAGGGTGCATATTGACTTTGCAGGGCCTTTTCATGGATAGACTTTTATGGTGGTTGTGGATGCCTACTCAAAGTGGCTTTAGGTGGTACTCATGACTTCGGCCACCTTGGACGCCATGATCAGGGCCCTTAAAAGGCTATTTGCGACTCACGGACTGCCAGATGTCCTCGTTTCGGACAACGGGCCACAGCTCACATCAAGGCAGTTCAAGCTCTTCCTGGTGGGTCATGGCATTCATCATGCCTTGATTGCACCATTCCATCCTGCTAGCAACGGGCAGGCTGAGCGGATGGTCCGATCAACAAAGGAAGCACTGGCAAGGATGGGCCTGGGGGATTGGCAAACACGGACAGCCGAGTACTTCCTGGTCCAGCACGTCACACCAAGCTCCACCACCAACAGGAGTTCGGCCAAACTCTTAATTGGTTGCCGCCTGCAGACCGACTTGCAACCGCTGCACATGGACTACTCCTCGGACAACTCCTGCAGACTTGACCAACCAGCTCCGGTCATTTTCACTTGGGGACCTTGTCTATGCCCACAACTATGCCGGGGGCCTTTCCTAGATTCCTGCCTGTGCAGTGAATATTATTGGGTTGCCTTCCTACAGGGTGGCGCTCAAAGATGGCAGGTTGTGGCGCCACCACATCAACCAACTGCATGGCTGCCTCAGAACCTCCGTCTGTCGCTCGCCAGAAGGGACTCCGCCACCACAAACAACAGTACCGACAAGGGACTATGGTGAGTGACAGACGGTTCCTCTTGTGTTGGAAGCACCAGGGACCGAGCCCTTGCTGCTGCCCCAAGCTATACCTGAAGCAGCCACTCAGCCTAGTCAAGGCTCTGGAGCTACTGGTCTTGAGATGGAACCTCGTAGGTCAGGACGGACACATCACCCTCCTGCCTACCTAAAAGACTACATATGTTGTTATTTTAATCACCATAATGCTCCATCTTGGTGGGAAGGGGTGTTATGTATTGTATATAGTTGTCAGTTGAAGTTCTCTGTCTGGTTCTCTGTTGGAGCGGGAAAATACTCTCTCCTGATTGGCTGTTTGGCTGAGCAGTTTCCTATAAAAGTAGCTGCGTCAGCCAGGAAGTTCAGTTGCCTCACAGTAAATAAAGAGCTGTTTGAAATCACTCAGGCCCGGCCTCCCTTCAATCACTCAGAACTTGTCAATGGCCAAATCTGGCCTTAGATTCTGCCTCAAGTTTATTTTTTCCAATAAACAATCGAGTCGGAAGTTCATTTAAGAGCAATTTATTACTCTGATAAAGTGTGTTCTATGAAAAGGGGGAACCTCCAGAAATGGATTTCACTTGCTTTTATAGTTTGTACCACAAAAAACTTCAAAGCAAAAGTTGATTGGTTTGGAAATACCGTATTCTTCGGTCTATAAGATGCACCCCCCCCCAAATGGGTGGAAATGTCTGTGCGTCTTATGAAGTGAATGTTGCTGAAGTTCTGCCCACCTGCCAGCCCCCACCCTTTGGACTCTGCCTCCCAGCAATTTTCCTCCTTGCAGCAAACAGCAAACAGCCTGGTCAGCTTCAGCACAGACTGATTTAGCCACGAGCAGCTGACTGGTGGTTGGATCAGCCTCCCGAAATACCACTGTTCCAGGCTGTGGGGATCATTGCCGCCCATCACTGCCGTTGCAGCCTATCACTGCTACATCCTATTGCCACCTCCACGCAGCCCCTTTTCGGCCTCCATGTGTCATGTTTTTGGCCTCCGCACGCCCCATTTTCAGCCTCTGTGCATCCCATTTTTGGCCTGTTACAGGCAGCGAATCACTGCCGCCTGGAAGGAGGCTAATCCAACTGCCAATCAGCTGCATGTGCTAAATCACACTGTGCTGAAGCTGACCAGGCTGTTTGCTGGGAGGCAGAAGCAGATTCTTTTTCCTTGTTTTACTCCCCAAAAACTATTTATTTATTTATTTATTATTCACACTTATAGACCGCCCCCTCTCCCGGAGAGGACTAGGTGTGTCTTATAGTCTGGAGTGCCTTATAGTCTGGAGTGCCTTATAGTGTGAAAAATACGGTAATCATCTGTTCAGTTACATCATAAGAATGACAGCATTGCCATAGAAAAGAGAATTGTATTCTGAATAAAGTAAAGGAAACATTTGAAAAGGGAAAACATCAAAATGGGGTTGGGAAAAATACATCCTCAGCGCTTCCCAAGGTTGGGCTGGACTATTTTCTTCTTTCATGGAGGCTTGAGAACAGCTAAAAACGAAACTGTTGTCTACAATGTATTGAATGCTCCCCTGCCAGTCCTGGTTCCCGAAAGAGAGGCTTTTTCTTGAAGGTTATGTGAAATGATCACCAATACAATTGAAAAAGCAAATTTAAAAGAAAAGAAAACTATTACAATAGCCACATTTCAAGTATTACAAAGTCCTTCCTCTGTGGCCCTCAGGTTACATCTGTTCTCTGTTGCTATCCTTTTAGTTGCAGCTGGGATCTCCGATGCAGATGGCTGTGAAAGATGGGAAGGAGAAGAAGCCGTTACGTTTTGGCACTGCCACGATGCCTCCTGGGTAAGTCCCAGGCAGGCAGGCAAGACAAACAAAGCTTTCCCTAGCTCTTGTTTGTGGGGTTTTAGAAGCAACTCACTCTGGGTGAGGTTAGGATAGTCCCTGGGTAGAAATTCTGTGTGTATAAAGCACCACAGAACAAACAGAGTACAATCACCATGTGCTTTACTGCTCAATTATATAACTGTAACAGAAAACAGGAAACTCAGAACAAAAGAGCATAGTGTGTATACCATAGTTCCAAACTTCTAAACACTTTACTGGCTAAATACTACTGTAATTGTTGCATAAAAATACATTCCAACAATGACTTTGGAGGCATCCAGATCATGGTTGTCCCAAAGGTGCTCCCCCCCCCCCCCTTGCCAAAAGGCAACTGGACTTTCTGGTTTTTCTTTGAAGACACTTCACTTCTCATCCAAGAAGCTTCTTCAGCTCTGACTGGATGGTGGGGAATGGAAGGATTGATACTTATACTAATCCTTCCATTCCCCACCATCCAGTCAGAGCTGAAGAAGCTTCTTGGATGAAAAGCAAAACATCTTCTAAGAAAAATCAGAAAGCCCAGTTGCCTCTTGAGGGGGGGGGGAGCACCTTTGGGATTCCAACAATGAATTCCAACATCCCCCACTGATGGAAAATATTCCCTTCTGGGACTAAGTCAGTGTTCCTCAACCTTTATCACTTTAAGATGTGTGGACATCAACTCCCAGAATTCTCTAGGCAGCATAGAGGTAGTCCTGAATTTACGACCACAACTGAGCCCCAGATTTCTGTTGCTAAGCAAGACAGTTGTTAAGCGAAGTCAATGGGGAAGCCAGATTTGCTTAACCACCTTGTTACTAGTTTATTAATTTATTAATCATTGATTAATGATTCACTTAACAACCATGCAATAGACATTCAATAAATAATAAATAAATAAACGGTGGCGAGAAAAGTCATAAAATGGGGCAAAACTCACTTAACATTTAATAACATAAATTTTGGGCTCAATTGTAGTCGTGAGTAGAGGATTATCTCTAAAGAATTATCGGTTTTCCTAGGGAGCTGAAAAAGCTGGTCATGATAGAGAGAAAAAATGTGGATTCAAGTGCTTCTCATTCAGTGACTGCAATCGATCCAATGACTAAGTTATTAAATAAAATACATTAAGGGATAAAGAGAGGCTGCAAAGATTACTAATTGCTCTGGTCTCCTGTAGGATAGAATAGAATAGAATAGGATAGGAATAGAGAATAGAATAGGATGGGATGGGATAAAATATAAATAGGAATAGGAATAGAATAAATAGAGTAGGAATGGGAATAGGAATATAGAATAGAATAGAATAGAATAGAATAGAATAGAATAGAAAATATGGACTGGATCAAACTGGACTGGAGCGGAGCAGAAGAGAAGAGGAGAGGAGAGGAGAGGAGAGGAGAGGAGAGGAGAGGAGAGGAGAGGAGAAGAGAAGAGAAGAGAAGAGAAGAGAAGAGAAGAGAAGAGAAGAGAAGAGAAGAGAGAATTCTTTATTGGGCAAGTGTGATTGGACAGACAAGGAATTTGTCTTCGGTGCATAAGCTCTCATTGTACATAAAAAAAAGAAGTGATCAATCATGATCATAGTCACCATAAAAATAGAAAGATCAATTTCTTCTGTGCCGTGTTTGTGTGTGTGTGTGTGTGTGTGTGTGTGTGTGTGTGTGTTGCCCTCACTGGGTGGAGGGGGGTTGAACAGGTTTGTTCTTAGCTGTTTTTCTTTCCGCATTGTTAAAAAATACTACAGGTACTTATCAACTTACAAGAGTTCATTTAGTGACCATTCAAAGTTACAACGTAATTGAAAAAACTGACATGATCATTTTTCACACTTATGACCTCTGCAGCATCCCTGTGGCCACATGATCAAAATTTGGATGCTTGGCAACAGGTTCATATTTATGACGGTTGCCGTGTCCTGGAGTCATGTGATCCCCTTTTGCCACCACCTGACAAGCAGAGCCGATGGGGAACCCTTATCCACTTAACAACTGTGTTACTAACTTAACAACCTCAGTGATTCACTTAACAACCGCAGGAAGGATGGTCGTAAATGGGGCAAAACTCACTGAATAAACATCTCGGTTAGTTACATAACGTTTGGGTTCGATAGCGGTCGTAAGTCGAGGACTACCTGTACACACCATTGATCATAATGGTATTTAGCAGGGGGTTGGACTAGAAGACCTCCAAGGTCCCCTCCAGCTCTATTCTAGTCCATTCTAGTCTAGTCTATTTTGGAAACCTTTGAATCCCACCTTGAAGCCGTCTGACAGCTAGGAAAGCTTTCATCCAGGAAATTACACTGGTGGAAATTGTGGCTAAAGGATTCTGTGCTCCCACTGTGTCAACTTTGATCACATCTGCAGGGCGAGAGATTATTTTGAGTTCTTGTTCAGAGAACTCCTGTTCAGTCGTGTCCAACACCTGTAGACCATTGCTTTCCATGGGGCCCTGAGAAGCCCCGACTGTTGGGTCAGATTGATGTTATCAAGCCAACCTGTTCTTTGCTCCCCCTTCAGCTTCTTCCACTAACCATTCCTAGCATCACTGACTTTTCCAATGAATTTGCACACATGACGTGGCCAACTGGCCAAATGACACAGACCTAAAACATGTGAAGAACGGTTGCAGGGATTGGGTATGGCTTGTCTAGAGAAGGCCCTGGCATGACATGATAGCGGTCTTCCAGTATTTGAGGGGCTGTCACAAGGAAAGGGGGGGGGGGGTTCCCAAAGTAGGCAGGACTGGAAGCAATGGGTGGAAACTAATCAAGGAGAGAAGGAACCTAGAATTAAGGAGAAATTTCCTGACAGTGAGGACAATTAACCAGTGGAACAGCTTGCCACCAGAAATTGCAGGTGCTCCATCACTGGAGGTTTTCAAGGAGAGATTGGACAGCCACCTGTCTGAAATGGTGCAGGGTCTCCTGTTTGAGCAAGTGGGTTGGACTAGAAGACCTCTGAGGTCCCTTCCAACTCTCTTACTGCTGTTCTACCTCTGCATTGGGGGGGGGGAGGAAGATTACCTTTCAGGCCACAGGTGTGCCTCATGGACAGAGCTCCCACCCTGCTGGGAAGGAAAGGTTTGGTAACACAGAGACAAGGAAAGGACAAGGAGAGGGAAGGGAAGGCTATGGGATTCTCCCTTAAGGAAGAAGACTGGAAGGGTAAATAGAAACACCTGGGATGCTCTGCCTTACCCCTCTGACAGGTGGCTCTGGCAGGGCCCCTTTCCCTCCTTTGGGGCTGTTCTGGATGGAGCAGAGGAAGACAAGGGGAGGAGACAAAAGGGAGACACCGCAGGGATCCCGGCAGGCATCTTAGGAAGTCTGACAAAACAGGTGCTCCGGCCGTCCTGCCTCCTCGCTTCTTCCCACCTGATTCCTGCCTATTTGTGTTGTTTGGGTCAATGGTGCAGAGCCCTGTGACCCTCCCCTCCGTCCTTGCTAGACCCACACAGACCTCCCACCCTTAGGATGCCCTAACTGAGCGGTTGCTGGATGGCTGCAGGGGAGCTGAGCCTCTAGCAAGGGGTGGGAGATTCCCCTCGGCTGGCCTCCTGCCCCCTCCGTCAGCTCTCTTGGATTCGGGGGGCTTTGTAGCGCCCACCACATGGGGGTCCTGATGCTGTTGCTCTTGCTAAGTAGCCCAGGGTTTCTTTGGCTCTTGATTGGCCTTATTTTTCTCTCTTGCCAAGGCAATGTTGAAAGGATGGCAATAACTTTGAGGCTGGGACCTAGAAAGCTTTTCCTCTCCGAAATGGGATTATTAGATTATTGTTTGTCCAATCACATTTTGATTAGAAAATCCACAAGGGATAACAAAAACTAAGGGAAAACCTGTAGTCCTCCACTAACGATCGCAATTGAACCCAAAATTTATGTTGGTAGGTGACACTGCAATGATGCAATCATGGTATTTGGGGAGGGCGAACCAGGAGTGGGAATAGGGAGTTGGAGAGCCAAAGAAAGATCGGACGAGATATACAAAATTTAATTGCACACTTTTCAGGCTAAATATCCTTAGGATCAACGGTGTGTTCAGGTAAATAATTGTGGACTTACGACCAAAATTGAGCCCAAAATTTATGTAACTAACCGAGACGTTAAGCGGGTTCTGCCCCATTTACGACCTTTCTTGCCGCAGTTGTTAAGTGAATCATTGCAGTTGTTAAGTGAATACTATGGTTGTTAAGAGAATCTGGCTTCCACATTGACTTTCCTTGCCAGAAGGTCTCAAAAGGGGATCGATCATCTTAGCCCAGGACGCTGTGACCGTCATAAATATGAACCAGTTGCCAAGTGTCCGAATTTCGATCATGTCATTAATCACTTTTTCTCAGTGCCATTGTAACTTTGATTGGTCACTAAATGAAGTGTCGTAAGTCAGGGACCACCTGTACTATTGCTACATTATAAGATTCCCTACCTGTAAGATAAATTATTTTTCCTTGCCAAGGAGGACTATGGGTGCCCATAGTTTCTTCTCTTCTATGCCAAGAATTCCTTCCGTCTTAATTAGCATGTGGTCTCTCTCTTTGTGGACTCTTAAGTAACCTTATGACTTCTTTTTTTTTCATTCACGTCCTAAATCCTGAATCAACAAATGAAACTTGGGCCAACCGTGTGCTGCAACTGCCAAAAAAGCCCACACAGTCCTAGGCTGCATTAAAAGAGGCTCAAGGTCACAAGAGATGCTAATACCGCTCTATAAGGCCTTGGTAGGAACCCACTTGGAATCCTGCATCCAGTTTTGGTCGCCACAAAGAAAAAAAGATGTTGAGACTCTAGAAAGAGGGCAGAGAAGAGCAACAAAGAGGATTAGGGGGATGGAGACATACTAAGAACAGTTGCAGGAATTTAGTCTGTCTGGTACAGTGAAAAGAAGGACTAAGGGGGATCTGATAAACAGTCTTCCAATATTGGAGGGGCTGCCCCAAAGAAGAGGGGATCCACCTCTTCTCCAAAGCTCCAGAAGGCAGGAAAAAGAAGCAACGGGTTGAAACTAATCAAGGAGAGAAGCAACCTAGAACTCAGGAGGAATTTCCTGACAGAAGAATTAATCAGTGAAATGACACCAGATGTTGTGGATGCCCCAACACTGGAGTTCTTTAAGAAGAGATTGGAGAGCCACTATTCTGAAATGGTGGAGGGTTCTCTGCTTGAACAGGGGGTTGGACTAGACGACCTCCAAGGCCCCTTCCAAGGCTATTGTTCTGCTATTTGGTTATTCTGTTTAGCTTATATAACTGACTTTCTGTGTAAAGGGGGCAGGATGTTCTATCCAGGTAAACTTTCCTTTCTACTTTCCTTTGATGAGTTAAACTACAACAAATTGTAACTTTTGACTTCCGGGTTCCCTCTTTGTAGGACAGAATCTTTTTGAACCGGAACATTCCCAGTAAATCAAATTGACCAAATGCTCTGGATTGGGGCATGAGAGCGTTCAATGCCGCCTATTCATCCAGGTCCAAGAAGGAAGAGGAGGAGGAATAAGGGGGGGGGGGACATCCAGGTTTCTAGCAAGAGGCACCCATGGAAAGTCTTCTGCCTTCCAACCACAGAGATTGTGGGTGGATCAGGAGTCAGCCTGAGGTTTCAGAATGGCTTCTGGTTGCCACTCGGATCCCTTTGCAAATTCCATTTTAAGCAGGTAAAAAAGATTTGATGGACCAGACCAAGATAAGCCCAAAATCCACGCTGACCCCCCAGATGCCTCTGGTCTGCCCACAAGCAGGGGGGAGGGACATATCACTTGGCCCAATATGGAACCAGGTAGGGGAGGTGTTCAGCCAGTTCCCACGGGTTCCCTAAAACTGCTTGTTAATTGTATGAGCAGTTCGGCCAACTGGCTGAATTGCCTCAGTGTGCCCCCCCACCTCCCTCCTGAGGGTGTCCCCCACCCCGAGAAAACGACCTGTCTCAAGATCCCGTGGATCACTTTGGTTCAGGCAGTGGAATTCCCCACTGGTTCCCTCTCTCCACAAAGCGAAGGAATCGCAGAGACTCTGCAGAGCCCAGAATGAGGCTTCCTCGAACTTCGGGATTGGGAGGGTCCAGAAAGGAGGATGACCAATGGGAAATCTCCCTTCTTTAGCGTCATCAGTCTCCAGGCAGAGTCTCCCTTGACTTCACCCAGTGCAGGAGAGCGTTCCAAGCAGAGAAGAAGCCCCAGTTGGTTCTTCAGGCCAAGATCTTCCCTCCCACTTTCCCCGCCTCTCTCTCTCCGCAGAACTGGCTCTCCTCTTCCAGCTGAAGCCCCAAAGGACTCTGCCCGGAGACTGATGATGCTCAAGCAGGGAGAATTCTCATTGGTGTTGCCTCTAGTTCTGGCCCGGCCCTCTTACCTCCGAAATCCGAGACAAACACTCCCACCCCCTTCCAGATGCCTCCTCAGGGGTTGGGAGCATCAGGCTGGGGAGATACACACACGCGCTGCCGAGCCCAGAACGGGCCTTCAGACGACACAATGCCTGAGAAACGCAGGATGTGCAGAGAAATGCAGACTAAAACCAGCGAATCATATTTTCCCAGGATCCGACGAAGCCCCAGCGGACCAATAGGAATTCTAGCTACTGTAGCATCATCAGTCTCCGGGCAGAGTCTCCGTGGACTTCACCTGATGGAAGAGAGTTCGGTGCCGAGAGAAAAGAGAGGGAGGGGGAATATGTTCAGTCTTGGGGGAGGGGCCCCCCAGCTCAAGGGGGTTCATGCCATCTCTTCCTTTTGCCCCCCCCCCATCCAGCATGGAGTGGGGCTGCAGTGGATGAGTGAAAGGGAGGTGCAGTCCCACAGCCAGCGGAGACTTGGGGTCTCTCTCTCTCTCTCTCTCTCCCTCCCTCCCTCCCTCCCTCTCTCTCTCTCTCTCTCTCTCCTGAATCCCCTTGCACACTGGGTGGCAAGTCAAGGGAAGGGAGGGGAAGAATCTCTTTCAAATGGGTAAAAGGCCACCATTCCTCCATTCCAGGTATGGGGGGAGAGAGTGTCAGCAAAGTTGTCCCATGTGCTGGTCACTCAGGAGTGCCAACATCATTTCTGAAGAAGGCCACTTGGCTGGTGACCTCCCTGTGGAGATCTTCCCTGTCCTTCTCAAAAACACCCGTTCTGCAGCTCTAATTCTTTGATGGCCATTCTGACATGGGTCAATCCTTCTCTGTTGTCCTCCAAAGTTTTCTGCAGGTCTTCCATTCTGGCCTGGTAAACACAGGCCTGCTGCTGCTGCAGATGGTTGAGGTGCTTCTTCTCATTTCCCCTCACATTCTGAAGAATGGTGACTTTCTGCTTCAGTTGGCTGGAGTGGCTTTTCTCCACAAAGTGGAAGTTTGGTCCATCTGAGCCAGTTCATGCTGCAGACTCTAGAGATGCTTCTTGAGTTCTTAAGAAGGTTCCAGACCTCTTTGAGGAGCTTCTCAGAGGTTCTAAGGCAGACTTCTCAAGTTTGAGGAAGGCCACTTGGCTAGGAACCTCAGACATTTCTTTCTGGAGTTCTTCACCAAAGATTCTTTCCCTAACTCTAAATGGTGGATCATCATGTTGGCATGGTCCAAGCTTCCTTTGTTGTCCAGCAGAGGTTTCTACAAGTCTTCTGTTATGAAGTTGATCCACTGTCTGCTTGAGAAAACTGTGCTGTTCTTGGGAGTCTTGCATATTGGGAGTCTTGTCCCTTAGATCTGGAATCTGGTTATTAGAGATCCAGAGAATCCTGGTTTTCCTGCACCTCCCCAGATGATGAAAGGGAAATCTATGAAAACTTTTTTTAGATATTATTCATTTTAAAAAGGCCTTGTGAGAATGTGCCTGAAGAAACAATGGATCCAATTATATACAATACAATACAATACAATACAATACAGTACAATACAATACAATACAATACAATAGCAGAGTTGGAAGGGATCTTGGAGGTATTCTAGTCCAATCCCCTGCCTAGGCAGGAAACCCTATACCGTTCCAGATAAATGGCTAACCAACATCTTCTTAATGACTTCCAGTGTTGGGGCATTCACAACTTCTGGAGGCAAGCTGTTCCACTGATTAATTGTTCTAACTGTCAGGAAGTTTCTTCTCAGTTCTAAGTTGCTTCTCTCCTTGATTAGTTTCCACCCATTGCTTCCTGTTCTACCCTCAGGTGCCTTGGAGAATAGTTTGACTCCCTCTTCTCTGTGGCAACCCCTGAGATATTGGAACACTGCTATCATGTCTCCCCTAGTCCTTCTTTCTATTAAACTAGATATACCCAGTTCCTGCAACCGTTCTTCATATGTTTTAGTCTCCAGTCCCCAAATCATCTTTGTTGCTCTTCTCTGCACTCTTTCTAAAGTCTCCACATTTTTCCATATCGTGGTGACCAAAACTGAATGCAATATTCCAAGTGTGGCCTTACCAAGGCATTATAAAGTGGTATTAACACTTCACGTAATCTTGATTCTATCCGTCTGTTGATGCAGCCTAGAACTGTGTTGGCCTTTTTGGCAGCTGCTGCACACTGCTGGCTCATATTTAAATGGTTGTCCACTAGGACTCCAAGATCCCTTTCACATTTACTACTGTTGAGCAAGGTACCACCTATACTGTACCTGTGCATTCCATTTTTGTTGCCTAAATGTAGAACCTTACTCTTTTCACCATTGAATTTCATTTTATTAGATAGTGCCCAATGTTCAAGTTTGTCAAGATATACATTCTCTAAGTATCCTACACGTAGTCCTCAATTTACATGCATTCATTTAGCGACTGTTCCAAGTTCCAAGGCCATTGAAAAAAGCACTTTATGATGGGTCCTCATACTTACGACTAGTGCAGCACATAGTCTCCCCTTGGGTGCCTGGCAATCAACATGGATTTAGAACAAGTAAAATCAGTGGGCGAAATGGTGTTTGTTTCATGACTGCAGGATTCACTCAAAAACTGCAGTGATTCGTTTAACAACGGTGGCAAAAAACATTGTAAAATTCAGCACAACTCACTTAATGACTGCCTAGTTTAGCAATGGCATTTTTGGTCCCAATTCTGGTTGTAAGTCAAGGACTACCCCTAGGATGCAGTAGCAGGATGGTTTGGAGAAGCTTAAGAAGGGCTGCATTTAAGCAGGGTTGGGAGACCACCAGGAAATGCCAGGGGTAGGTTGAGAGGAAGGTGGTGGCCAACCTATCTTGCTATGAAGAAAAGTAGGTGGGGCCCCTTAGTGACTCTGTGCCAACCACTAAGTGACTCTGAGTTCTAGTCCCGCTTTAGGCATCAAAAGCAGCTGGGGACTTTGAGCCAATCACCAGGAGGCTCTGATTTGAATTCCCAGGGCCCAGCTACGAATTCAGGGCCAGACTCTATGCTGCCCCCTACAGTCAGGGAGTTCCAGCTGAACCCTGGCAAGAGGGAGGGGCTGTGACTGGGGGAGGGAGGGGCTCTCTGTGTCCAGGAGTTTTTCTCCTTTGCTCTCAGATGGGGCTGCTCTACCCCAGAAAGACCCAGGGGGAAACTTGGGGTCCTGCTGGACTCACAGCTCCTGCTGAAAGACAAGGTGGCAGTGCTGACCAGCAGGGCCTTTGCCCCAAATCCACCTTGCTTTAACATTGACAAGGGTTAAGGCAGCAGGCTAAGAAGCAGGAGATCCTGAGTTCGAGTCCTGCCTTAGCCCTGAAAGCCTGTTTGCTGACCTCGGGACAGACGCTCTCTTTCAGACAAGCCCACCTCACAGGGTGATTGTTGTGGGGAAAAGGGGAGGAAGTGGAAGACGAGTTGGACATGTTCACCTCCTTTAGTTAGTTGAAAAAATAATAAAACAGTGGGAAAAAGTCTAACAAAAATAAAAACGGACTTTCCTGCTTCTGTTTGCATGGAATCTGTCCTGGCCGTGTGCAGATCCAGGAATTTCTATTCTCACCAGGGAGGAAGATTTTTTTTTAAACCATCCCTTCCATTTTCACTCCCTTTTTTCGCTTCCTGTGGAGGCCCCAGTGAGGACCCCAGACCCCCTTCCAGCCCTGGGACACAGCAGGTTTCTGGGATTCTTTGGGAAAGGTTCCTTCCCCAAGCAGAGTCTGCCTGAGCCCCATCATCCACTCCTCTCCCGGCCCAGGATCAGCTCAGGCAATTCCTCCATTCACACAATAGGAAAAAGGGGGTTTGGACAGTCTCTGGGTGAGTCTCCATTCTTCCACATGGAAAGGTCACACTGATCCTGTCCCCAAAACCAAATTCCCCTTCGGTTCCTGAACACCTCCAGCCGTTGCTCAGCTGAGGTTGCAGCAGGGCCAGAGTGGCTGTGAATTGGGATGGAAGGGACCACAAACCCTCTTCAAGCCTCCCCAGCCACAATGGACTCTGAGATACAGACTGTGGCCTCCCAGAAGCTCCTCAATGGGGCCTTTATGGGGCATCAGAAAGGGTCATATGGGATCTGTTATATCCGAGCAGATGACGTCAGGGAATTCCCCCTGACAGTCAGCATCTGCGTTAGCAACAGCCAGGTCGCGTCTGATTGGCTAAGACGCGACCTGGCTAAAAGCGGGGAAAATCCGGTGTGCGGATTGGCTGGTTCGTCTGACAGCTTCACATAAATAGCTGTCAGACGAGCCCAGCTTGCTTCTCTCCTGTAAATACGTTTGACTGTGCCTGTTTAAATAAAGACTGTTAAATCGCCTCACGTCTCCGCTCGCCTTTTGTGCCAATCTAACACTGGCGACGAAGGTGGGATCCGGCTGCCGCTGACCCACCGCACGTTACCACCTCGGCACAACATCTGGCGATCCTTCTTTCCGTTCCTGCCTAACTGTTGGATTCCTGAGGAGACCATGTCGGCGATGCCAACGTTCGTCCCCTTCGGCTGCGACGGCGAAACCTGGGAAGTGTTCCTGGAGCGCTTCGAGTGCTACCTGATCGCCAACGGCAGACGCGATGTGCCGGACGACGAAAAATGCAGCTTTTTCCTGAGCTGTTGCGGCACGCCGATGTTCAGCGCCGCTCGCTCCCTGGCAGCTCCTCAGCCGGTCCACTCTCTGGACTGGGCCACTCTAACGGAGCGCCTACAGCGCCACTATGCCCCGACTCCATCCTGGGTAGCGAGGCATTATGCCTTCAGACACTGTGTGCAGAAGCCAGAGGAATCTGTGAGCCAGTTCCTCCAGTCGCTTCGCACAGCGGCAATAAGGTTTGGGGGCGGTCCTGAGCCATGTGCTGCCCAATGGCTCGGAGGCCCCCATTGCCTTTTATTCCCGGACACTGACTTCTGCGGAACGCAACTACAGCCAGATTGACAAGGAGGCTCTGGCTGCAGTGTCAGGGATTAAGAGGTTTCACGATTACCTCTATGGGCGGCATTTTACTGTGTTCACCGACCATAAGCCACTCCTTGGGCTTTTGGCTGGTAACAAGCCGACCCCTCCCATCCTGTCACCTCGCATGACTAGGTGGACAGAGTTCCTAGCTGCTTACAGCTACACTCTGCTCTACCGTCCGGGCAACCACATAGGGCATGCCGATGCCCTAAGCCGCTGCCCCCTTCCCGTTTCCGACCCTCCGACAGTGCCCTGCCTGTCGGTTTTGGCCATAGCGGATTTGGCTCTGCCCCTCTCCTCCGGAGATGTGGCCGCAAAATCTAGGGCTGACCCTGACCTGTCCCAGGTCATGCTTTGGGTCCAGAGGGGCTGGCCTGAAGGACCGGTGCCTGAGCACCTTCGCCCCTTCAAGGCCAGGCAGCTGGAGCTGTCACTCCACAGTGGGTGCCTCCTGTGGGGTGACAGGGTGGTCATTCCACCCAGCCTGCGCCACCGGGTGCTGTCTCGCCTTCATGAGGGCCACCCAGGCATAGTGCGCATGAAAGGCCTGGCGCGCAGCTATGTGTGGTGGCCCCGCATGGACGACGAGATAGCTGCTTGGGTGGCCAGCTGCTCCCCCTGCCAACTTTCCCGACCGGCGCCACCGGCGGCCGCACCGCGGGAATGGGAACTGCCCCGTGGGCCTTGGTCCCGCCTGCACATTGATTTTGCGGGGCCCTTCAGAGGCCAGGTCTTCATGATAGTGGTGGACGCTTATTCGCGCTGGGTGGAGCTCATTCTCATGAGATCCACCACAGCCGAGGCCACGATCAGAGAATTGACTAGGCTTTTTGCCACCCATGGCTTGCCGGATGTCATTGTCTCTGACAACGGGCCTCTATTCGCGTCCACCGCTTTTCAGTTGTTCCTGGCTTCTCAGGGCATCCGTCATGTCCCGGTCGCCCCATACCATCCAGCTAGTAATGGCCGGGCGGAACGGGCGGTCCGCTCGGCCAAGGAGGCGTTGGGCAGGATGGATGGGGCAGACTGGCAATCAAGGGTGGCTGCTTACCTTTTGGTACAGCATGCCACTCCTTGCCCCCTGTCCGGGAAGTCTCCAGCCGAGCTGCTGATGGGCCGGCGCCTGCGGACCACTTTGGATAGTTGCACCCGCTCTATTCAAAGGAACAGCCTGGCAACCTGGGGCCCCCTTCCCGTACCTTCGCAGTGGGTGATTTCGTGTGGGCTCAGGCTTTCTCAGGGGCTGTTAGGTGGGTGCCTGCCACCGTCACCTCCATAACCGGCCCCTGTTCTTACAGGGTCCAGCTACATGATGGGACCGAATGGCGGCGCCACCTGGATCAATTGAGGCGCCGCCTACCTTTCAACAGCGACAACAACTCTGCAGGGTCGGCCATCGTCATTGCTCCAACTGAGCCCACCGATGCATCGCTTCCTGGTGCCCTTCCACCAGTCCCAGTTGACCCAGTCCAGCTGCCCTGGACCGTTCCGGTCTCGGACGCCGCCTCCCGGCCGTCCATGGTTGGGGGTGTTCCGCCCGTTTGGTGAACTCCTCCCGGTTTTCCGTTGGCCTTCACCGAGTCAGGCCAGGCCTACCCTGTTGTTCCTTGCTCAAGCCCGCCTTCGGCCGCGCCCCCTCGGCCCTGCCTACCTGATTCTTGCAGTCCGCCTCCCAAGGTAGGCCCACAAGATGGCGCCCGGAGCTCCACTCCCTTGCGGGAGGAGCTACCACGGGCACCTCCTTCTCCTCCGGCGTCTCCTGTAGAACTGAGACATTCTGGGCGGGTCCGGCGCCGCCCAGCCTATTTGCGTGAGTACGTATGTGCGTCGTCCGCACATGCGCACTCACTGGGGGGGAAGAAGTGTTATATCCGAGCAGATGACGTCAGGGAATTCCCCCTGACAGCCGGCATCTGCGTTAGCAACAGCCAGGTCGTGTCTGATTGGCTAAGACGCAACCTGGCTAAAAGCGGGGAAAATCCGGTGTGCGGATTGGCTGGTTCGTCTGACAGCTTCACATAAATAGCTGTCAGACGAGCCCAGCTTGCTTCTCTCCTGTAAATACGTTTGACTGTGCCTGTTAAAATAAAGACTGTTAAATCGCCTCACGTCTCCGCTCGCCTTTTGTGCCAATCTAACAGGATCAATCTCACAACAGTCCCCCTATAGGGGTTTCCCATCTGCTGTCCCTGGTGGCAGATCTAAGACTGTGAATCTCACTGCTAACACCAGTTTCTGTGGAATCAAACGCAGGACCCAAAAACCCAATAATCCAAGCTCAGTGGATTTATTTATTCAGTCTCCACTGGAGGAATTTCCCTCCATAAAATAGTGAGAGGAAACCTTACAGACAAAAGCATGCACACAAATTGTACATTCCAGGAAAGGAGGAGAAAATGACAATCATACATGTGCATAGTTTATTTAATAGATGTAAGCATGAATATTCATAATTAGTGAGAGTTGAAGTTACCTTCCTACCATTGAATTGTTGCTACCCTCAAGAAAGAGTTATTGTGTAAATAAAAGCAGTTTGGGCAAAATGTACTGAGAAATGAGGGCATCAACGTTGCTCCTTACATTCCTTCAATATTTCTATCTTGCCAACATGCCCCCATTTCTCCCAAAAAATTGTCTCCTCATAATCTTCAACACACCCTTGATTTATTTCAAGAAAAAGAGTTGACCCACTCATGCATGCAGAACAGTTTGGGCCATTGTCTATGTTGAGACCAGTGGTTCCTAATGTGGAGCTCATGCTTCACAGGGGGGCAATTTGATTTTTAATGGGGGCAATTTGAAACTTGTTTAAACTAATTTAATGGCCTTTAAGGCTTCCTCCGTGTGAGCAGAGTTCACCCTTTGAATAAAGTAAGAATTATATGTCACAGGATTTTAAAGATGCTTAGGTGGGGCATGGCCAAAAAAAGATTAAGAATTAGTGGTTTAGACTGTGGAACATGATAAAATTTGAAATTCCTCAGTCTCACATTTACACATTTCTTTTGGCTGTGAGATGCTCCTTTGTGTTCAGGTCTGGCCTCAGGAGGATAATGTAGCACTTGGGGATGAAGATGCAGCCCAGCAGCCCAGCACTGGAGGCCAGGATGGAGAAGACCTGAACAGCCACCATGTATTTCCCTTTGGTGCTCAGGTAGGTGGGCACAAAAGTCACCCAGACACTGCAGAAGACCAGCATGCTGAAGGTGATCAGCTTGGCTTCGTTGAAGGCCCCAGGCAGATTCCTGGCCAGGAAAGCCACCGTGAAGCAGATGGCAGCCAAGAAGCCCATGTAGCTGAGGGTGACATAGAACATGACAACGGCCCCTTCATTGCATTGCAGGATGATCTCTCCATGCTGGGAGCTGAGGTCAGAGTCAGGGAAGGGGGGAGAAACTCCCAGCCAGATGGAGCAGATGATAATTTGGACAGCAGAAGAAGAAAGGATGATGGAGTTGGCCAAGCTCTTCCCCAACCATCTCTTCACCCGATTTCCTGGTTTTGTGGCCAGGAAAGCCAGCACCACCGTGATGGTTTTGGCCAAGAGAGAAGAAACAGCAACTGAGAAGATGATGCTGAAGACCGTTTGTCGGAGAAGGCAGGTGGCTTTCCTTGGTTGACCAATGAAGAGAGAAGAAGACAAGAAGCAAAGCAGGAGGGAGACCAGGAGGATGTAGGAGAGGTCCCGGTTGTTGGCTTTGACAAGGGGAGTTTCTCGGTATTTAATGAAGATGATTAAAACAAGGCATGAGGTTAGGAACAAGAATAGGGCAAAAGAAACCAGGATGATGCTCAGATGTTCTTCATAAGACAGGAAGGTTACAACTTTGGGGATACATTGGACTCTGGCCTCATTTGGATATTTATCATCTGGACAATTGGTGCATTTTTCTGCATCTGAGAAACCAAAAAATCATTTTTCTTTAAAATTCTGTCCTTTTATTTTTCGTTAAAACTAGCATAAGAAGGATGTAATCTTTTTAAAAAGTAGCTAGGTATATGAAGTTGAGGAAAGTCCTAGGTTGTTAATTATTTCTGGTGTAATGTGTAATGTAACTCATAGGAAGCTACATTATTAGAGGTTAATAATGAATCATATAATCTTTTTAGGCAAATATCTTGTGTCCTGCCACATGGCAGTTAATATAGTGGACTTAGAGGAAATCTACAGTATCTTGTAACATCTGGAAGTAAGCTGGAATTCAGGAGAAATTTCCTAACAGTGAGAACAATTAACCAGTGGAACAGCTGGCCTTCAGAAGCTGTGGGTGCTTCAACATTGGATGTTTTTAAGGAGAGACTGGACAGTCACTTGTCTGAAATGGTATCAGGTCTCCTGCTTGAGCAGGGGATATGACTAGAAAACCTCCAAGGCAGGGCCGGATTTAGATGAAAAGAGGCCCTAGGCTATTCCACTTATGGGGCCCTTTCACCTCCCATTTTTAAATTTGTAAATTACATGAGAGATAATAAAATACATCATTACTGTGATATATATCAATGTATTAAATGAAATATGTTGTAATTGGTACTAACCTTTATAAAAAATGTGGCACGGATAATAAATAAAAATAAAAGGCCCCTCTTGATCTTGAGGCCCTAGGCTGAATCCTATTTAGCCTATAGGAAAATCCGGCCCTGCTCCAAGGTCCCTTCCAGCTCTCTACTGATTGATTGATCTACATGACAGGCAGAATATTTGTGTAATGAGTCCCCCTCCCATAACTATCCACAGCACCACATTATGGACCAGTAACACCTTCTCAGTGATCCTCAAGGGGAGAATCCAATATACAGTGAATTGCAAAGTCTTTCAGAAGGTGGACCTAAAACAATTCATCAAGTTTCAAAGAATTCAGATCTTCCTAGTATGGTGAATTTAGCAGCACATATCCAGACTAAAAAGCAGGGTGTTGGAATGGAGGAAAGTTACGTACAGACATGAGCAGCACACTACCATGATCTCAGTAGCTGGTTACTTCAGATTCCTATGAGCTCAACTAATTAGCAGTGACAGACATCATCTAGATATGTAAGACTCTATCCTGGCTGGGATGTTCTTAGAGATTGACAAGGAGAATTCACCAATAAGATGCTGAGGCTATATGCTCTTTTCTTTGCTTGTGAAAACTGTATAAAAAGAATAAACTCTGCAAGAGGCAGACAGAGAACTTGGAATGAACCCTGTGATGTCTGGACTCTGAATCCATCAGCAGGGGAGATGTTTGTTGTTAGTAAAACTTGCTCAGTCTGCCACCCCCTCCTCCCATCTCCTCCCAGCCCCTCCTTCAAAGTCTTTTTGATTTACTTCCTTTTAGATAAGAAAATTGTGCAGGTTAAAAATTAAAAAAACTGGTGAACTTCAATCCATCTTTTAACTTGCACTTTCATGAAAATGTTCTGGATGGATCCAGTTCCACAAAGTCTCCGATTTTCCTCAGTGTGACCCACCTTCCTGAGTGGAGAAGGTCCCCTCTGGACAAGGAACGCAGTCATAGCAGCAAACTGGCTCTCCTTCTCGAGCCCTCTTGACAAATCCAGGATGACAATTTTCCGCACATTTGGACTTAGGCAGAGACTGAGCAGAAAAACAAGGAATGTCAAATAAAAGATGTTAGTAGTCAACATTCATGAAAATAGAGATAGACACTGACATTAGCCAAATAGCCTCTGGTCTTCATGTAAGTAAATATGAAATACCTGACTACTACTAAGAAGATGCAGGAGGTATAACTAACTACTGGCAGATTCTTCATTTAGTTCCTCCCTTTTGCTTTTGGCATTTAACATTACAATAAAGGACTTTTCTACTTAATAAAGTCAGCAGAGATGGAATTGAAAAAAGATTTACATATGATGATATATTCATATTAAAACTGAGAATAAAATTTATTGTAAAAGATTTAGGAAATTTCTATTCCATTAGATTTTTCAATAAAGAATAAAACTGTGATGAAGAAAGAAACCTCTGACCAGTAAGATCTTGAAAGATTTCCATAAAACATGGCAAAGCCCCTCCACTTACTGTAGGTCCCGTCTGTTGAAGAACTACAATCAGATAACACCAACTGGCATGGGATGCCAGCCACCCTGGAGACTATAAGCTTTGCCCACTTGCAATGGGACCTTTGGAAAACAGTGAAAAGACACCAAAATTTATCTCACCTTATTGAGCAACTTTAGCCCTGAAAGAGCATCTTCTTTGATAGAAAGTCTCTCTTTTTGAAAAAATGCCAAAATCTCTCTCCTGGGATCCTCCTTGGGGAGAACCAAGAAGCCCTGAATGCCCAGATCTGCTCTTATCTCACCATTTTGGTCCAAGTAGAGTATTTTTTCAGAAATATTGCAATATTCATTCTTCTTCAGAAAGGGATGAAACTAGAATGGGAACATCCAGGAATTTGAAAAGCAGAAAACTTTGTTTTTTATCCCACATTGAATCTTTCGTCTACAATTATCTAATCTCCAAATATGGTTAAATAGGATACAAATACTGCCAATATCTTCTTAAGTGAATGAAAAAGTTTGAGAAAAATTTGTCAATCATTTAGTGACAAAATATAAAGAAAATATAATCGACACAATTGGTCAATTTTAGGGAACATTCTAGAGCAAATGGCAAATAAAATGAACAGAGAAATAAAAGATGATCCATAAACTCTTTGAAAACAACAGATTTCCCAGAAAGCATGGGTTAATCAAGAAGAAAGTTGACAGGCTAATCTTCTCCCTGGTCATCCTGATGGGAAACATCTCTAAATGTGCTAATTCTACTTGATTGTAATACGACATTAAAAAAATGTTTTCCTTCCTTCCTTCCTTCCTTCCTTCCTTCCTTCCTTCCTTCCTTCCTTCCTTCCTTCCTTCCTTCCTTGGGGTCTGAGGGAGAGTCAGGGGTTCCCTTTCCTCCTTGACCCCCTCCTCAACATCTGTTCTAATGTCAATTATGGCTAAAAGGACTTTGGAAGCTGGGGCTACCCCCTTCCCCTCCCCATTGCAGAAACTCCTCTTGCTGCAGAATTGGGATCTTTCAGATCTTCT
The DNA here is from genome assembly GCF_964273705.1 of Natrix helvetica. Taxonomy (NCBI): domain Eukaryota; kingdom Metazoa; phylum Chordata; class Lepidosauria; order Squamata; family Natricidae; genus Natrix; species Natrix helvetica. The sequence continues at coordinate 127,453,727 of NC_138551.1, read as the reverse complement.
TCTCCTGCCCCCCTCCTCCCCCTTGCACAGTCTCAGTTCCTGCTTGGAGGGGGGGCGATTTCTGGTTTTGCAGGGCTGAGAGGAAAAGGGGAAGGGTGAACAGGCCCTCCAAGGCTGCCCACCCCTTTGCGTTTCTGCAACCAAATTCTACCTCCAAACAGAGGACCCCCCCCCCCGAATACTGCAGGGAAGGGCAGGCTGGGCCCATAACTGGGCAGCGTGTTGGGGGACAGGCTGCAGCAGCTCCGCAGTGACCGGAGGGAGGGAGGAAAGTTTGGCCAGGTCCAACGGGGGGGGGGGGTTGACCAGCTCAGCCAACAGATTTCAATCGTCCCTCCTGGCTCACCCAAGCCACTTCAATTTTCCCCCTTGCCAGAGGCGCCTCCGGCTAAAAGCCCCTCAGTGGACACCCCACGAACATGCCCCCCAACGCGGAGATCAGAATGATGCTTCTCCCAAAGAAGTTCTGGGGAACCGAACCGCCCCCCCCGCCCCTTCCAGAGCCCAGAAAATCCCAGGCAAAGCAGCCCCGCCTTGCTCTCAGGTGTGTGGGAGAGAATGGATGGGAGGAAAGAAAAACTTGGGGAAGAGGGAGGGAGATCCAGAGGAAATGGGGAGAGGCCCTTGACCCATTTTCGCCTCCTCCCAGGTGGCCCACAAGGTTGAAAGGCTTCTGATTCCTCACTCTCACTCTCTTTTTCTTTTTTCTTCCCCCCCCCCCTCTCTCCCGCTCTTTCTCTCTCTCTCTCTCTCTCTCACAAACACACACACTCACAACAATGTTTGAAAGGGCTGGAAGGGATCTTGGAGGTCAATTTATAGTCCAACCCCTGCTCTAGTAGGGTCAGAAGGGACCTTGGAAGCCATCTAGTCCAACCCCCTGCTCCAGCTGGAGACCTTATAACCTCTGGATTATTTTGGTGTCTCTAACAGAGAGGAAAATTGCCAGAAAAGGGAAGGAGTTTATTAGGACAAGGCTGCCATGCAGAGGAAGCCAGAGACAGTCCTTGACTTATGACAATTGAGCCCAACATTTTGGTTGCTAAGCAAGAGCGTTGTTAAGTGAGCTTTGCCACATTTTACTCAATCCATGACATCTCCTGGCTCAAACAGTCATGTGCAGGCTAGGGAAGAACATCTGAATGCCTGTGTAATGTTCTAATGTGCAGAAGTGATAGTTAAATGTGTCCCAGAAAGTGGACTCTGAGTGTGTTTTTCCGAACGCAATAAGTGAGGTTGAATGTGTATAATTTTAGAAAAGCTGTGTGTGTGTGTGTGTGTGTGTGTGTACATACTCATACAGTGTATAAAGTAGATAATGTACCTTTTTGTGTGCCTATACACACATTATAACTTGTATTATGTATGTAAACATATGGCATATATACATAGGATTAAATTGTGTATTTTGGATGTTCATTAGTAGTAAATAAATAGGGAAATTGTATTTTGTTGATGTAAGAAGAGGCCAGGCAAGGTACCCCTTGGCATGAGTGATGTCAAGTTGGCCATGCCCACCCAGTCACAAGACCACCAAGCCACACCCACCCAGTCACAAGACCACCAAGCCATGCCCACAGAACCAGTAGTAACAAGATTTGAATCCCACCACAGCCATCTTCCAATAACTGACTCCTGTTACACACAAGTGTAAGATCATCTCACTCTTATTCCAGAGTGTCAGACATGGAAAAAGTGAATTCAGTTACAAGAGAGGAGATTTTAAATGAATGAGAGAGAAAAAATATGATAAAAGGATGAGCTGTTTTAGAGCTGAGCCAGTAAAGCAGAGAAGTTCAGTCTCCTCTTTATGGATCGTCTGAGAGCAAAGACTGAGCAGCCATCAGTCAGAGAAGCTTCAACTGGGATTCCTGCAGAGAGGAGGCGTTGTCTCCTCCTAATTTATAAAGGTTGTCATGCCACAAAATGTACCGTATTTTTCAGAGAATAAGATGCACCGGAGTATAAGACACACCAAGGTTTTGAAGAGGCTTTTTTTTAAAAAAAAAAAAAGTGGGTAGGTAGATAGAGGGAGAGAAAGAGAGAAATAAAAAGAGATAGAGAGAGAAATACAGTAGGAAGGGAGGGAGAAAAAGATAGTAGATAGGTAGGTAGATGATTCCAGGTATATTTATCCATGTGCTGGAGAAGGAAATCGCTGACAATCTGCAGCACCAAAGACTTTGTTTCTGCTTGCACAGCACTTGATCAATGTAATTCTCATCAACCAGTTAAAGAGCTTTCCAAGAGGGGGAAAAAAGTTTTTATACTCTGCAAACCTCCCCAAAACAGCCCGTTTTTGTGAAAATGTCCCCCCCCCTTTTTTTAAAAAGTCATTAATAGCCTGGGGGGGGGCCTTCCAGAGTGCTCCTGAGGAGGGGGGATGAGCAAAAAATGGCCTGTTTTTCGCAAAAGCAAACCCGTGTTTTGTCAAAAAAATTGCATGCATAGCCTTATGGAGGCTTATAGAGTGCTGCTGGGGGTTGGGGGGACATAAATGGTCCATTTTTTGCTCATTACTGCCCTCCCCAGCCCCCAGGAGCTCCCTGAAAGCCTCCATAAGGGTATGGACGGCCATTTTGGTGAAGGGGTGGGGCTTCAGGAGGCAAAAAATGCTGTATTCGATGTATAAGACACACCCAGATTTTCAGACTCTTTTTTGAGGGAAAAAGGTGAGTCTTATATTCTGAAAAATACGGTAACTGTTGTCCTGTTGTTGCTCTAGCCCCACCTAGTGGCCGGGGGCAGATAAGCCTCACTATAAGGTCTGAAGCCAGACTCCATTTTCTGTCAGCCTTTGGAAAAGATGGAAGCAGCCGTTGTGACCGAGACCCCTGGTCATCCGGAGACGGCCTCCCTCCCTCACACGGAGCATCCCTGGGGAGGTTCCAGCTGCTTCTTTGCTGGCTGTTAGTTAATGCTGCCTATCTTGTCTTTCTATTTGATTTCCACTCTTTGCATCTCCTCAGTTTCACCTGCCCTCTTCTCCCAATAAAGCATCCAGATCCACGCCAGGCTCCCTTTCATTGGAGGAGAATAGGGGGGCTTAGCTGCCTGTCCAGCTGCACACAGACCCACCTGCAATGGGGACGGAAGAAAGGTGGGATTCCACCAGGCTAATCACAAACCCACAAATACGGGAATTTATTTTAAAAAGAATACAGCATTTTCCAATTAGCAGTGCTAAATATAAAAATGCCATGGTATCTACTCTTTGGAACCATTAATTCCCTGAATAATTGAATTGGCCACATCTGTTGAGATGGTTCCCCTCCTTCTCCTCTGGATTCCTTCTCCAAAGGATCTAAGATTAATGGTTCCATATCAGGACCCCCATACCTGCCATGGCTGCAGCCTTGGAGACCCCAACATCTTTTCTCCCTCTTTCCTTCTCCTCCTCGATCTGGAGGAATATGCAGCATTCATGGCCTGGGCCAGAGTCTTTGTGAGACTGTAATATTGGTAGTGATTTCGGATCCTCCCTCTGTCCCTTTTCCACTGGGTCTCCTGTGGGGCTTTCTGGGTGCATCTTCTGCGGCCTTTGACAGAAAAGACATTCTTTGAAAGAGAACAATGAAAATAATGATCTTGAAACTTTTCTTCCACAAAGAAAAAGGTTTTAAAGGCAGAATCGTTTGGCCTTTCTATTGCCAGATAACCAAAGTTCCAAATACTATGGATGTATTTGAGAAGTCTGCGCTTGTTTATTTGAAATGCTGCAAAATTTGTGAGGATCCAGACTTTCCCTTCAATGGGTCCTGGCAGACGCATAAGTGTTAAATGGAAAGGAAGGATTCTGTCCCAAATGAAATCATATTCCATGAAGTGAATAAAGACGTTGACTTGTCTCCACTTAGAGAGGGAATCCCTGAGGTATGCAGTATATCCAGTTGTTGAGAACAGTTGTGATATAACCACACAAATTCCATTCCTGACAAGCACAGGAGGGAAAATCCTCATGAAATTCTCTCCCTTTTCTGTGTCTGAAGCAAAGAGGCCAATCAGGGTCCATCTGAAGTGGAGGAGCAGCTGGACAATTGCTGGGTACTGGATTCCTTCTTTGGGGAGAAAGTGGTGGAAAAAGGGGAATCTACTTTTATCACTCAGAGCCTCTGAAGCTATTCCGTAATTGATCTGAAAAAGGAATTGAAAGGATTAGAGCCGTGATGGGGAACCTGTGGCATGCAGAGCCTTCTCTCCTGGCACACCAGCCACCCCAGCCCAGCTCCACTAGCATCCACATGCAGGCGCACCTCCTGCCGGCCAGCTGGTTTTCGGGCTTTTGTGGAGGGCCAGGGCGGGGGACGCATGAGTATGCAGGGGGGGGGGCTCACATTGCGCACAAAATTCTGGCGGGCTGGAAGTGAGTCTGAATGGCTGCCCCCCCCCCCCCCTTCAGCCTTCAAACAGTTGCAGGGTTTGCTTCCAGGTTGTTGCAGGAGGCTTTCCAGGACCAAAATGGGGCATGGAAAGCGCAGGGTTTTCCCCCCCGTTATTCCCGAATTGTGAGCTCTTAGGAAAGAATCCCCTCCTTGTGGGTTGCTAACAGTGGTGGGTTTCAAAATTGCCAAGGGTCAGGGCGAGGGATGCATGAGTATGCAGTGTGTGTGTGTGTGTGTGTGTGTGTGTGTGTGTGTGTATGTGTGTGTGTGTGTGTGTGTGTGCTCACATTGTGCAGGAAACTCCGGTGGGCTGGAAGTGAATGGTCTGGGCCTCCAGTGCTTTCTCGCTCAGTTGGAGGCTTCCTTCAGCCTTCAAACAGTTGCAGGGGTTTTATTTTTTATTTTTTGCTTCCAGGTTGGTGCAGGAGGCTTTCCAGGGCCAAAATCGGGTGCAGAAAGCACAGGGTTGTTTTTCCCCATTTTGGCCCTGGAAAGCCTCCTGCACCAACCTGGAAGCAAAAAACCCCAAACAAGCCCTGCAACTGTCTGAAGGCTGAAGGAAGCCTCCAACTGACCCAGGAAGCACTGGAGAGCCAGGCCATTCACACTCACTTCCAGCCCACCAGAGTTTTCTGCCCCAGGGCAGAAATGAAAACCTGTCCTGTGGAGCCCACTGCCACTTGGGTGGAGGAGGATGACGACACGAAGAAGAAGAGGAGGAGGAGAATGGCGAGGATTTGCAGGAGCCCGCAGGGAGCAGGTCAGGTGGGGCTGGCTGGCTTGCTGGGGAGGGGGCAATCATGGTGCTTAGGTGGCAGCAGCCTGCATGCCCCAACTGTGCTGGGGAGGAAATAAGAGGCCCTGCTTGAATGGGGATGGAAGTACACACACACACCCTGCCTCCCTGCTCAGGTGTCGGCCACACCAGTTTGGGTGCCCTGGCTGAAGCACGCTTTCCCTGACACACAAACACACACAAACACACACTTAGATTACTCTCTTACCCTCCCTGTCTCTGTCTGGCCCTATTTGCATGCTCAGGTGTCGGCCACACCATTGGCAGCAGTTTGGGTGCCTTGGCTGAAGTATGCTTTCTCTGCCAAACACACTTGGATTGCCTGTCTCTGTCTGGCCCCATTTGCTGCTCCTTGAGACAAAGAAGCCTCATTAAGTAGCTAAGTGGAAAGTAGTTGGGGGGAGGGGAGGAGCAGGAGACCTGCAGGTAACCACTTTTCCCACCCACCCACCCCCGAGAATGAAAGTTTCTGGGTCCCTGTCTCTGCAAAGGATGCCTGAATCTGCACAATATTATAGCACCCACGAGCATCTTTTCTGGGCACAAAAAGCATTTCCCAGCCAACTCTCCTCTCCCTTCTTCAAAGGCAAAGAAGCAGAGAAACAAGAGAGGAGACAGAGGTTTACGAAGTCAGGGAGTCCTTGTTGCAGGAAGGGAGGGAGAAGCAGGAGGTATCTTAGTGGGTTGGGGAGGCCTTAACTTAGCTCTGCTCTTAAATGCTAAAGCTGTTGCACATAAAAAACAAAATTGAAGTTTTGTCTGTTCTAACAGCCACAATTTTCAGAGTCTGTCAGTTTCCATAGATTAAATTTTATGCCAATATCCATATTTTCTGATTTTAGACAAAGCAGAAATTGTGTAAATTCCCAAATCAGCCCTGAGGGCTACAACTGGAGTCCTTTTGATCGCCCCAAGATACTCCTCAGAGCAGTGACGTGCAGTGAGGTTTACGGCTGGTGAGGCTGGTGACGTCATCAGGAAGGCGGGGAATGGGACCACGTGTGCTGGAGGATGAGGCTGCCTCAGCCTCCAGCACACGTGATCCCATTCCCCGCCTTCCTGACCGTGCTCCACCGGCTCGCGCTCCGCAGTCCTCGAAAGCGACTGGGGAACGACGAGAACCTTCCTGCCTCTGCTGGACGGAAGGTTCTCGTTGTTCCCCAGTCGCTTTCGTGGCTTCGTCATCCAGGAGCGCTGACATTTCTGCCTCCGCAGCTCACGGGCGCTGACGGACGGAGGTAGCCAGAGTGGCGCCGAGGCAGTCTGGCGGGCGAGCGACCGAGGACCTCCATCGCTCGCTCGCTCTTTCGTCCGCCCAGACCGCCTCGGAGTCGCGCTGGCTACATCCGTCCAGTCGCGCCCGGGAGCTTCGGAGGCAGAAATGTTGTCGGTGCTCCTGGATGACGAAGCCACGAAAGCGACTGGGGAACGCCGAGAACCTTCCCCCAGTCGCTTTCGTGGCTTCGTCGTCCGGGAGCGCCGACAACATTTCTGCCTCCGCAGCTCCCGGGCGTGGCCAGGCGGATGTATATAATATTATGATATTATATATATATATATATATAGTATATAATATTATATACTATTATTTCATGAAGAGAGGTGAGGCTCTGCCTCCCTTGCCTCCCCTGACTGCACGTTCCTGCCTCAGAGGCTGTGATTGGGTTGGTTCTGCTGGTGGTTTCTCTCTGAAGCCCCAAACATCAGATTGATATAAGAACATGGGGGAGACCTTGGCCGCATATATTTCAATAATTGGGGCTGAGGAAGCTGGAGAGCTATGAGGTTTTCTTTTAAGCACCACTTTCACTCATGTCTTCGATCTAACTGAGCTCCTTTGATGATGAGGGAGCCAAGATTCAGTCTCAGAAAAAACAACCCCAGGTAAGGAAAAGTGTCACTTGCTCTATTGACCCAAAGACCATAACTTTTGAACTTGACTCATTAATTATCTGATAATTTTAATGAGAAAAGAACCCAAGTCTTCCTCACGGGGTATATAATCCAATGTGGAAGTATGATAATATCACAGTGTAATCGGCATGTTCCAGTAGGTATTTAGCATGCTAAACATATGTACCTATAACAGCACTTATAACAAAATAAAAGGGTTGGAAAGGATCTTTGAGGTCTTCTAGTCCAACCTTCTGCTCAAGAAGGAGACCCTATACCAGGGGTCCTCAAACTATGGCCCACAGGCCAGATATAGCCCACTGAAGCCATTAATCCGGCCCGCATGGGACCACGAGGCTGCCCCGCCAGAATCACCCCACCACCCTCCAGCCCCCACCCACCAGCTGAGCGCAGGCCTTACCTTCGCAAGCCCTACGGAGTGAAGCTGCAAAGTAAGACCAAAGTTTTTGGCCGGCACAGTACTTCTGGGGACTGGGGAAGCCAAAAACGGGATGCACAGAGGCCCCAGGAGAGAAAATGGCGCCCTCTGCCTCAGCTTCTTAGCTCCGGCAGAGTGGAATGCAGAGCCATGTCACCTGGCACGTGCGTCCTTGCCCGTTGCTCATCCAGATTTCTGGTGCGCATGTGTGTGCAACAATCAGCTGGCCTCTGTGTGTACAGTAGTGCCAGGAACTGGAAGAGCTGGTCTTCCTGATTCTGCGAGTGCATGTGCACCAGCCAGCTGATTGTTATGTGGGTGCATGCCAGAAATCAGAAGAGGAGCTGCCTGGTGCACATGTACGCACTGGCATGCACACTTGGCAACTCCTCTTCCAGATTGCGTCCCTGACAAGAGCACTTGGTGCTGAAAAGGTTCTCCATCCATGCACTATTCCAAGGGTGGTTTTATCAAGGCATTATAAAGCGGTAACAATACTTCATGTGATTTGGATTCTCTCCTTCTGTTGATGCAGCCTAGGATTACAATGGCTTTTTTTGGCTGCTGCCACACTTTGCTGGATCACATTTGAGAGATTGTCCTCTAAGATTCCAAGATCCCTCTCACAGTTCCTGCTATTGAGCCAGGTTTCACCTAATCTATACCTGTACATTTGATTTACTTTTCTCTACATTGAATTTCCTTTTGTTAGATAGGCCCAGGGTTCAAGTCTATCTAGATCCATCTGGATCTTGAGCCTATCTTCTGGGCTGTTGGCTATTCCTGCCAGTTTAGTGTCATCTGTAAATTTGATAATTTCCCCATCTATCCCTCATCCAAATCATTGGTGAAGATGTTGAAGAGGACTGGGCCTAAAATGGAACCTTGGGGTCCCCCACTGCTTGTTTCCCTCCATGCAGATGTAGTTCCATTGAGGACCACAGGCTGAGTCCATCTGGGGGTGATGTTGTCTATCCCATATATTTTAGCTTTCGAAGAAGTAGATGGCCGTTTACTTTGTCAAAGCCTTTCCAAAATCCAAGTACTGTATACTATGTGCACTGCATTTCGCTGGTCCACTAATTTAGTAATTTTTGTCAAAGAATGAAATAACATTTATTTATGATCTGTGTTTGGATCCTTCATTCGTTGAAGTAAATTGTCAATATCTAGACTGAATAACAAGGGTTCAAATATGCTTCCTTCCCTTCCTCCTTGGTAAGTATCAATCCTTCTTCTCATTGCTCCATTGAGCCCAAACCTCCCTCTCAATCAAGGATCTGGAGAAAGAGCCTGGATCAGGGCCAACAGGTGGAGCTCCATTTTGAGGGCAATCAATTACATAATATTTCTCTGTTAATTATGACAAATGCACTAACATCTAGAAAGTGAGCAAGATGTGTTTTACTTTGCTGATATAGATGAAATATTTCAAGACAAATTTGTTACCAATATTAGATTATTGACATGCAATATATATTATAAAATCTATATAGCTGTTCACTACCTAAAACCTTCTGTTTCTTCTGCAAGGAAAGCATTTTTCTCAAGTTTAACTAAGAGGATCCAGGCATACATTTCAGCCACAATATCTGCTAGTCTATTTGGCCTATAATTGCTAGACTCCTTTTTATTCCACTTTTTAGATAGTTAAAATGCTACTATTGCCAACTTCAATCCGACTGGATAGGGTAGACATTTTTTATATGTAAAAATGAAGACGCCAATAGAGATATCTGGGATATTGTTTTATCAGTTAGTTGGTAGAATGTCTTCTCCAGGGAATGTACTGCTTGCATTTCAGGCCTTTTATGATTAATCTCAACATGAATGTAATGGGGTAAAATATTGTCATTTTTGCTAATATGGAGAAAAGCAGCTCTTGAATTCCATGGAGAAGACATGATTGCATCTATTGCTCACCCACCACCCCTCACCACACCCTTTACAAGATGGAGAAACAAACACACAGACCTGTGAGACTTTGTAGGTGCCTCCTAATGTTGACGCCTGGATGGAGATCTCCCTGTTAGCTCCATCAAGAAGAGCCAGAAGGTTCT